>NC_087352.1:96067969-96371000 GCF_030014295.1 Loxodonta africana
TAGTCTTAATAAAATTTAGAAATTTTTGGCCATTATTTTTCAACTTTTTTTTCTGTGTCTTCATCACTTTCTTTGGAGACTCCAGTTATACATATATTAGACTGCTTAAAATTATCCCACTCATTGATACTCTGGTCATTTCTTTTTTAGTCTTTTTTTCTCTGTATCATTTTGGATACTTTTATCATTACTTTTTCAGTTGCACTCATCATTTCTTCTTTAGTGTCTAATCTGCCAATCCAATCTGGCATATTTTTCATTTCCTACATTGTAGTTTTCATCTCTAGAAGCTCAATTTGATCTTTTTTGGAGGTTCCATTTCTCTTAACGTGTTTATCTTTTTCTTCATGTTCTTGAACATATACAATATAATTATAATAACTGCTTTAATATCCTTTTGTACTCCCTCCCCCAATCTTTTAAATGGGCTGGAAGCAAACCTACCCAGCCTTTTCTACTAATTAAATCACATGTACTATTCTTCTGTCCACTTCTATTGAGTGATCTCATTTCTTGTAATGTGTCCTATTTTTCTGCTTTTTTGTATACCCAGTAACTTTTTATTTTTTGTAAGACATTTCAATTTTAGCTTGTTGTGTGCTGGATATTTTTGTATTCCTATGAATATTCTTGAACTTTGTTTTCGACGAGGTTGCTTTGAAGGGGTTGATCTTTTAGAGACTTCCTTTAAGCTTTTTTAATTAGGAGCAGAATATATTTTGTCTAAAACTATTTTTTTTTCTCAGTACTAAGACAGTATCCCTCTGAGTAATCCACCTGATGCCCTGTGAGTTACAAGGTTTTTCACTCTGCCTGGTAGGAGCACTAATTATACCCAGCCCTGTGTCAGCTCTGAGGATTATTCCCTCTAAGCATTTCATCTGGTTCTTTTCCTGACCTCGAGTAGTTTCATCACACACTTATGCTGATCAGTATTCAGCTGGAGTTTTGAGAGGACCCTCACAGATTTCAAGAACTTTTCATCTTTGTAGCTCTCTTCTCTCAGTGCCTGCTGTGAAAACTCCAGCGCCTTTGTCTTTCTAGACTCCTGGGTCTATCTCTTTGACTCAGAGAAGACTGCTGGACTCTGAATGGATACTCTTCTCTGTGCTGCTGCCTGTAAACTTTCTCAAGGCAGTAAGCTAGAGTAATCATTTGTTTCTCCTTTCTTAACTGTCTTTGCCCTGCACGGCTTGACATTCCAAAGTCTAGAAACCTTTTTTTATTTTTTAATATGTTTTCATACATTCTTTTTAGTGATTTTATGTGGTAGGGTAAATCTGATCCATGGTACTTCATGTGGTCCAAAAGCAGGACTCAGGCTTTTAGTTTTATAATTACTGCAGTTTAATTTCTGCAAAGCTTTGTTTATACGTTAATTTACCTGTTATTTTTCTCTCTTGCTCCCGCCCCCTTTTTTTCCCACAATTCAGGCTATATTTAAAAAAATCAAAGGCATGTTTATTTTACAATTGTTGTTAGGTTCTGTCAAGTCAATTCTGTCTCATAATAACCCAATGTAACAGAGTAGAACTGCCCCATGGGGTTTACTAGTCTGTAATCCTTATGGGAGCAGATCACCAGGTCTTTGTCCCACAAATTCACTGGGTAGGTTCAAGCTGTCAGCCTTTCAGTTAGCAGCCTAGCACTTAACCATTGCAACACCAGGTCTCCTTATTTTACAATTAACCAAACCCAACCCAGTGTCATCGATTAGGCCACTAGAAATATATTAAATATTGTGATTTAAACTTAATTCTATTTATAGGTTAGAAATTCTGTTTTCTTATAGGAACATTCATATTATCAAGTTCATTTTATATATTTTAAGGAAATGTTTTCCTAAATATATACTACTTGGTTATTTAATTGTCGGTACATTTGTGAGGTTTGTTTCATTTTACAATTAGGGAACAGCAGTTCAGAGGTATACCAACACATTTGTTTTATTCTAGTATAAAGTTATTATATAATTTTATTATAGGCGTTAAGAATGTTGATTTCATCTAAATTCAAATATTCACAGCATAGGAGGAATCTCATTATTTAGAAAATTGTTTTAATGTCAATGTCCTTTCTTTTAATGTGTTTTTTAAAAATTCTTTTACAGATCAGGAGTTTGATTTTGGATGGATCTTCACAGTTAGTTCAAGAAGGTCTCAAAAGTGGTTTTCTTTATCCACTTTCTGAAAAACAGGACAAGTGTAGCGATCACATTACTTTATCACTTGATACTTGCAGTTTATCAGAATTATGTGAAATGGCAAAGCATTTGCCTTCTCTGCATGAAATGGAACTTCAGACATTACAGTTAATGGAAGATGATATGTCTGTTACAGAGCAGGATTTATTTTCACGGGTTGTTGAAAACAACTCTAGCTTCACAAAAATGATTACTTTAATGGGACAGAAATACTTGCTGCCACCAAAAAGTAGTTTTCTTTTGTCTGACATTTCTTGTATGCAACCGCTTCTAAATTGTAAGTAATTATTTTGTTTATTATTAGAAATAGATAATTTTTCTGCATTGTCAAAAGCCAAGACCTAGTCTGAGTTTTGAATAAGGCTCAACATTTTATGAGAGTAGGGTAAACACTTTTCCTGGGTTCATTTTTCCTTTATATTTTATTTCAGTGTTAAATTTTGCTTTTTTAAAATTCTAAATTCTTACTTTGAACAAAGTGTCAAAACTAAATAGCCCCCAGAAGAGCAAATATAGATACTGCTCCATAGTTAAGAATTCATGATACAAATTATGTTTAGTCAAATTACTTAAGTCTTTTTCATAGCAAAGTAGAAACACCTCAGACATGAATATTAATTCCCAGTCTTTTAGGTTAAATTGTAAGTGAATTTTCAAGTTTATTGTCTAAAATTTCTTGGAACATTTTCTTCCACAAAGTTAAAGAATTTAAATATTGAAATCTATAGCCACATAGACCTGGTTTGAATTTAAATTCTGAAGCTTAATTGACTGTGTCTTTTACTCTTCACAGAAATAATGGCTATTTACTTCTCAAAACTGATCCTCTGTTTCCTAATCTGTAACATTTATACGATAGCACCTACTTCTAAGGATCATTTTGAGGATTAAATAAGATAATTTGTGTCTAGTGCTTAGCTCAGTGATTTATATATCTTTAATAAATTATAAATATTTTAATATTCTTAGGGATGAAGTGGGTAAGAGGTGTATTGATCAAATTGAATTTAATTTGCTGTGTATTGTTATTTGGATATTTTATAACAAGATTTAAAATCTTAAGCAGCTACAACAAAGCTTACTAATGAAAATTTCTTTTAATTGCTGTCAAGCCATCTTACTCACGGGTGGTTATCCATGTACTAATGTCAGAAACTCTTCAGAGGCAAATGACAGGATAACAGATTAATGAGAAATTCATGCCATATGTTTGAACATAGTCTTCAGTTCTCTTTGATCTTTGTTACTCTAATATTTGAAAATCTCCTTATTTTAATTGTTTTTTTTTTTATATTTATGAGATCATGCATTTACTAAAATGTGTCTATGTTTATAAAAGGGAGAGAAGGGACAACTGTTTATTACAGCAAAATTCTAATGAATGAAAAAATGTGGATAGAGTGATAAAATGATAGAGGTAGTAAATTTCCATTTGGAAATCGTCATGGTAGTAATCGTTATAGGCAGGTATCCTCAGTTGAGGTCAAAATAGTGTTTGAAAATATGAGACACAGGATATTGGCCTAGTCTGAAAGTACTCCCCGACAAGATACTTTTTAGTGATAAAGAGAAAATAATAAATTTACACTGGATCAACGTGGCAGACTACAGTGTAACCTGGTAACCAAATGTAACATCACCAACAATAAGACATATTGGCATCACATACTTGCTGATATGATGTTCTGATAAGGGCACAACATTACTTCTGAGATACTGTTGCCAAAAATGGGCAATCTACATTTGATCATGAGGAAACATCAAACCCAAATTGAGGGACAGTCTATAAAATAACTGGCCAATAGCCTTTAAAATGTCAGGTCATGAAAGTCAAAGAAAGACCGAGGAACTTTCCCAGACTGGAGGAGATTTAGGAGACTTGGCAGCTAAATGAATATGTGATCCTGGTTTAGATCTTGGACACAAAAAAGTACATAAGTAGTCAACTGGGGAAATTTTACTATGGTTGATATATCAGTTAATATTGTACGAATTTTAATTTTTTGGTTTTTGTAGTTGTATTATGGTTATCTAAGAGGTTAACATTTGGGGAAGCTGGGTGAAAGGTATATGGGAAACTCTTTGCACTGTTTTTACAACTTTTTTATAAGACTGAAATTATTTCACAATAGAAAGTTTAAAAAGAGTAGTAAAGTAAAAAGCACATAGGTTTGAAAAGGCCACATTAATGGCTACAAACTTGAAATGAAAGGTCCACAAATGACTGCTAAGACTTGTGGTGAATTTATAAATCATTATCATGTAACCAGTGAGCTGTAGCCATCTGCAAGTAGTCTCTGCAAAAATAGCAATAATTGAAATCATGTTAAAACCCTAAAATGAATAAATGATAAGGGAAACCTCTAGTTTTTCAGATAAATTACTCCATTTGAATAAATGCCACAAATCTTTTGTGTTTCGTTCCATTATGTTTGTGTCTATAGTGAAAGCATTTCATCTTTGAAGAATATATATAGTTTTTAAAGTGATCATATATAGAAGGAGGTATTTTCTGAAATTATGTCTTTGTTTTCAGGTAGAAAAAAATATGATGTAATTGTGATAGATCCACCATGGCAGAACAAATCAGTGAAAAGAAGTAACAGGTAAGTGGAAATAATTTATCTGTTAGATATGCTATGGATTGACCCTCTTAATTATTATGTAATGGCCTTTGTTGTCTCTCAACAATTTTTGTTTTAAACTCTATTTTGTCTGATATTAGTATAGCCTTTCCAGCTGTCTTATAGTTACTGATAGCATTCTATATCTTTCCCCATTTTACTTTCAACCTAATTGTGTCTTTGAATATAAAGTTTATCTCATGTCAACATTATGTATCTGGATCCAGTTTTTTTAATCCATTCAGCCAATATTTTTTCATTGGTGCGTTTAAGCCATTTACATTTAGTGTAATTACTGATAAGGAAGGGCTTACTTCTGCTATTTTTTTATTTGTTTTCCATGTCATATCTTTTTTGTTCTTCAATTCCTTGATTATTGTTATCTTTTGTGTTCAGTAGATATTTTCTAGTACAGCATTTTAATTCCCTTGTTGTTTCTTTTACTATATATTCTTGAGTGATTTTCTAAGTGGCTGTCCTGGGGATTACAATTAATATTTTAATTTATAACAGTCTAGTACAGATTAATGCCAGCTTAATTTCAATAGTATATAAAACTTTGCTCCTATATAGTTCTTTTTCCCTTCATCTGTTTATGCTGTTGTTGTCATCAATTTTATTCATATGTTTATTTATACAAACTTTTTTATACATTGTATGCCCATCAACATAGATTTATAAGTATTGCTTTATGTGGTTGATTTTAAATCTGATAAGAAAAAAAGAAGAGTTACAAACAAAAATACATTACTATCTTTCATGTTCTCCTATGTAGTTACCCCTACCGGTATCCTTTATTTTTTCCTATGGATTTGAGTTATTGTCTAGTGTCCTGTCATTTATCCTGAAGGACTCACTTTGAGGGCAGGTATGCTAGCAATGAATTGTCTCAGTTTTTGTTTATGTGACAATGTCTTCATTTTTTCATCAGTTTTGAGGGAAAGTTTTGCCAGATACAGTGTCATGATTGACAATTTTTTTTTTCCTTCCAGCATTGAGTATGCCATGCCACTGATTTCTGGCTTCCATAGTTTCTAATGAGAAGTCAGTTGTTAATCTTATTGAGGTCCTCTTGTACGTGATGAATTGCTTCTTTCTTGCTACTTTCATGATTCTGTTTGTCTTTTTCTTTCAACAGTTTGATTATAATGTGTCTCTGTGAGGTTCTCTTTCAGTTTATTCTGCTTGGACTTTGTTGAACTTCTTAGATTTGTAGATTAATGTTTTCATCAATTTGAGAAGTTTTTGGTCATTATTTCTTGAAGTAATCTTTTCTCCCTTTCTCCTCTCTTTCTGAGACTCCCATAATATGTATGTTGGTTCACTTAATGGTGCCTCACAACTCCCTTATGCTCTGTTTACTTTATTATTTTTCTGATTTTCAGATTGGATAAACTCAATTGACCTATCTTCAAGTTTGCCAATTTTCTCCTCTGCTCAACTCTGCTAAGCTCCTCTAGTGAATTTTTCATTTTAGTTATTGTACTGTTCATCTCTTGAGTTTTCAATTTGATTCCTTTTTGTAATTTCTGTTTTTTTTTTTTTAAATTGATATCTGTACTGGTTTAGGCATTGTTCTCGAGCTTTGCTTAAGTTCATTGTCCATGGTTTTCTTTAGCTCTCTGAACATATTTGAAATTGCTGATTT
Organism: Loxodonta africana; assembly: GCF_030014295.1. NCBI lineage: Eukaryota > Metazoa > Chordata > Mammalia > Proboscidea > Elephantidae > Loxodonta > Loxodonta africana. The sequence goes on from NC_087352.1 coordinate 96,074,445, forward strand.
AAAGTCTTTGTCTTGTATGTCCAATATCATTGCTTCCTTGGAGACAATTTTTATTTATTGTTCCATATTCTCAGAGGGTGGACTTGATCTCTGGCTCTGGAGTGAGAAAAGCAAAATTTACTGGTGGACTATTGTGTGTGTCTGTTCTGATCTGTCCAAGGGCTGCCTGAAGAACCGAAGTGGGACACTCCCCTTGGTTAGGCCTGCCTTGTACCTTATGAGAGGTGGGAAGGGAGTGATGAACAATGCCTAAAGGCTGTGATCACTCTTTAGTTGGCTGGGGCTAAATAGTTTGAATGGAGCATACAGTTAACTCCTAACAGCTGAAGGAGAACCCAGAGTGAGAATTTCTTGCAGAAATTATTGCTTTTAAATGCACTGACTATATGGGGGAGTTGGAGAAAACCACACATTTGTTCAGGGTAAAAACACATGGACTGAAAATGCCCAATAATATCCTATATTGTCACCTGAAGTGGATTCTGAAGTGTTCTATAGCAAGGCTTAGGGTTGAAAGAGGGCGCCAACACAGAGCCAAGTTGCAAAGACTGGCATAGGTTTTGTGTGTGTGTGTATGTGTGTGTTTCAATGGAAGTTATTGTTATTACTTTTTTCTCTTTTCCCTGGAGTACAAGGAAATCTCTTTTTTAAACATAAGTTGGGCACAGGCTGGGGAATAGAGTTCTGTGTGTGCATGTACATCTAGGAGGGCAGTTGTTGCAAAAATAGTTAGAGGAAGTTGCTGAACTGTTATAGCCTTCAACAGTTTAAAAAATATCCAAACTCTGGGGGAAGTTTCAGAGCTAACACATTATAATTTTTAAATGTCTGTATCTCAACAAAGAAATAATAAGGCATACAAAGAAACAGGAAAAGATGGCCCATTCAAAAGATCAAAATGCAGTGACAAATCATCTTTATGGAAGCCCAAATAATGAACAGAAAGACGGTATTAAAGGCAATACTAGGCTCAAAGAACTAAAGAAAAACATGGACAGAGAACTAAAGGAAATCAAGAAAATGATACATGAACAAAATAAGAATATTAATAAAGAGATACTTTGAAAAGGGACCAAACAGAATTACTGGAGTTGAAAAATACATTAACTGAAAGGAAAAATTCACTGGAGGGGCTCATTGACAGATCTAAGCTGGCAGAAGGAATAATCAGTGAACTAGAAGATAAGATAATTGAAATTCTCCAGTTTGAGAAGGAAAAAGCAGAAAGAATGAAGAAAAGTGAACAGAGCCTAAGAGAATTGTGGTATAGCATCAAGCTAACCAACATACATTATGGGAGACTCAGAAGGAGGAGAGAAAAGGACAGAAAGAATATTTAAATAATGACAGAAAACTATCAAAAGTTGACGAAGGACATGAGTCTATACATATCCAAGGAGTTCAATGAACTCTAGTTAGGATAAACCCAAAGAGACCCACACCAAGATGCATTATAATCAAACTCTTAAAAACCAAAGATAAAGAAAATCCTGAAATCAGCAAGAGAGAAGAGAATTGTTACATAAAGGGATCCTCAGGAAGATTAGCAACTTCTCAGAAATCTTTGAGGCCAGAAAGCAGTGGGATGACATATTTAAAGTGCTCAAAGAAAAGAAGTGCCAACCAAGGAAAACTTCTTTCAAGAATGAGGACAAAATTAAGTCATTCCTGGATAAAAACTGAGTAAGTTTGTTAGGACTAACCCTGCCTTACAAGAAGTGCTAAAGGGCGTCCTTCAGGTTGAAATGAAAGGACACTAGATAGTAACTCGAAGCTTAAGTAGAAAAAAAGATCCTTGATAAAGTTATTTCATGGTCCAGATTTATCGACATTTTTGGTTTGTAAGTCTAGTAATTATGTCATACATGATTTAAAATAACATGCATTAAAATAATTATAAATTGATTGTTTGGATACTTTATGTATAAAGATGTAATTTTTGGTAACAGCATAAATGTGGGGGGGAAAGAGCAGTATGGGAAGGGCTTTTGTATGTTATCGAAGTAAGTTGGTATCAATTTAAACTAGATTGTTAAATGGAATTGTCATAGTAACAAAAAGGAAAATATCTAAAAAGTATATGCAAAAGGAAAGAGAAGGGAATCTAAATGGTTTGCTACAAAAAATCAACTAAAACACAAATGAAGGCAGCACTGGATCCATGATCCATCTGACATCAGCAATGGTATCCCTTGTTCCATGTCCTCTTCTGAATCCGGCTTGAATTTCTGGCAGCTCTCTGTTGGTGTATTGCTGTAACTGTTTTGAATGATTTTCAGCAAAATTTTATTTGTGTGTGATATTAATGACATTGTTGATAATTTCTGCATTCTGTTGAATCTCCTTTCTTTGGAATGGGTACAAATATGGCTCTCTTCAGTAGGTTGGCCAGGTAGCTGTCTTCCAGATTTCTTGGCATAGAGTGAGTGCTTCCAGCGCCGCATCCATTTGTTGAAACATCTCAGTTGGTATTCTGTTAATTCCTGAAGGCTTGTATTTTGCCAATGCCTTCAGTGCGCCTTGGATTTCTTCCTTCAGTACCATTGGTTCTTGATCATATGCTACCTCCTGAAATGATTGAACGTCAACCGATTCTTTTTGGTATAGTGACTCTGTGTATTCTTTGACCTTCTTTTAATGCTTCCTGCATTGTTAAATATTTTCCCTATAGAATCCTTCAGTATTGCAAATCAAGACTTGAATTTTGTCTTTGGTTCTTTCAGCTTGAGACATGCAGAACGTGTTCTTCCCTCTCAGTTTTCCATCTCCAGGTCTTTGCACATGTCACTATAATACTTTACTTCTTGGGTTGCACTTTGAAATCTTCTGTTCAGCTCTTTTACCTCATTATTTCTTCCTTTCGTTTTAGCTATTCTACGTTCAAGAGCCACTTTCAGAGTCTCTTCCGATATCCATTTTGGTCATTTCTTTCTTTCCTGTCTTTTTAATGACCTTTTTCTTTCTTCATGTATGATGTCCTTGATATCATTCCCCAAGTCCTCTGGTCTTTGGTCGTTAGTGTTCAGTGCATCAAATCTATTCTTGAGATGGTCTCTAAATTCAGGTAGGATGTACTCAAGGTTGCACTTTGGTTCTCCTTGACTTGTTCTAATTTTCTTCAACTTGAACTTGCATTTGAGCTGACTGTTCTGACTGTGTATTCCATCTGGTGAGGCCCATGTGTGTAGTTACTGTTTATGTTGTTGGAAAAAAATATTTGCAATGAAGAAGTTGTTGGTCTTGCAAAATTCATCATGTGATTTCTGGCATCATTTCTGTCACCAAGGCCATATTTTCTAACTACTGATCCTTCTTTGTTTCCAATTTTCACATTCCAATTCTCAGTAATTATCAATGTATCTTGATTGCATGTTTGATCAGTTTCAGACTGCAGAAGTTGGTAAAAATTTTCAATTTCTTCATCTTTGGCCTTAGTGGTTGGTGTGTAAATTTGAATAATAGTTATATTAACTGATCTTTCTTGTAGGCTTATGGATATTATGCTATCACTGACAGTGTTGTACTTCAGGATAGATGTTGAAATGTTTGTTTTGATGATGACTTCATCCATGTCATTAAGGTCGACTCTACTTTGAGGAGGCAGCTCTTCCCCAGTCGCATTTTGAGTGCCTTCCAACCTGAGGGCCTCATCTTCTGGCACTATATTAGACGATGTTCTGCTGCTCTTCTCAAGGTTTTCACTGGCCAGTTTATTCAGAAGTAGACTGCTAGGTCCTTCTTCCTGGTTTGTCTTAGTCTGAAAACTCAGCTGAAACCTGTCCACCAAGGGTAACCTGCTGGTATTTGAAATGCTGGTGGCAAAGCTTCCAATATCACAGCAACACGAGAGCCACCACAACACGACAAACTGACAGACACGTGGTAGAAAAAAAGAATTGATTAGTAGTATTGAAGCCTGAGAATGGATCTAGTAAATGTTTATTGAGCATTTATTTTCCCTCCACTTGATTTTCTCAGTATGAAGCCAAATTGTGGTATTGATTTAGGATTGGAGGTTTGCAGGAACGGTGAGACTGATAAGCCAAGGGGATTGAAAGTTGAGGGAGCTAGTGAGAAAGCAATGAACTGATTGGTTTCTGGTAGCCTGTGTGGAAGAGGAGTACTTGTGATCAGGGAGAAGATGATATACTCAGTGAAGTAGAGGGATGGGACTCTGGTTGCTTTGATGAGGCCAAGAATAGGTGAGGGAGGGATAGGTGGTTGTGGCCAGAGTTGTTTGTGGTTTCAGGGGTGGAGCAAACCTGAGTCAGACAAGGTCAAGGTTATGGACATTGGAATGAATGAATGAAATAGATAAATTCAATTGTATTTGTTTAGGCAGAGGAGAGTCAAGATGTGTATATTATATGGATTGTGCTTTGAAATTGCTCAATATAATGGCAAGGTTTGTGTAGGTGAGGTAGAGGGATCTCAGAGATGGAGTCCTCGTTGAATATGGAGTGAGAATGAAGTGGATTCAATAAGGAAGATAAGAGGCTAGGATAGCTGAATGGCCTAACTCTTAAAGAGTTTTTTCTTTTTTTTTAATGAAAAAGTACGTGATTTATAGCCTGAAAGCAGTGATGGGGGAGCTAGGAGAATACTGACCTTTCCCCTACCTGTTTTATGTGTTGGGCGTTGAAAAAGAACCACATTCATTTGACTGGGTATTGTAGTGTTCTAGGAAGAGAAACCAGACTTCCTCCGATTAATGGCCAAGAGGTGCAAGGCTATAGGATTTTTTTTAAAATGAAAGACTAAAGGTCTCAGAGAGCCCAGTGGAATTGATTGGGAAGAAGAAAAGCAGCAGCGTAAGAGGTTAGGGGCTGAAAGCACAATGGGTAAGTATGAATGAGATGATAGGTGACCAAGTGACCAGCATTTTGGGCAAGATTTGAGGATTATAGGGATATGAACAGCTTTGTTGAAATAAATTGACTTTAACACAATCAACTTCATAACACTCGTGTGCTGTCAGGTGAAGTCTGTAGATATTCTAGTCTTTTAAATTACCCTTATTGAGGTATAATTTATATACAGTAAAACACATTTTAACAATATAGTTTAATGAGTTTTGACAAATGTATAAACCCTTGTGTCTAGCACCCCAGTCAAAACAGAATCTTCCCATTACCCCAAAAAGTTGTCTCCTGCCCTGTCCCAGTCAATCGCCCCACCCCAGGTAGACACTGATCTGATTTCTGACACTAATTTTATGTAATTTTTATTGTTGTATGATATATATGCATATATACATACATATATAAAGTAAAACTTGTCATTCTAACCATTTTTAAGTGTACAGCTCAGTGGCATTAGTATATTCACAATGTTATGTGACCATCACCTATGTGCGGGTTTTGACTTGGGTTGTTGAGACAGTAGTTTCTACAGATTATGGGATCCAAACAATAATATATGGTTAATTTTGAATGGGAGAAAAGCATATCTTAAATATTAATAGAGTAAATGATATGTATTTAGACGTGATTAAAAAAAAAAAAAATACAGCCTGACAATTTTAAGCTAGTACACCTGAAAAAAGAGGTTACTTCTGACCTGTGTATAAACATGTGTCCACTGGATGTCACTGTGGCTCCATATTTAGCTACAAAAATATTTAGAGGAGCTTCGTATTTGTGGAGTCAGTGGTATACAGGTCTTCTCCCTGCTTTTTCTCTTTTGCAGTGATTTAAAAAAATTTTTCTGTTTATTTTTAGGTACAGTTATTTATCACCTATGCAAATAAAGCAAATACCTGTCCCTCAAATGGTTGCTCCAGACTGCCTTGTGATTACTTGGGTAACCAATAGACAGAAGCACCTGCGTTTTGTAAAGGAAGAACTTTATCCCGCGTGGTCTGTGGAGATGGTTGCTGAATGGCACTGGGTAAAAGTAAGTTCAGAAGTTAATTTACTTGTCAATACAGTGTAATATATAAGTCACATAAAGGTAGCATCTACTTTTAAAAGCTTGACATGTCACTGCTCTACTTCTTCAGCATGGTCTAATTAAAACTTTTACTTCGCTGCTAAACGGTTTTATTGTCTTACTCTCAAGGCTTTGACCTGTTTCTTTAGTGTCTTTTTGTAATAGGGTCCCACGCTGCAGGCCTTGGGAAATCACTAGGAGAGACATCAGGATGAAATTTTTTTAAAAAACTTTGGTGTCCATAGCTTTAAAAAAAAACAGACAAAAACTTTGGGGCATTTAGACATCATTGTCTTCGTTTCACAGGGCTGCTATAACAAGATAGCACAAAGCGGGTAGCTTTTATTGCCTCACAGTTCTGCAGGCTAGAAGTCCAAGTAAACTAATCAGCAGAATTGATTTCTTCTGAGGGCTCTAAGAAAGTAGCCGTTCCCTGCCTCTCCCCTAGCTTCTGTTTGCTCCTGGCAATCTTTGGCATTCTTTGGCTTGTAGATACATCTTCATATGGGGTCTTCCCCCTGAGTTTCTCTGTGTCTCTTCTTTGAATTTATAAGATAGTACTCAGAAGGGATTAGGACCTACCCTACTTGGCATGGAGCCCTGGTGGTGCAGTGGTTAAGAGCTTGGCTGCTAACCAAAAGGTTAGCAGTTTGGATCCACCAGCCACTCCCTGGAAACCCCACGGGGCAGTTCTACTCTGACCTATAGGATCTCTATGAGTAGGAATTGACTCTGTGGCAAGAAGTTAGGTTTTTTAGGTTTTCTGTTTGTCATGACCTCATAACTTAAATGATAATATCTTCAAAGAAGGACTCTATTTCTAAACAAGGTCACATTCACAGATACAGAGGTTAGGACTTCAACATATCTTCTTGGAGAATACATTTCTGTCCATAACAATCATTAAACATAAAAAGCCTTACACTTTATCTTCTTCTTGTTACACACACACAAACACACAATTTTGGTCACTTTTTGTGACTTTTTTTTTAATGTTCCAGGAGACAGAAGGGAGAATAGCAAGGTGACCTGGTGTGGGAAGATGCTAGAATGAAGACCCTTTTATAAAATCTTAATTTAGGTCTTCAGTGCCTTTTGTGCACTCACTTACCCATACTCTTATAGTGCCTATTTTTGAAGAAATGATTCCAGCTCTAGGGCAGGTTGAATGATCTTCATATCTCTGCTTGCTGTAAGAATACCAAAAAATACAGAAAAATGACATCAGTTCAGAGTTTATTGGGCATTCTTCTAAAGATACATTATCTACTTAGATGAATTCCGCAGAAGCCTTCCTCAATTTTGAAAAGATAAGCCAAATTATTGTCAATTAAATGCTTAATATTCACATAGCTAGTATATTCATTTTAGACACAGTACAGTTGTATTTCTGTGTGCTCTGTGTGTACTTTGTCGTCTGTTGGACTGTCTTGTAAAAGCTGTGTGCATTGTTTATTTGTACCTGTTCTATGGGACTTGACAAAGATTTTCAGTTGTGTCTTTGCTTTCACAGTGTGTCTGTGGTCTTACCTTTGGTTGATTTGGTATAGGACTATGACGCGACTCTAACACCCCCTCCTGCCCTGCCCGCTCAGACAGCCCTCTTACAGTCAGAGACTGGTGCCAAAACTAGGAAGAGGTCACTTTATGAAACCAAAACCAGTCAAATGTTAACACATAAAAACTGTGATTAATCTTCTGTATTAGTAACCAGTTCTCAGAGATGTTCTGTGAATGGGTTACTGGTAAGACCAGAGTTTAAAACGAAAGTACAGTAAATTATGTGAAGTATTTATTAGGTAATTACACATATTGTTATAACTGAAGAGGTGATCTGTATTGAATGGAAAGGATATCCAAAGAATAAGAATTTACAGTGTTTACATAGCACTGTGTGTACGAGATGTTGTGTCCCAGAGGAGATAGAAGGACCCACTGATTACTGATTAGGTCTTTCAGGTATCCTGATACAGGGTAGAGAGTTTCATACATAATAGATATGAATATTCTAACGATGGAAGTATTTATCCCCCATGGTATATTAATAAATTGGCATTCTTATTATAAATTATGCTTTGAGTTTGATTAGTTCGAGTGAGTTTTGAGAGTCTGATTGCTTCAGGGTGAAATGTTAAAATTAAATATCTGAATTTCATGTTAGGGGCTGGTCTCTAGACCAAGTATTGTGTAGTTCATCAATCATCCAGTTTCTTTCCTTATTAATTTTTAGCACTGATAGTATTTAATGACAATATTTTCTGTAACTAAAGAAAAATACCTTATGATCTACTTACCAAAAAACCCAAACTTACCAGCAATCAGTAAATGGTGTTTAAATGAATGAATAAGTAGATTCATAATGACATGGTTTTCAGGAATAAATTTTAATAAAAAGTAGAACTCGTTTAAGTGCAAGATGATAATAAAGTTATATTTAAAATATCATTTAACCCCTCAGAGCTGTTCTGTCTAGTATGATACCCACGAGCCACATGATACCCATGAGCCACAGTTGGCTCCTCAGCATTGAAATGTGGCTGGTCCATAGTGAGTTGTGCTGTAAATGAAAATTCTGTGTTGAATTTCAAAGACTTAGTATAAAAAAATGTAATATATCTCAATGATTTTTAATTGATTATGTATAGAAATAATATTCTAGATGTTAGATTTAATAAAATATATAATTAAAATTTATTTCACTACATTAAAAAAAACTTTTTTATAGTGCTGTTACTACACCATTTAAAATTACATATGTGGCTCACATTCATGACTTACGTTATATTTTTATTGGACAACACTAGCCTAGAGCTTCAGTCATTTTATTTTAGTAGAAACTATATAACCAAAAACCCAAACCACTGCCGTCGAGTCGATTCTGACTCATAGCGACCCTATAGAACAGAGTAGAACTGCACCATAGAGTTTCCAAGGAGCGCCTGGTGGATTTGAACTGCTGACCTCTTTGGTAGCAGCTGTAGCACTTAACCACTATGCCGCCGGGGTTTTCAGAAACTGTATAGTGATGGAAAAAATAACTCTTTTCTGTATACTTAGAGATTTTTTTTTTCTGTTTTTTTTGTGTCAGATCACCAAATCAGGAGAGTTTGTATTTCCATTAGATTCTCTGCACAAAAAGCCTTATGAAGGTCTTCTACTGGGGAGAGTTCGAGAAAAAACTGCTTTACCATTAAGGTAGGAAAGGTTATTTTTCAAAGTTGCATAAAAATATTAAATTTTAGGGTTTTTAAAAATTATTACTGCAGTGACTGTTGATTTTCCTTAAATTTTACATTTTTGAAAATTTCCCAGAGCAAAAAAGGGTAAACGATATGACACGTGCAATTTTATGGTATCTTTTGTTTCATGTAGCGTGTGATTGTCATTATTTATTGTAGAATAGGAAATAACTCAATAGTTAAGTTGTTGATTTCCTTCATTGTTTCCATTCTTTATTTTAAATTCAGATACTATTTGAAAGGGGGAAAAAAATCAAAGCAAATGTGGCTTGTATGTAAAAAAATTCTTGAAAATATAATTTACTTTCTTGTTTTGTTTTAATTAGGAATGCCGATGAAACAGCGCTCCCCATTCCAGACCATAAATTAATTGTCAGTGTGCCCTGTACTCTTCACTCACATAAACCCCCTCTTGCTGGTATGTTTCTTCTGTAAAGTAGAATTATTATTATTGTATGACCTTTGTCAAAATGAAAAAAAGATTGAACGTAGTATTTGGATGGTCTAGAGATAAGGAGCCCCAGTGGCGCAGTGGTTAAGCAGTTAGCTGCTAACCAAAAAGTCGGTGGTCGAATCCACCAGCCGCCCTGTCTTGTTATCTTGAGCTGCTATAACAGAAATACTGTTAAGTGGGTGGCTTTAACGAAGAGAAGTTTATTCACTCACAATTTAGTAGGCTAGAAGTCTGAATTCAGGGTGTCAGCTCAGGGGAAGGCTTTCTCGCTCTGTCGGCTCTGGAGGAAGGTCTTTGTTATCAATCTTCCCCTGGTCAAGGAGCTTCTGTGCACAGGAACCCCGGTTGAAAGGACGTGCTCTGTTCCTGGCACTGCTTTCTTGGTGATATGAGGTCCCCCTGTCTCTCTGCTCTCTTCTCTCTTTTATATCTCGAAAGAGATTTACTTTAGATAGAACCTAATCTTGTAGATTGAGTCCTGCCTCGTTAATGTAACTACCACTAATCCTACCTCATTAACATCATAGAGGTAGGATTTACAACACATAGGAAAATCAAATCAGATGACAAAATGGCAGACATTCACACAGTACTGGAAATCATGGACCTACCAAGTTGACATACATTTTTGGGGGACACAATTCAATCCATAACAGCTCCATGGGAGAAAGATGTGGCAGCCTGCTTCTGAAAGATTTACAGCCCAATAAGGGCAGTTCTGCTTTGTCCTATAGGGTCACTATGAGTTGGAATTGACTTTATGGCAACAGGTTTAGATTTTTAGAGATTACTTGGAAATTAAATCAGATATGTGTTTTTTTAATTAATATTCTAAAATTTCATAGCAGAACTTATGAAATGGAGGATAGATTAGTTTTTATTACCTTAGCCTTTTCTGTTATACAATATTTCAGGTTCTCCTTACCGTCTGTTGCCTCCTTGACAGAATGAAGCCTGATGTTAGGACATCTGAGGACTGTAGTTAAGCTAGAGATTTTGTTTTTCTCCCATAGCTTTATCTTTTGCTTTATCCAAAACCAGGAGCTCAGAATAGCAGTCAGAAAGATGGCTCGAATTCCGTTGATAATTTGGTAGAGGCATTTTTATGTTTTTAAAAGGTAGTGTTGCTTTCTTAAGACACTGGAAAGGTAATTGCTACAGCTTACAATTCTTGCTAGTCTTAATGCTTTAGTATAAAGCATTCAGTGACCCCAAAAAGCAGGGTGTAGGTTCTAAGCACAAAAAATTGGATGACACACAGTATCAAAAGAAGATGTAAGGAATACACAGAGTCACTGTACCAAAAACAATTGGTCGATGTTCAACCATTTCTGAGGGTAGCATATGATCAAGAACTGATGGTGTTGAAGGAAGAAGTCCAAGCTGCACTGAAGGCATCGGTGAAAAACAAGGCTCCAGGAATTGATGAAATACCAATTGAGATGTTTCATCAAATGGATGCAATGCTGGAAGTGTTCAGTCATCTATGCCAAGAAATTTAGAAGACAACTACGTGGCCAGTCAACTGGAAGAGATCCATATTTGTGCCATTCCAAAGAAAGGCAATCAAACAGAATGTGGAAATTATTGAACCATATAATACAACATGCTTGCAAAATTCTGCTGAACACAGTTCAAAAATGACTGCAGCCGGATTCAGAAGAGGACATGGAATGAGAGATATCATAGCTAATGTCAGATGGATCTTGGTTGAAAGCAGAGAATACCTGAAAGATGTTTACCTGTGTTTTATTGACTATGCAAAGGCAGTTGACTGTGTGGATCGTAGCAAATTATGGATAACATTGCGAAAAATGGGAATTCCAGAACACTTTGCACTCACTTGGAATCTGTATGTGAATCAAGAGGTAGTTTATTGAAAAGAACAAGGAGTACCACCTGGTTTAAAATTGAAATTGGTGTGTGGCAGGGTTGTGTTCTTTTACCTTACTTATTCAGTCTGTTTACCTAACAAATAATCTGAGAAGCTAGGTTATGTGGAGAGGAACGCGGTGTCAGAATTGGAGGAAGACTCATTAACAGCTTGAGATTTGGAGATGACACAACCTTGTTTGCCAAACTAAAGACTACTTGAAGCACTGGTAAGGGTAAAAGACCACAGCCTTTAGTATGTATTACACCTGAGTATATAAAAAACAAAAAATCTTTACAAAAAAAAAAAATAATAATATGTGATAAACAACATCATGATAAGTGGTGAAGATATTGAAGTTGTCAAGGATTTCATTCTTGAATCAACAATCAATGCCCAAGGAAGCAGCAGTCAAAAAGTTGAACAACGTATTGCATTGGACAAATCTGCAAAAGACCTCTTTAAAGTGTTAAAAAGTAAAGATGTCTCTTTGGTGACTGAGGTATGCTGGGCCCAAGCCATGGTGTTTTCAGTTGCCTCGTATGCATGCTAAAGCTGCACAATGAACAAGGAAGACCAAAGAAGAATTGATGAATTCAAATTGTGGTATTGGCAAAAGGATATTGGATGTACCATGGACTGGCAGAAGAATGATCAAATCTGTCTTGGAGGAGGTGCAGCCAGAATGCTCCTTAGAAGCAAGAATAGCAAGACTTCGTCTTGCTCACTTTGGAAATGTCGTTAGAAGAGACCCATTGCTGGAGAAAGACATCATGCTTGATGAAAAAAGGGTCAGCGAAAAAGAGGGAGACCTTTAATGAGATGGTTGTAACAATGGGCTCAAACATAGCAATGACTGTGAGAATGGTACAGGACTGGGCAGCATTTTATTCTGTTTTACATAATGTTGCTGTGAATCAGAGCTGACTCCACTGCACCTAAGAACAACAGCAACAGTGGAAAATTTTGGCTTTGGAGATTGACTAATGTGAATTTGAATCCTCATTCTGCTGCTTAGTAGCTGTGTAATCTTGGACTACTTTCTAATCACTTTCCACCTCAAATTCCTCATTTAAAGAGGGAATGGTGGTATTTAATCTTTCAGAGTTGTAAGGATTGGTGATAATGTATTAAAACCCTGTATCGTATATGGAAGCTCAATAAATGCTAAATTTTTCAAGTGAGAGTCTTAAAAAATAGGAGTGGAAGTCCTTGAGGGACTTTGATATTCAAAGTTTACTTTTCAAAAAATTTCTTCAGGAGTACGTGTTTTATAAATTTGGTGATTCCTGCTTTAAAAAAAAATCCGCCAAGCTGCCAATCAGGAAAATTATAGGAAGCCTATGTTATTTTGCAGAATATGGGATAGTACATGAGCTAGGAAACAGAGGAAAGTGAGCTCAATTTACCAGACACAAATTTCCAAGGTAATTTTTATTGGTAGCACTCAGGATTTGTTATCTTCAATTGCTTACCCAGAAAAGGCTATATAGTATTACTTCATTTGAGAAATAGTCAATCATCTACTGATGATCTGTTCTTTGATTTAGATTCTCGGTGATTAACACTCTGGACTGTCATAGACTCTTTAATGCACAAATATGTGACTTAAATGAAAAGTTAAATTGTACTGTTCTTTGAAGGAAAAAACATTTGGTACCAGTTAAACTCCATGAAAAACCAAAAACCAAACTCATTGCCGTTGAGTTGCTTCTGACTCAGCGACCATATAGGACAGAATAGAACTGCTCCATAGGGTTTCAAGGTGGATTTGAACTGCCAACCTTTTGGTTAGCAGCTGAACTCTTAACCACTGTGCCACCAAGGTTTCCATACTTCATGACAGAAGTCTGATTTTTAAATTCTCTTATTTGAATTTTATCATTTGGCGGAAACCAAAGCTTAATTTAGTGTTTTTTTACTTTTAAAAATCCAAAAGCTAAAACTCAAAGCGTTAACATTCACATAATAGTTAAACCATTTTTCAGTTCCTTTAAAATAGAATAAAATGATATTTAAAGATTAACCTTAAGGGGCAAGATTTTAAAATACTGAATAAAATTTTGTTTTACCCTAAGGTATTCAATCTGTCTGTGAAATGCAGTACTGCCATACTTCCAGTAGAGAGCAGCACAAACACGTTTTTGGAACTGAGAACATTTTTAAAAACAAAAATTAGATTTGAGGGGAAAATCTGGATGACTCAATATATGTAACCCTTTGTATATGTATGTATGTAACCAAAGTTAAGTAGTGATAGACAAAAAATATTTGTAGTAGTATTTTATCTTTAAGTTCATGTTACTACATATCAAGTGCATTGCATGTATTCTGAGTATAATGATTTAGTCTCTGGATTAGGTTTAAAACCAAAAAACCCACTGCTGTTGACTTGATTCTGACCCACAGCAACTCTGTAGGACAGAGTAGAACCATCCCATAGTGTTTCCAAGGCCATAAATCTTTATGGAAGCAGACTGCCACATCCTTCTCCCACCAAATGGCTGGTGGGTTCCAACTGCCGACCTTTCAGTTAGCAGCCAAGCACTTAACTGTTGGGCCACCAGGGGGCCTTAGGTTGGGTATAAACCAACCAATTACCACTGAATTGATTCCGACTAGCCATCAGAGTTGGGATTTGGTTGGTAGCCATCAGAAAGCAACTTTCAGATTTCTGCAGTATATTTTACTCTGAAGTGATAACTCTAGGGTTTTGGGATAATACATGTTCTGTATATAATGCTTGTAGCTTTTACATGTAAATGTTGTTAAACTGCTTTATGCAAATTCTTAAAATGAGATTTTTGCCTCCAGTTTTTGTCCTAAAAACACCAAGTATTTTTTTAAGGTTTAATTTGTTCTTTTTGCTGCAATATATTAAAAAAAAGAAAACTGCATTGGTAGACTATTCCATTTCAAAATGGTGTATTAACTCCATTTTTTAAGTTTAGAAGCTTCTATAGATTGAAAGGTAAGCCATGAACAGCTATGGCTTGTAAGATAACAAGTGTATTTTCTAAAGTTTGAAAGCTTAAGGTAGGGAGACTGTGAAATAAAAGTATTTGAACTAGAATTTTGGTTTCATATTTTACTTTAGAGGACTTTCACTCCTTTTTAGTAATAACAGTCCTATCTCCCCTACTCCTGCCCCGTAGTCCCAGAGCCAGCGGGGATGACTGGCTAGACCTATATCGCCTCCTCCCCATTGGTTAAAAGTATGTTTTTTACTAATACCAGATGTTATGTAATTAAGTATTTATACATCACACTCATATTTAATTTTATACCTTAGCATTTATTTTAAATTGATATTTAAAATTAGTAAGACTAATACATTTCCATTAAATTACCTTAATTTCTTTTACTTTGTTTTGAAATTAAAACATAGGTGGTTTACATCATGAAAGGCACTACTCCTTGTTTTCCTATTTTTCCTAAGTAGAAAGAAAAAGACCAAAACGTGTAAAGATGTGTTATTACAGTAAGAAAGTGGGATGGTAGTAAATGGCTATAGGGTATTTATTTTTTACTGTGCTTTAAATGGAAGTTTACAGAGCAAATTAGTTTCTCATTAAACAATTAACACACATATTGTTTTGGAACATTGGTTGCCAACCCTATGACATGTCAGCACAACCTTGGGTTCCCCATGTCCAGCTTTTCTGTTTCCTCCTGCCTTCTTTATAGACTGGTGCTCCCGTTTAGTGTCATATACGTGGTTGAACTATGTGTGGTGGTGTTTGTCTTATAGGCTGGTATAGGTTATTTTTCAACTCCAAGTACTTGGAGGTCCTTTTCTACTAGACTGTGAACTCTTATAAATGAACATTCTGCTTTCTTTGTTAAGTCTCCATAGCACTGAGTGTAGTGTGTGCTCAGAATGCTAAACACTTCTCACTGGTTGACTTCAGTTTAAGTTCCAAAATAGATTCCTAACGTCTTTTACTGAACAAACAAGCAAAAATAAACAAACAAATCCTTTCTTTAGTGTAACTTTAGACCACATTAAAAGTGAATCGAGGCTGGTAAGGCATTGAATACGTGGGAAAGAAAATGGAAAAGTGATGTGAGTTATTGTCCTCTAAGACTGGGGAAATCTTTCTCTTTCAAGTTTAAAACCAACCCACTGCTGTCAAGTTGATTTTCACTAATAGTGACCCTGTAGGACAGAGTAGAACTGCTCCATAGGGTTTCCAAGGCTGTAAATCTTTATGGAAGCAGACTGCCACATCTTTCTCCTGTGGAGCCGCTGGTGGGTTCGAACTGCTGACTTTTCTGTTAGCAGCAGAATGCTTTAACCGCTGCGCCACCAGGTCTCCTCTTTCAAGTTCAGTGGCATTTAATTGCATACTTATCAAAGGACTAGAAGTTTTCATGCCAGCATCTCCTAGAATCTATCAAAACCCAAATTTGTTGTAATCGATATCAATAAATTGTACACCTGTAAAAAGTTGAATTGGCAAGAGTTGTATGATAGATATATTTACAACAACTAAAAAAAAAAAAAGCTGCTGAGACTGCTTGTGTACAACCAAAAACCTTATGGGATTTGGTTTCTTGGCTGGGAGGTTTAGGGTCATGGAGTCACAGGACATCCCAGTTGATTGGCCCAATAACTGTTTAGTGCTTCCGTTCTACCTCCTAGTTCCTTGTGTAGTGCCTGAGGTCTTAAAAGCTTCTAAGCGGCCATCCAAGGCATGACAATTGGTCTCTATTCGCTGGAGCAATAGAGGAAGGACAGTCAGGAATAGGAGGAGGGTATGGAATATGTGGCTAACTGCCTCCATGAACAACTGCCGCCTTTACCATGGAACCAGAAGAACTGGATGGTGCCCTGCTACCGTTACTGAACATTTTGATCAAAGAGTCTATATAAGAAACCTGATCAAAAGGGGAAAAATGCAGAAGAGAATTTCAAATTCCCTTGAACCTCAGACTTTCTGGAGCAATGGGGGCTGAATGAAGCCCTGAAACTCTTGCTCTGAGGTAATCTTTAAACCTTAAACGAAAAATACTCCTGAAATCTTTTTAAAACCAACAAATAGTTTAACTTAACTACTAAAAGATGTCTGCCTTGAGCATCGTGCTATTTTAAGAACTATATGGGATGAAATTGACAACAGCAGCTTGAAAGAGTAGATAGGAACCTTAGGAGGCAGTGAGTTAATATTAAAAATGTTGTCGTTAGGTGCCATCACATCAATTTTGACTTATAACAGTCCTGGGTACTTCCAGAACGAAACACTGCCTGGACCTGCGCCATCTTCATTATCTTAGTAATGCTTGAGCCCATTGTTGCAGCCTCTGTGTCAGTCCATCTAGTTGAGAGTCTTCCTGCCTTTCGCTGACCCTTTGCTTTACCAAGTGTCTTAGTCATCTAGTGCTGCTATAACAAATACCACAAGTGGATGGCTTTAACAAAGAGAAGTTTATTTTCTCACAGTAAAGTAGGCTAAAAGTCCATATTCGGAGTGTCAGCTCCAGGTGAAGGCTTTCTCTCTCTCTCAGCTCTGGAGGAAAGTCCTTATCCTCAATCTTCCCCTGGTCAAGGAACTTCTCAGGCGCAGGGACCTCGGGTCCAAAGGACGTGCTCTGCTCCTGGTCCTGCTTTCTTGGGGTATGAGGTCCGTCCTGTCTCTCTGCTTGAGTCTCTCTTTTATATCTCAAGAGATTGCCTCAAGACACAATCCAATCTTGTAGAGTCCTGGCTCACTAACTCAACTGCCGCCCATCCTCCCCATAAAGGCAGGATTTATGACATGTAGGAAAATTACACATGACAACATATAGGAAAATCATGGCGCAGTCCAATGGTTACACACATTTTTTGGGGGACATAATTCAATCCATGACACCAACCATGACGTCCTTCTCCAGGGATTGGTCCCTCTTGATAACATGTCCAGAGTATGTGAGATGAAGTCTCGCCATCCTTGCCTCTAAGGAGCATTCTGGCTGTACTCAATGGGGGAGGGACAGCTCAGAAAAGGAGGGTGCGAATGGTTGTACAACTCAAAGAATGTGATCAGTGTCACTGAATTGTACCTGGAAAGAGACAATTGAATTGGTGTATGTTTTACTGTGTATATTCCCAATAACAATAACAATAAAAGCAAAACAAAATGGTCCCCAAATTTAAGTTCAGTTAAATTATAGACAACAAATGCCTTTAATTCTTTTTTGATTTTTGATAAGCAGAACTTATACTTTCAAATAAATAATTATTTTGATTTGAGAGCTACTGAAGAGTATTACGAAACCTAAAATGTTTGATATGTTGTCTTTTAAACCTCACCTATGTATTCTTAAGGAATCCTTAGAGGAGATTTGATAGATATCTCCCAAGCTCAATCTTGTATAACAATTAAAAACCATATTTTACTGTGACTCTTTTTCCCTGAATATTATTTTTATACAAAAAAAATTTTTTTTATTATTATTTTCATACCCAGTTTTTCTCATGTGTTTGATATAGTTCACCACCAATGTGATCAAGGTTAAATCGATTTAAATATTTGTCATCCAGATGAACATGTGCTTAAAATATTTTTTTCCATGGTATTCTTCTCTTTCTTTTATTGTAGATGACAACTATTTAGCCAGCATATATGATGTCCTTTTTCCCAAACAAAAGATAATCTTCAATAGCTAATACTACTTTGAATAAGCAATACTTAAGCATGGAAATAATATGGTGAAATTTTAGGTAAAGAAGGATCTCTGTTTGGAACATGAAGAAATGTTCTGGGGACTGCTAAGTTATAGCTAAGGAAGCCATGTTTATTTGTGAGTTATTTGTTCTGAATATTCATATCTGAATCCAACCTTCATTTACTGCTGTTTTATTAAAGAATATGTTTGCAGAGACTTATATTTTATCTTTGTTTTTTAAGTGGGTTGTCTCTGTATTTCTGTAGGCTTTTCATGTATGGATTACATTTATTAAATAAATTAGTCCTCAGGAGATGATAAGTCAGCGGTATTGGAAAATGGAAAAGTCACTCGTATGGGTGTTAAAATCCTCATTTCTCACGTACAAATGGAAACCGATACATCGAGACCGCTGAGAGTTAAGATGGCGTTGTTCCCAATCCCAAGGGTGCTGTTTCAAATCACTTTCTAACTATAAATAGTAAAGCCTGTCAATGAAATCCTTGAAATTAATTTGCTGTCTTTTTTTTTTAAGGAAACATTTCGTTTTTTCTACTTGTAACTGCTAAAAGGAAATTGATTCATTTCTTCTTAATAATCTTTGTGTTTTTGTCTTTTTTGAACAGAGATTCTAAAAGATTACATCAAACCAGATGGGGAATATTTGGAATTGTTTGCTCGAAATTTACAGCCAGGTTGGACTAGTTGGGGCAATGAAGTCCTCAAATTTCAGCATGTGGATTATTTTACTGCTCTGCAGTCTGGAAGCTGACTCTGATCTTGATCAAAATAGTGGTTTTCTTCAGTTTTCCTCCCTTCTTCTCCCTTCACTCTCACTCATTACCTTTTACTACTAATCACTATGCTTAGAAATGTAAATAGGACTTGGTATTTCAGCAAAATGACCAGAGTTACCTAGCCTTCGTGTGATTTTGAGATGACGTTTACTTCAGTTGTCCTGGTATTCCACTTCATTCTAGTCTCTCTACAAATAAAGTGGTAAACAGTTAAAAACGTGGCAGGGCTATATGCTATTCAAAACATTCAGAAAGTATATACACTGAACCAAAGCTCATAATCCTGCCTCTGGATCTATTTTGTTTGGCCCATATAGTATTATAAAAAATTTTTTTTTGAACTGTTACCATGAAAAATCAGGACATTTCACGTAAAAACCCAGATTTCTGTTTCCCTTTAAACATCAGAACTGCTGGCTACTGAGGCCTGTGCTCTCTCATGTCCTCAGTCTGCTGGGCCTAGTGGTGGTCGCGTACTTCAGGAGGGCTTGCACTCTCCAGCTTACTGCAGTGCCACCAACCCTGTCCCACTCATTTGTATTACCTACTTGGCCTGGGTACGACCTGAATTTTTAACCTCTGGTATACTGTTGCTTTCCTAAAACCTGCCAAATATTGCATCATTATATTGAGTTTATGCAACATTTTGGAGGCTTCAAAATGTTGCAGCTTTTCACTTTTCAAATACTTCTTAGTTTTGCTTGTTTTTCTAGAAGAAAATTAAAAAAAATTTCTTATAAAAATATCAGAAAATAAACATTGTTATGATTGTGAAAACAGTATTTGTGTCATTTACAGATTTTCTACAAATAAATACTTGAGTAAAATGTTTTGACTGAAATGCTTTTTTGAAAAGCTGACTTATTAGGTATTACCTTTTTAAAAATTGAGGCATAGTTTTCATCTAATCCCACAGCTTTCAGTGTAGAGTTGAGTGAGTTTCGAAAATGAATTCAGTTTTCTTTATCTACCACCATAGTCACCATATAGAACGTTTCCATCACTCCCCCAGATTCCCATGGCATGGATTAAATTGTGTGTCCCCAAAATATATGTCAACTTGGTTAGGCCATGATTCTCAGTATTGTGTGGTTGTTCTCCATTTTGTGATTGTAATTTTGTGTTAAAGATTAGGGTGGAATTGTAACACCACACTTACCTAGGTCATAGCCAACGTAAAGGGATCCAATGTAAACAGAGTTTCCCGAGGGTGTGGTCTGCACCACCTTTTATCTTACAAGAAATGAAAGGAAAACAGGCAGAGAGTTGGATACCACCAAGAAAGCAGCACCGAGAGCAGAGCGTTTCCTTTGGACCTGTGGTCCCTGCGCCTGAGAAGCATTTTGACCTTCTGATAACAAGGCATCTTCCTCCAGAGGCGACAGAGAGAGAAAGCTGTGCCCTGGAGCTGACACCCTGAATTTGGATTTGTAAGCTGCTGAACTGTGAGAAAATAAACTTCTGTTTGTTGAAGCCATCCACTTGTGGTATTTCTGTTATAGCAGCACTAGATGACTAAGGCATCCCACGTGTCCCTTTGCAGTCAGTCTCCTCCTGCCAGTCCTGGCCCCTGGCTACCAAGAAATGACCTGCTGTCCATCACCAACTCTGATGTTTTAGAATTTTATATAAATGGAGTCATGCAGTATGTAATCTATTGTTTGGCTTCTTTCACTGAGCACTTTGAAAAAAGTATTTTTATGAGGTACAGATTTTCTCCAAATATTTATCTACCCAGTAAAATGTTAGACTGAAATGATTGTTTGACAAGCTTGCCTATTTAGTGATTGATTTTATAAAAGAAAAACATGTTCTTTTTGAAGTTTTTTCATCCTTTGAGTGTGAGTATAGTATCAGAAGTTTAACTTTGTAGGGGTATTCTAGCTTGTTATTTAAAAGCAAAAAAAGTATTAAAGCAAACTTCTTTCACAACCTCATTTGAAACTTTTCAGCTTTTTGTGGTGTTTATAGATTTTATATAATTTGTGGAAACACCCTCACCAAGTTTTTTACTTTGACTTTTGCATCATAAATACTAGCACTTAAGAGCGAAATGGTTTGATTCAGTGAGCCTGGCATTCATGTGGCTTGAGTTCTAGTCCTTGCTCTGTTCATACGTTGTATAATCTCGGCTTTGTTTGTAAAACATCTGTTTAATTATTGGGCTGTATTTTGAACTACGGATGATTCTGCAAAATATAAGAGTAACACACCTTAAAAACCCAAAAAAAAAAAAAAAAACCTTTTTTTTTTTAATATACCTTATGAGAGCCAAAATGCAGGGGTGAGGGATGAACTTTGACTTCATTACCAGCTGACCTAATGAACCTAGATATTGTAAGGCATTGCTTAGGGCTTTTATACCTTTATAACTTATCTGAATTTTGTGTTTTTTTCTCTCATGTTCTTTTTACAGGTTTAAGGTCTTCTAAGACTCTGTGGGAAACCCTGGTAGTGTAGTGGTTAAGAGCTACAGATGCTAACCAAAAGGCTGGCAGTTTGAATCCACTAGGCGCTCCTTGGAAACCCTATGGTATGGGGCAGTTCTACTCTGTCCTGCAGGGTCGCTGTGAGTTGGAATTGACTCAGTGGCAGTGGGATTTTTTTTTTTTTTTAAGACTCTAAAGTTCAGACAAAGAGAAGGGAGCTACCATTTGTTGAATAGTATGTATTAAAGTCTGGGCTGCACTCTTTACATATTTTGCATTGCAGTTAATCCTTGCACACCCGTGAGGTGGATATTATTCCCATATAATGTGTTAGAAAATTGAGACCCAAGGAGAGTATTTTGTCCAAAAACATAAGTATTGAAACTACTAGCCCATAATGTGTTCTGCATAAGAACATGGAAAATGGAGCAAATGATTAAAATTTCTAAAGTGTTATCGTTGCACCGTAGCCTGTTGCCTGTAGCTTCAGAGTTTGGGTTGATTTGGGCTTACTCCAGAGAACATGAAATCATAATGGGCATTCAGGGCAATCAGTAAAACAAAGCCTCCCAGCCAGTTTGCCACCGTGTGGCCAGCGGCTGACACCCCTCAGGAAACAGTAGGAAATGGTGACTGATAAGGTCATATCCTCTTCCTGACATACTTTCACCCTCGCACAGGGTCAATTGGAGTAAAGTAACAACACATTTAACTGCTCTTGGAGGCAGATCCTCTTTAACTTGATCATTTCTGTCACGTGTGTTCCTTTCCTGTTCAGCCTTTATTTGTACTCTCTAGGCAAAGTTCATATAGGGTTGCTATGAGTCAGAGGGGACTCGACGGCAGCAGATTTGGTTTTTCTTTGGGGGGGGGGTCAATCAAAGTTCAATTCAGGTTTTTTTTTTTAAATCTTGGCCACCGTAGGTACAAGGACTTTTTAAAATATATATATATATATATATATATATATATATAAAGCAGTACCCTGAATTAAAGTCCAGATTGTGATAAAGAGGAGCTTTTAAATCCTGAAATTGAAAAGCAGGGGGTCCAAACAATAACCATAGGCAACATTTTTTGAGTACTTGAAATATTCCAAGCACCGTTCTCAGTGCTTTACATGGATTAACTCAATCCTTCTAGCAAGCGTATGAGGTATTATTATTGCCCCAATCTACGGGTAGAGAAACTGAGGCTAAAGACTTATCTAACTTGTCAAGGTCAAAAGCTAGTAAGTGACAAAGTTGGAGTGCAAGTCTAGACAAGTTGGCTGCAGATTGTACAGACTACTGCCCTGATTCCAAACCATAGCGTTTTGCTGTCTAAACATTTTTTTTCAGAATCTGGTTCTTGGGATTAGATTTAGCAAACTGCACCTGATTTCATATATGGGAAAGCTATGAATGCTTTCTTTATTCTCATTTGGTTCTACCTAAAAACAAGGCAAAGGCCACAATGTGACTTTGGGACTTCAATTCTTTGCATACCGCCATGCTGACTCTGAGCTGTGTTGCTGCTTCACATTGTTCTTTGCTGACTTCCATAGGTGCTTAATAGATGGCCTTTCTACTGTTCTTCTCTATTCAGGGCCTTCAGCCCAGGCCACATTAATTTTGGTTCATAATAGATTCAGTTTGCTAGAGAGGTCACTTTTCTGTGTCACTCAAGGTTTTTTCTAGTTGACTAAGTCACAGGCCAGATAAAAATAAGACCTTGTTCTTCAGATGATCTGAAGGCATCAGTGGAGAATAGGTTTCCCCTTTTGGATATCAACATTTGAGGGAGGCCAACATCACTGTGGGCCGGTGGTCTTCTTGGAGAAGACCTTACAGAGAGGCTTGGGGGAGATGCATCTGTACTTGGCTCTGGGCCTGGCTTCAGTTGCTGCCCATACTGTAGGCTTGTCTACTGTGTCCTGTTCTAGTCCTCCAAATTCCATGACTACTCATGTACACCAGAAAATCCTAGGCCTCCAAATCTCATCTTTTCAGGCTTGCTACCCTAGAGACACATTCTTTAGTGAATTTCTACGTATTCAACTTCAATGAGACATTGGGTTTTCAACAGATTGTGATCCAGAGGAAGGTTATAATCACCTTAAGGAACTCTCTTCCCTTCTCTGATTCACCCTGTTTGACTCACCATGCACTCACACCCTGGGAAGCACCACAGTACTTTGCATAGTACTTTGGTTACCAGAGTCCTCATACCGTGGTTATCTCATTTCATCCTCAAAGCAATCTTAGGAAGTTGTAGTTGTAATGAGGAAACAGCTTTATAGAGGTTAGCTGACACGGCTAGTAAGTGACAACCAAGACTTCAGTTTTATCCTCCTGATTCCTGAATTGAGGCACTTTGTGTTGTGCCATGTTTGCTAATGAAGATGGAATCTTAATAACAGGTTCTTTGGCTGCTAATCAGGGGTCCATTGTGTGGCCTGGAGCAAATTTAGAATGGTTCATATATCACCATTTAAATATACTTTTTTCAGTGTATCTGTCGGGTTATTAACATAATATTTTCCTTTAGAACTTTTAGTGACATTAGTTGAACTGGTAGGCTCAGTGTCGCTCAGAATCACTGAATCAGGTGGGCTGTGAAACCATTAGTCCATTTACCATCCAATTGTATTTTACCTACTCAATCAGACTAGGCATTTTAAGTTCATAGTTTGAAGGAAACTTTTCTGAAAATTATTAACCTGGACATGAAGTTGGCCATTTAGTGGTTAGAAAAGGGAGGTTAAGTAAGGTGGTTACAGGTACAAATGATTTTCTGTGCTATGGTGATCTGATAGCAATATTGGATACATGGGCCAACCTAGAACTTCACTGTTCTAGTTAGCTGCTGTCAAGTCAGCCCCGACTCATGGCGACTCCATATGTTACAGAGTGGAACTGGTCCATGTGGTTTTGTTGGCTGTAATCGTTTATGGAAGCAGTTGGTCAGGCCTTTCTTCTGTAGAGCCGTTGGGTGGGTTTGAGCTGCCAACCTTTAGGTTAGCAGCCGATCACAAATTGCACCACCCAGTTTCCTCAGAACTTCTCAGTGGGCCTTAATTAAATTCACAGCGCTATTGACTAGCCTACTTCAGCTTGAAAGCAAATCAGTACTACCATGATAACTGCACATCCAGCTTTTCCCCACTAAACGTTCTTAGTGGTTAACCTATACCTCCTGGGGCTTCTATGAACTTGAGTGGAAGCCCTTGAACTTTTTCAATGTCAGTCCAAAACGCTGAGCCGTATGAAAACAAAGTGATCTCTAGGAGTGGAGAGCATAAAGAAAACTATTTGTCCACTTTTTCACATTAGGCTTTGGCCTAATTATCAGATAACTGTGGCACAAAAATGAGATGACTTTGCCTAACAGGTAAGGCAAATGAATGGTCATTTGCAGTCTTAAAATAGTCTTTGGTCAATACGTTTAAGGAAAAAATCAAATTATGGTGCCCAGCCTGCTTTTTAGCTTCTCCCACATACCCCGAACACTTGTCAAACTGGACTATTTCCTATTATGTGAATTTAGGCCTTTTTGCTTTTGCTCATGGTTCTTCCTTTGCTGGGGAAAAAGCAGACTTTGGAATCAGCTGGTTCTACCTATTGAGTCTTGATATTTAGCTTTTGGATGACGTTGAACAATTACTGAGCTGCTTTTTCTGAGGAATAAGAAGGCTTATCTTTGGGCCTTGAAGGATTACTATGAGGATGAAGTGAGAGAAAATATGTGAAGGGCCTGGCACCTAAAAGTTATTCAATGTATGTTTGTTTCTTTTTATTCACGGTTTTTCTCTTATTTCACAATTTTTTTTTTTTTAATTTTGAACTAATTTAAAGCTTTCAAAAAAGTTGAAAAACGTTTCCCTATATCTCTCAACAAGGCAGGAATCACTTTTAAGTGTAACCTTGTGAAACATACCGCTGTTTTGTAGTCAGATGTAATCTATCTTGGATCTAGCATTTTGCATGTTTCTTGTAAGACACTGTCTTAGTCATCTAGTGCTGCTGTAACAGAAATACCACAAGTGGATGGCTTTAACAAAGAGCAATTTATTTCTTTGCAGTAAAATAGGCTTAAAGTCCAAACTCAGAGTGCCAGCTCCAGGGGAAGGCTTTCTCTCTCTGTCAGCTTTCTTAACAATCTTTTCCCTGGCTAGGAGCTTCTCCACACAGGGACCCCGGGTCCAAAGGACGCACTCTATTCCTGGCACTGCTTTCTTGGTGGTATGAGGTCCCCAACTCTCGCTTGCTTCCCTTTCCTTTTATGTCTTGTAAGATACAAGGTGGTGCAGGCCACACCCCAGGGAAACTCCCTTTACATTGGATCAGTGATATGACCTTAGTAAGGGTGTTACAATCCCATCCCAATCCTATTTAGTTTAACATGAAATATACACAAAATAGAAGGCAACCACACAATATGGGGAATCATGGCCCAGCCAAATTGATAAACACATTTTTGGGGGACATAATTCAGCCCATGACAGGCACTTATCAAATTAAGTTATTTCTTTGTATATCTTCTATTCGATACATTGTAGTAGGCAGGACCAGCTTTTATTCGTAACTGCCAATGAATGAACTGACTGTTGACCTCCAAGTATCTTTCATTGAATAGATGGGGCTCCTGTAAGAAACTATCAGAGCATAACAAACAGCAGTACAATCAAGCAGTAAGAGCTGTGGAATAGATGGAAGGCGATGTAGAAATTTAGAGAAGCAGATCACTGAACGATCACTAAGAATATGAGAAGTGGATAGCAAGAACCATGTCCTGATTAAATTTTGATTTATTTTCTTATTCCAGGTGTTGGCTATAATGGTGTTACTGGACAGTAGGCAGCTCAAATGTGCTAGTTCAGAAGAGTTACAAAGGAAGCATTTTTGTTCTTTCCAGATTATAAATTTTTAAAAATTATTTTCCCAGAAATTCAGAAGATATTAATGCACACAACTTATTTTGTCAACTTAACTGAACTGGAGGTTAAGTTAACTGAGGATTTTTTCTTGCTTCTCTGAATTCTCTGCCTTTTGATTAATGGAAAATAATCCTAATCCCTTAATTTCAAGGCAAGTACTTTTTCCTCTAAATTTTATTTATTTTGGCATTGTTGAGAATATACACAGCAAAACATGCACCAATTCAACAGTTTCTGCATGTACTGTCTAGTGACGTTGATTACATTCTGTGAATTGTGTAACTATTCACAGAATGTAATCAACGTCACTAGACAGTACATGCAGAAACTGTTGAATTGGTGCATGTTTAGAGGTTCCTCCCCCATTAAAATAAATTCACTGCCCCCTAAGTTTCCTATGTAATCTTTTGAGTCGCTGTTGTCAATTCAATCCCTATGAATAGTTCTTAAAAGAGCATAATGCTCAAGGCAGATATTTTTTTACTAGTTATGCTAACTATTGTTTGGTTTTAAGACTTCAGGGGATATTTTTGGTTTTAAGGGCAATAGTTTCAGGGGTTCATCCCATCTTTATAGTTCCAGAAAGTCTGGAGTACACAAGAATTTGAATAAATGCAGACATATTTTTCTTAATTCCCAATTTATGTCAACTGCCAGTTGCTTTTAGGTTCACATACACACACACACACACACACACACACACACAAACACCTGCTTGTTTTGTTTTAATTGTAATAGCATTTAAATAGATGCACAGAAAATAATAAATAGAAAACAATGAGTTACAGAAACATTGGAATTAATTAAATTTGCTTAATTAATTAATCATACAAGAATTTTATAGAATGCTTTCTTTGTGCCTAGCACTGCTCTAAGGAGGTAGAGGGAGTCATGATGGCACATTGGTTAAAGCACTCACTGTTGACTGAAAGGTGAACGGTTCGAACCCACCAGCTGCTCTGTGGGAGGAAGATGTGACAGTCTGTTTCTGTAAAGATTTTGACGAGTAGGTTTAACTTTCCTTGTGGTTACCTTGAAATCTACCCTTATCTTCCTAAGTTTGAACAAGTCTTTTATTACTTGATATCGCCTTGCCTTTCTCTACATTTGAAAGTTCTGTACCCACACCATTTATTCCCTCTTGATTTTTTTGACATTGTTGTCATTTACATATTGATGTCTCTGTTTCCCTGTTTTAAGTATTTTAGCTTTGTTTTATTATGTAGAGTTCTTTACCTAGGTTGGTTTCTGGCTGATGCTGTCCTGTGTCCTAGACTCTGGTTGTTGTCTGATTTTGTTGGTTATCTAACCGAAGGACTCCCTTTACTGTTTTTTGTAAGTTTAGTTTGGTTTTTACAAATTTCCTTAATTTCTGTTTATCTGGAAATGTCCTAATTTTGCCACTGTATTTGAGAGAGAGTTTTGCAGGATATATTATTCTTTGTTGGCTGTTGTTTTCTTTCAAGATTTTATATATGTTATCCCATTGCCTTTGTGGAAACTCTGGTGGTATAGTGGTTAAGAGTATGGCTGCTAACCAAAAAGTTGGCAGTTCAAATCTACCAGGTGCTCTTTGGAAATCATATGGGACAGTTCTACTCTCTCCTATAGGGTTGCTATGAGTTGGAATCGACTTGTCAGCAACGGGTTTTTATTGCCTTCTTGCCTGATATTTTCTGTGGAGTAGTCAGAGCTTAGTCTTGTTGTCTCCCTTTTGTAAATGACTTTTCATTTTTCTTGAGGTGTGACTTAGTCATCTAGTACTGCTATAACAGAAATACCACAAATGGATGGCTTTGACAAAGAGAAATTTTTTCTGTTACAGCCTAGTAGGCTGCAAGTCCAAATTCAGGACATCAGCTCCAGGGGAAGCCTTTCTGTCTGTAGGCTCTGGAGGAAGGCCCTCGTCATCAATCTTCCCCTGCTTCACGAGTTTCTCAGGCATAGGGGTCCCTGGTCCAAAGGACATGCTCTGCTCTCGTTGCTGCTTTCTTGGTGGTATAAGGTCCCCATGTCTCTCTGCTCGCTCATATCTCTTATATCTAAAAAGAGATTGGCTTAAGACACTAATCTTGTAGATCTCATCAGCATAACTGCCTCTATTCCATCTCATTAATGACATAGTGATAGGATTTACAACACACAGGAAAATCACATCAGATGACAAAATGGTAGACAATCATACAATACTGGGAATCAGGACCTAGCCAAATTGATACATGTATTTTTGGGGGACACAATTCAATCCATGGCATTCCACCCTTTGGCCCCCCAAAATTCATGTTCTTGCTACAAGTAAAACACATCCGCCACATCATACCATAGCAAAAGTCTTAAATCAACTCCAAGTCCAAAATACAAAAATTCCTCTTCATCTGTGAAATTTAGAATACAAGTTATCTGCTTCCAAAGTACAATGGTGGAACAGGTACAAGCTAGACATTTCTGTTACAAATGAGAGAAATTGGAGGGAAGGTAGGGATAACAGGCACCAATCAAGTCAGCAGAACATATTATGTTAGCCCTCAAGGCTTGAAAACAATACCCTGTTCTCTCAGACCATTTACACAGTGGCTCTGCCCTCCAGACTCTGGCTGTTGACCACACTCTCTGGATTCTGGATAGAGGCCCCTCAGCCCTGGGCTTCAACTCCACCTTCCAGGTCCGCTGGAACAGCAACTTTGCTCCCTTGGCTTTAGGCGCACCATTCTCCTAGTCCAACTGGGTGGTGACTCTGCCCTTAGAAACACCAGAGGCCATGGCTCCACCTTTTGAAATCCCAGAGGTCGTGGCCATACCTTTCGAGACTGAGGCAGCTCGGCTTCCTGTGTTCCTCTTCAGCTTCTGCTTCCTCGTTCCACTCTGCCAGTAAACTTTGGCTGGAAGGCACTCAGCTCTCTTGCTCCACTGATAAGTGGCTGGAAGCACCCCACTCCACCAGGAAGCCTCCTGCGCAAAGGCACTCAGCTCTCTCACTCCAGGGGTCACCTCCAGCACTGTCTGGAGCTGGTCTCCTGGTTCTGCTGCTTCTGGTTCTCTGCTGCTGCTGGTCCTCTGCTGCTGTTTCTCACCATCTGTGTCTTCTCTGTTGTCAACACTTCTCACTTCTATCTCAGTCTTCTATCCATTCACAGTTCCAACACTGCTTCCACATTTTAGGTATCTGTTAGAGCAGCACCCCACTCTCTTGGTACTAAATTCTGTCTCAGTCATCTAGTGCCGCTATAACAGAAATACCTCAAGTGGATGGCTTTAACAGAGAAATGTATTCTTCCACAGTCTAATAGGCTGCAAGTCCAAATTCAGGGCATCAGCTCCAGGGGAAAGCTTTCTGTCTCTGTTGGCTCTGGAGGAAGGTCCTTGTCGTCAATCTTCCCCTGGTCAAGGAGCTTCTCTGAGCAGGAACCCTGGGCCCAAAGGACACGCTCTGCCTCTGGTTCTGCTTTCTTGGTGGCATGAGGTCCCCATGTCTCTCTACTCACTTATCTCTTTTATATCTCAAAAGAGATTGGTTTGAGACACTACCTAATCTTGTAGATCTCATCAATATAACTGCTGTTGATCCATCTCATTAACATCATAGAGATAGGATTTACAATACTTAGGGAAATCACGTCAGATGACAAAATAGCAGACAATCGTACAATACTGGGAATCATGACCTAGCCAAATTGATATGCATATTTTTGGGGGACACAATTCAATCCATGACAAGCTGCTCTCTGGATTCTTTCTTTGTCTTTGGTTTTGACAAGTGTGACTATAATATGTTTTGGTGGCTTTCTTTTGGGGTCTATCCTATAGAGGGTTCGTTGAGCTTCTTACATGCTCAGCTTTTCATCTTTCATGATATTTGGGAAGTTTTCTTCCAGCAAATCTTCAACAATCTTCTCTATGTTTTCCATTTTCTCCCCCTGTTCTGGAACTCTGATCACGTGCAAATTTTTTATCTTGATTGTGTCCCACATAATTCTTAGGTTTGTATCTGTTTTACTTAGTTTTTTGGGTCTTTTATGCAAAGGGACAGCATTGTACGTCTGCCTGGGGTGCCATTTTGGCATTGCTTCTCTGCTTCCATAAAGATTTACAGCCTGGGACAGTCCTACTTTATCCTGTAGGGTCACTGTGAGTTAGAATTTTCTCGACGGCAATAGGTTTGGTTTGGTTAAGAAGAGAGCGGGATACAATTCCCGGGATTTAAAATTTGATTGGAGAGATAAGACATAGCAGAAAATTTAAATAAACTTGCAGGTAGTGTGTGAGTATGTGTCTAAATGTCAGCCTGAATGGTAATGACAATAAGTACCACAGTATCTCAGAGAAGAGGGATATACAAAATAAGCTTTCTAAAAGATGTGAAATGAGAAAGCTTTTTGTTTTTTCTGTATACTTTAAAATTTAGTTTTATATTTTTAACAAGACCCAAATCAGAAGCAAATTGCCTGGGTGGCCTACTTTTTGTTTATCATGTATTATTTAGAAAATTATACATTGGGGGTGAGCTAGTAGATTTTGAAAGTTAAAAAATGTTGTGTAGGTTGTAATTTTGGGGGGGTTAGCTTTTGTTTATCTTGATTTTCCACCCTGAAAATACAGAAGGTAATTGTGAGCTCAGTAGGGATATCATGGCTCCTGGTCTGGGAAAACGGTCATGAGTGACAGATCCAGAGTATCTTTGGAGAATATCTCATTCTTTTAACCTGTTGGTTCTTTTGAGCATATTGACAAGTAGTCAGGGCCTTTGGCCTTCTCTAGGCATTTCCAGTTGCTTTTTTTTCCTAATTAATCTTACCTCTTCTAGCCAGGGATTTGTAACCAGGGTGTGGTAATAGACTGAGGCATCTAAATCATTTGTGAGGTGCATTCCAAGTAAGGAATGACTTACTTTTCCCACATGTTAGAGTGCTTGTCCCCATAAAGATGAAAAGCCACTCGTTGCACTCTAAAGTGTGAGAGAAGGGGGAGAAATGTTGAGAAGAATTGCACATTATCTAACACCCTAATTTTTTTGTGTTTTTGGGGTGTTTTTAAATTAAGACATCATTTGTCATATGTGCCTTGGTGGATTAAAGGTAAAAAACAATGGTTCTGGCATAAGGACAGAGCTATTTCTCTCTGGTCTCATCTTTTCTTATTGGGAGAGGCTTTTTTTTTTCCTCCCTTGTCTGGATCTCAAATCCACTTTTTGGTAGCTGGCCAAAATTGCTTTCCTTTCAGCCACTTGAATGCCGGTTCAATTAGACTGTGTCTCCTCAGGGCGCCTAACCCTTATTATAAAAAATCACCTAACCCTTATTATAAAAAATGCCCTCGATGTTTAACACTACTGCCCAATTCTAATAACTTCTGTTTTGTTTTTCTCCTGAAGTTTTCCAACTTTCTACACAACTTTGCCTCTTTCTTTTCTTTCTCCCTGCCCTTTTATTTTGGTTGCTCATCTGAGAATCAACTTCTGGTCCATTGTCTCAAATAAATATTAGCAGACCTACCAACTAGTTGCACTTTAATCTCTCTGGCCTCAGGTAGCTTGGTTTGAAGACAGGATTGATTTTTGTTTCCATTGCAATTATTTAATGATTCAACATTTTTAGAAACGTAAACTTCAGAGGGGTGAGTAGCTTCAACATATGTCTAATTAAGCTCCATATTACCCTAGTAAAGCAGGAGGAATAAGAAGGCAGGGAGGTTGCAATCGTTTCTGCCAAAGCCCGATGAAAAACCAAGTTTTAAAATGTTGAACTGGTGCTAATCTGCATGACTGCTTCAGGTTTCATTTGAGAAAGAATTGTGGCTGCTAATATCACTAAAATATGTGAATCTATTTACATAATCAGAGCTTGATGGGAAGAGCATGGATTTAATGTGGTTTTCGCTCTTATGTATTTTCCAGTACACTGATTAATACTGTCCTCTCAAGTGGAACCCAGTCAGGAGCAACCTGTTAGAGGATGCTTTTCTACAAAATTCAGCCGTACTAATATCTGTGGAAATCTTAGCACTAAAGAAGAGTACAATTAAACTTGCCTTGTGAATTGACGAATGAGGCGAAGGCTAATGAACATATTGAAATGATTCTACATGTTTTATGCATAGCACATTTGTAATTAAAACAGGTCCTGAAGGTAAGTCTGCATATACTAAAATCATGATTTCAGAAAAGCAGAGAGTGTTATTAAATATCTACAGGGCATATTTCGCAAGTCGAGAATGTGAAAATTTAGCTCATTTTACTTCCTCAACAGTTGTTTTTCAGAAACTAGAGATTGGGTGCACCAGCAAAACACACTTAAGAAATTTGTTTATAATGATCATATATATACATATCACATAAATCTATTAGCTCATTCCCAATATATAACCTCCTAGACAATGTTCTATGAGTAACTTTAGTTTCAAATACTCAAATAAATATTAACATTTGTTAAAACTCCTCAGTTTTATGAGGGTATTTAAGACCTTCAAAAATCCAACAGTTTTTGTCCTTAGCAGCTCAAGATTACTTGGCTATTGCAGCCAGGGCCCTTTTAGGATTTGTTACTAATAATTTATATTTGCAAATGAGATCAACCACATTGTAGTTGATAAAATGTTACAACTTTTTTCTCATTTAATCCTCAAAGTAATCCTGTGAGGTAAGAATGAATGTCATTGCTAATATTTTACAGATGAGGAAAACAATGATGTCTCATAGACTTTTATTTTTAAATATGACTAAGGCCTAGTTACCAATAGCCTCTTAAATGAGTTATTAAAGCTGATTCATATTTGACCTTCATAAATGAAAACTAGCAGGTAGCTTTGTCATTGTGTGCCATCGAGTCGATTCTGACTCATAGTGACCTATGAGTAGAACTGCACTATAGGGTTTCGTAGGCTGAATCTTTACGGGAGCAGATAGCCAGGGCTTTTCTCTAATTTGATGTATTTGCTAAGGACTCTGCCTACTAAACAGTTCTTGGCAAATTTGCAAAATCCTATTGTATTTGTTAACATGAATGGTAGCAATTCCAACAGTATTAAAGAGGAACACTAGTTATCCCTACATCATCTTTTTTCTTAAACAAGTTATTGTTTCTTTTAGTTGCTACTCTTTTGCCTTGCAATTATAAATTACCATTAGGTTGCTGTGGGTTGCGTGGTTAACCTTAGAATGCAGAGTGTTGCATATTTGCACCAACAGCATTCTCGGCCCCTACTTTCATCATAAGTACAGCTTAAGTTATACACGCACATCTAAATTATTACATTTTATTGCACCACTAAGTTGTTTATGCACAGATACAAACCAGCATACGTCTATTGAATGAAGCAGATGTATACAACAGTCAGATGGATGGAATGGGTAGACCCTGGCATCTTTGGCATCCTTACATGGGCAGTTTAAACAGTGTTCGAGAACCACTTGTCTTCAGGAGTCTTGCATTGGAGAGTGACGGGCAGCTCTTTGCTTGGTGTGTGGTGACAGGGCCCTGCATGCACACTTCCAGTTTCCATAAGAATCATGTATATGCCTTGTGTTTATAAGAAGAGGCTGGGGCTGTCTGCATAGAGTCCAGGCTTTTACTATAAGGTCATGAAAAAATGGAATGACAATTGTGTTGACCAAGGCTACCATTAAGCTTTATATGTGAAACACATAAAAGTGTTGTTTTGCTTTTTCCTTGAAGCCATGATTTTCTACACAAGCCTAACACTCCAAAACTAGAGGAGACTTCAGAGACTTGCCAAACTTCTTCCCTTTTTGAAGGAAAAATGAGCCACTGAGAAGTGAGGTGATTTGTTTAAGACCACCAAGGCTGAGGTAGAACGAGTGATCAGCACTCCTGATACCCTGCCTAGGGATTTTTCTATTTAAATCTAAACTTTATTTATTTTCAGAAGAGAAAATACATTCATATTGTTCAAAAATTACAAAAGGGCTTATATTGAAAATCTTCCTTCCAGTCCACTCCTTAGCCATCCAGTTCCCCCTCTTTGAAAGCAAACAAAGCTATCAATTTTGTATATTTTCTTCCAGAGTATTTTATGCACAAATATATACGTAGATCTTTCCTGCCTTTTATTTATACAAATGATAGCATGCTGTTCACACTGTTTTGTACCTCATGTTTTTAACGTAACATTTGAAATCATTCCATAATATTACATAAACAGCATCGTCATTAATTTCTATGGCTGTATAATATTTTGCTGAATGGCTATCGCGTATTTAAACGTGGACATATAGGTTGTTTCTAGTCTTTTGCTATATATCCAACAATGCTGCAGTGAATACCTCATACACATGCTTGAATGTATCAATAGGGTAAAACCCTAGAACCTTTTTTTTTTTTTTTTGGTTTAAGGCTCAATTATCTGACAGGTATTGTCCCAGTTTACATTTCCTGCAGCAGTGTACGACATTGTCTGTTCTCCCATGCTCTTACCAACACAATGTCCTATTAAGCTTTTTTGATCTTGGCCTATGTAACAGTTGAAAAATGGTGACTGAATGTTGTTTTAATTTGTATTTCTCTCATTATGAATGAGGTTGCACTTTTTTTTTTTCAAACACTCAAAAACATTTTGTATTTCTTTTTCTATGAACTCTTTTCCTTATCAATTTGTTGAAATTCTTTATGTATTATTGAACTTAATACATTGTCTCACATATTTTTAGTCCTACTATGTGCTCAACACTGGGCTATTACAGGCTGCTTACTTTTGTGAGTAATAGTAGAGACTTTAGTTTTGAATGTTTATGCATATGCAGGTGAGGAATCTTTATTTTTCCCTTGGCTACATTTGGAAGAAGGAGCCCTGGTGATGAAGTGGTTAAGCACTTGACTGTTCAGCAGTTCAAACCCACCAGCTACTCTGTGGGAGAAAGATACGGCAGCTTACTTCACTAAAGGTTTCAGCCTTGGAAACCCCATGGGGATTGGAAGACTTAGTGTGGTCAAGATGTCAATACTACCCAAAGTGATGTATGGATTCAATGCAATCCTGGCCAAAATTCCAACAGCCTTCTTTATAGAAACAGAAAAACCAAACCTCAACTTTATATGGAATGGCAAGAGGCCCTGCCTAGTTAAAACAATGTTCAAAGGGAAGAACAAAGTAAGAGGATTCACACTTCCTGGTTTTAAAACATATTATACAGCTACAGTAATCAAAACAGCATGGTACTGGTATAACAGTAGTCACATAGACCGATAGACTAGAATTGAGAGTCCAGAAATAAACCTGCACATTTTTGTTCAACTCATTTTTGACAATGGTACTAAGTCCATTCAATGGGGAAAGAAGAGTCTCTTCAATAAATTGTGCTGGCAATTGGATTTCCACATGCAGAAAAATGAAACAGGATCCTTGTCTCACACCATACGCAAAAACAAATTCAAAACGGATTAAGGGCCTAAATGTGAAAACTGAAACCATAAAATTTTTAGAAGAATAAGCAGGGTCAACACTCTCAGGCTTAGCTTTCAACAATGGGTTGTCTAATATCAAAAGCACAAACAGCAAAAGACTGAATAAATAAATGGGACCTCATAGAAATTAAAAAATTTGTTCATCAAAAGACTTTACCAAAAAAAAATTAAGAAACAAGCCACTGACTGGGAGAATATCTTTGGAAACCATATATCTGATAAGAATGTAATAACCAAAATATATATAAGACTTTGACAACTTAACAACAAAAAGACAACCCAATAATAAAATGGACAAAGGACTTGAATAGACATTTCACCAAAGAGTACATTCAAATGGCCACCAAACACCTGAAAAGATGCTCAGTGTCATTTGTCACTAGCCATCAGAGAGATGCAAATTGAAACCACAGTGAGATGCTATTTTATTCCCTCTAGACTGGCTAAGATAAAAAAAAAAAAATCAAAACAAAAAAACAGAACAACAAATGCTGGCAAGGATGTGAGGAAATTGGAACACTTATCCATGGCTGGTGGGAATGTAAAATGGTGCAGCTGTTATGGAAAACAGTGTGGTGGTTCCTCAAAAAACTAAAAAAAAACAAAAAACTACCATAGACCCAACTTTAGGGGGCAGTGAGTTTATGTTAATGAGGGAGGAACAACTCGGAAAAGGAGGGTGAGAATGGTTGCACAACTCAAAGAATGTAATCAGTGTTGCTAAATTGTACATATAGAAACTGTCAAATTGGTGTATGTTTTGCTGTGTATATTCTCAACAACAACAACAGAATAAATGAAATTTAGAAGAAAAAAAAACTCTGTCGAACATAACAAAACATTGTCCAACTTAAAAACAAAGAAACCAAACCAGACAAACAAACAACTGCAAATGTTTCACCCTCTAGTGAATAAGATCTGAGTTGTTTAGCAACTTCTATTACTTGAAAATAATCTAGATAATTGCAATGTTCAGCTTTTTAACTAACTTCCCAAGCCCTTTGTGATCATGAATTTCAGTGATAAACTGACAGAATGAGACAATCGAGAAGATTTCGTGATGATACCCCAGAAATGGAAAACAATAAAAGTGTATCAAAGGAGAACACTGAATATGATATTACAGTATTATCTCCAATATACTGCACTGAGACAAAAGATCAATTGTCATAATTGTCAAAGAGGTATGGACAAAAAAATTATTCCAATTATTCAAAAATGCCTCAAGATATGGGTGAGGAGGAAGGAAAAAACAATTCCGGGAGTAAATAAAGTGGGCAGTGAAGAACTGGTTCTGAAATCTGATGAATTATGTTACTGAAGTCATACGTCTGTGTGTAGCCGGTAAGTCATGTTACCTAATTCTATAACTCTAATAAGGCATATTAAGTTATAACTGTAATAAGGCATACTAACTGTAGTTAATAGTTTCTGTAAGGAAGAACACAGAACTTCTCTAAGTAACATCAGTTCAACAGCATCATTAGGTCGTGCAGTAGGCTGGTCATCGTTAAATCATCTTGGTGACAGCTGGTTGAAGATCACCGAGAGAGCGTGTTGATGGCACCAAAGGTGCATTTGTCTCGTTAGTGGAATAGCCACAGCATGAAGGGGAGTTTTAAGCTAATTTATAAAAAGATGAATTTGTATTCACACAAAGCAATACAAAGCACTTTAAAATTTTAGATAACGTGGCCATATGAGACCTGCTGCAGTCTTTCTAAGAATGTACCTTGCTCTCTTGCTTCTTGGCCTTTGGACACGTAGTTTCTCTGTCTTAAATCCTCTCCATCTCTGCCCTTCTTTGTTTGGCCAACCTCTACTCCTTTGTCAGCTCCCAGCTTCATTGTCACTTCCTCCTGGAAGTTTCCTTGTCCCACCTCAAGGAGGGTTCTGTTAGGTATTGCTGGAGCAGATTGGATTCCCCATCACGAAAGGCATCACTCTGTATTCTAATCGCCTATTTCCTTGTCTCTTTTCCTGACTAGGCTATAGATTCCCAAGGGCTCGAGTCCATTTGTCTTTTATATATCGTGTTCTCCTGAGGCATATAGTAAGCTTCAAGAAATATCTGTTAAGTGGATAAATATATGAATACATTCACTTAAGTTACAATACCTCTAAATAGCTTGTTATGATTTTGGTAAAACAAACAAAACTTCAAAGACTATGGTCTAAGTTATAGATAATAATAATAAAATATTTCTATAAATATGCTCTTTTAAAAATGAAGATGCTGTGGACCCTGTTGTTGTAAGGTGCTGTTGAGTTGGTTCCAACTCAAAGCAACCCTCTGTAGAACAGAACAAAAAACTGCCTGGTCCTGCGCCATCCTCACAATCATTGCTATGTTTAAGCCCATTGTTGCAGCCAATGTGTCAATGCATCTCATCAAGGGTCTTCCTCTTTTTTACTGACCCTCTACCTTACCAAGCATGAGGTCCTTCTCCAGGGCCTGATCCCTCCTGATAACATGTCCAAAGTGTGTGAGATGAAGTCTTCCCATTCTCACTTCCAAGGAGAACTCTGGCTGTATTTCTTCCAAGACAAACCTGTTTGTTCTTCTGGCACATCATGGTATATCTAATATTCTTTGCAACACCATAATTCAAGGGCATCAGTTCTTTTTCAATCTTTCTTATTTATTGTTCAGCTTTCACCTGCATATGAGATGATTGAAAATACCATGGTTGGGTCAGGTGCACCTTATTCTTCAAGGTGACATCTTTGCTTT
This sequence comes from Loxodonta africana, assembly GCF_030014295.1. Taxonomy (NCBI): domain Eukaryota; kingdom Metazoa; phylum Chordata; class Mammalia; order Proboscidea; family Elephantidae; genus Loxodonta; species Loxodonta africana. The sequence goes on from NC_087352.1 coordinate 96,112,884, forward strand.
TTAACCCTTGAAAGAGGTCTTTTGCAGCAGATTTGCCCAATGCAATACATTGCTTGATTTCTTGACTGCTGCTTCCATGGGCGTTGACTGTGGATCCAAGTAAAATGAAATCCTTGACAACATCAATCTTTTCTCTGTTTATTATGATGTTGCTTACTGGTCCAGTTGTGAGCATTTTTGTGTTCTTTATGTTGAGGTTTAATCCATACTGAAGGCTGTGGTCTTTGATCTTCATCAGTAAGTGCTTCAAGTCCTCTTCACTTTCAGCAAGCAAGGTTATGTCATCTGCATAATGCAGGTCGTTAATGATTCTTCCTCCAATCCTGATGTCCAGTTCTTCTTCATCTAGTCCAACTTCTCTGATTATTTGCTCTGGATACAGATGGATTAAGTATGGTGAAAGGACACAACCCTGATGCACACCTTTCCTGATTTTAAGACACACAATATCCCCTCGTTCTGTTTGAACAACTGCCTCTTGGTCTATGTGTTGGTTCCACATGAGCACAATTAAGTGTTGTGGCACAATTAAGAGTTCTGGACCCTAATCTTCTGTAATTAATCACCTTATAAACGAAGGTATTAGCAAATACATTGTGAAAAATCAAACTAGTATTTACACTGTTTATAGTTTTATTTACCACTTGTTTCTCAGTCTGTTGTACTGTGGTGGCTTGAATGTTGCTATGATGCTAGCAGCTATGCCACCGGTATTTCAAATATCAGGGTCACCCATGGTGGGCAGGTTTCAGCAGAGCTTTAGGACTAAGGCAGAATAAAAAGAAAGGCCTGGCGATCTACTTCCAAAAATTAGCCCATGAAAACATTATGGATCACAACAGAATATTGTCTAACTCACCTGCTTTAGTCACATCATCAGGAGGGATCAATTGCTAGAGTAGGACATGATGTTTGGTGAAGTAGAGCACCAAAGAAGGTATGAGAGGCCATTTACCATGTGACACAGTGGCTCCAATGATGGACTCAAACATGCTGACTATTATGAGGATGACACAGGAATGGGCAACATTTCGTTCTATTGTCCATAAGGTCGCCATGAGTCAGAGTTGACTCAAAGACAGCTAACAACAACAGCAACATGAATGTATAGGTATTGATTAACTAGCATGTTGACATTCCTTTGTATTCACTGGTCTCTAGAGCATGCGCTTCCACTATGCTGGCTACTTACAGTAGTGTGCTTTTATATTAAAATATCAAAATGATGTATTACAGATTCGATGATGAAAATTGAGGTGTCTTTGTATTAAAAATGTTACATCCAGCAGTAGAGAAAAATTCAATAATCTAGTACAGTATCAGTCCGGACCCTGTTGAATTATTGGGGTTTTACTGAAACTTGTCCAAGGGCATCTCCTAGTAGATGGCAGAACACTGATTGAAGGAGTCAGCCTGATTGTAAAAGTTATTTTACTATTTTAGACAGTTTTTCTATTCTAATATGGCTCCTTATAGAGGTTTTTGAATAACTGTGCTGATGAATAAAAGACACAAGAGAAAGAATACTATTCTGAGAGAACAAAACACAATACTGTAACGTATGACATAAAGGAAGTAAAGTATGTAATTTTTTTTCATAGTTACAGGAATGTGGTTCTTAGCTAGCCAAGAATCAAATTGTTCTCTTCTTAAAAGAGAGAGTTGTTTACTTCCTTTAAATTAGTTTATTGCATTATTGGTAAGATCATGAATTTTATTCTCCTTTCCCATTCAGGGCCTAAGTCATGATCGTATTTTCTCTTCCAGTGAGATTACTACAGGATCAAACCAAATGAATTCCAGAAAAAAAAAGTGCCTGAATAAATGGAATTTCTAGAATCTTATACCAAGGAGTAGACAGATAGGTTGTAGAGAAAGTATGAGTGTAGGGTGTTGAGGCAAATGTGAATGGGTGGGTGGGGGATGTGGAGAGGAGTGAACCAGGGAGACAGAAGGAGTGAGTGGCATTCTCTTCTGGTTTTCTTCTTCTAGACTATGGTCAGAATTTGATCTTTCTCTTTCCTGGTCATTGACTCTGTGACTCAGCAGGGGCAAGGGTGCAAGTCCATGAGACAGAGCTGTCCAAGGTGCTCTACCCAAACTATGCCTTTGTCTTACCCTGAGAGCAGAACTGGTTTGCAGGTATGGAATGGAGGGATTCATCTTTAAGCTGTGGGCAGCCAAAGCAGGGTCCCCCTGGAACTCTGAGGAGCCATACAAATGCACCTCAGATTGTCCACCTGAACAAAGAAGGAAGGTGGCGTTTATCCACTGGCTCTTATCCTCCCCTACTCAAAGACTGCCTCATGGGTTGTGATTTGCTCAGGCTTCCAGATTACACCTGCATGAATGCCACAGTGTCAGAAGAGCCCTGCGGCATAAAGGGAGAGATGACTGGTACAGGTGAGGTAGGAGCTGCCAGAAGGGCTGGCTCCATAGCATATAGCCCTTGGTTTTTTTAATGCACTCATGTCACTGTCTCAAAATTCTTAATAATATTTGAACAACCGGCCTTGCATTTTCATTTTTCACTGGGCCCTGCAAATTGTACAGTCAGCCTTGGCTGTCATGTTATCTTCACGGAGCTGGTTACTGCACAATGACTGGAATAAAAGCTCTTCTAAGAGAATGTGAGATAAGACACAGTAGGTTGTTTGATACACTGATTTAACATTTGTAATCCCCTTATGAGTTAGGTGTTATTATCCCATTTTAGAGCTGAAGGAACAGATTGAAGTCAGGTAATTCATGTGATGGGTTCATTTCCAGTGCTGGTGGTAGATGATGGAGCTAGGATTCAAAACCAGGTCAGTCTGAATTGAAAGCACTAAGTCTTTCTACCAGATCCCTGTCTTCATGATTGGGAGTGAAGCAGAGCTCATGATAATCATTGAACCAACTTTTACTTTCTTCCTTGTGCATTCTGGACACACTGTAAAACTCAGATGTTTGTGGCACAGTCAGCCAAAAGGAATGATCTTGCCACATTCTAACACTCTGGAAACTGCTTGCACAGCTGGGTGGACCTGGAATCTCTGGCACCATGTCAGGGTTTTGTTCTTCTGTTTTAGACGAGTAAGGGAGAAGCCATATATTTTAGCCAGCAGTAGGGGCATAAGGAATGAGACATCCATTGCTTTTTCTTTTTCGGTTTTCAAGCCAAAAAAAACCAAATCCGTTTCTGTCGAGTTGATTTTGACTCATAGTGACCCTAAACTTCCAAGTGAGAACAAACCAGTATCTGTTGCCATCGAGTTGACTCTGACTCTTGGCAACGCATGTGTGTCAGAGTAGAACTGTGCTCCGTAGGGTTTTCAATGGCTGGTTTTTTGGAAGTAGACCACTAGGCCTTTCTTCCAAGGCCGCTTTGGGTGGACACAAACTGCCAGCCTTTCAGTCAGCAGCTCAGTGCATTAAGCATTTGCACCACCTAGGGACCCCGCAGGTGAGAATAGGTGTACTTAACTCCTATCTAATGAATGGAAAGAAAGTGCAACAAAAGGGGAACATGGTTTAATCAAGTTGTCGGCCAAGGTCCAAATGATCAAGTGGATTCCAATTCTGTGTGCAGTGAGAACTGCATAGCCCCACTCTTGGCCTTTTTGCTGCTTGCACTCCTGGCTCTAAGTCCTTTCCTTTGGGGCAGTGCAGTGGATGGATTGTTGGGCCATCGTGTAAGGCTTTTCCTGTCCAGCACTCACTATTCCTTTTTTTGAGTTTCATCTAAAAGCCTCACACAAGCAACCTGCGTGTGGTCTAAGTGGCAAGAAGTATTATGTCCAGAAATTCTCAGACTTGTCATGGGTGCCTTCACCAGGGAAATTCCATGTTCTTCAACTTGTAAACATTTCTTTTGTGTTACTGAGGTGCCCTAATGAGGGAGCAGGTAGGAAATTATATTCAGGGAAAGCAATCTAAAGCAACAATTGAACAAGTTTTTAGAAAAAATGGAGTGGAATTATAAATTTGCCTTTATTGTTATTCCAAACAGAAGTAAGTTAAGTTTTGATTTTTGAGTTTTTAGTGTTACACGGCCAGCATCACTGGATAATGGATCACATCTGGATGTACTGGTGTTTTTTAGAAACAATTTGTGTATACGAGTGAGAGAAGGGAAAAAAGCCAGGAAGACTCAGAAGAGGAAAGAAAAAAAAAAAATACCCTTATGTATGGTACAAAGCTAATAATGTAAACTATGCCTCATATATATGTATAATTGAACAAATTTCTTTTTTAAAATGAAGTTGATCAAAACCTTCTGAAAATGTGATTTTAATTTAGAGGGAAAAAAGTAGAAGTCCTTATATTTTCCTCTGCTGTTAAAAGGGTTTTGCAGTGGAAGCATTACTTTGAAATATGTTTTCTTTTGAAGAATTAAAAAAATTTTTTTTTTAAATCCAAGCCTTTAAACCTTTTCTGGCTTAAATGTTCTTAGAAATAATGGATGTAAATGACCCCCTTTGTACCTCACTTGTGAATCAGCGTGATAGGACAAGTGAGACTTAACGATTCCCAGCTGGTGGGTGGTGAGTGAGAAAATATGCTCTGGAGCCACCACACTAGCTTCATAGAGACTTGTAATGGGGTCTTTAAAGAAAGCACATAAACCAATGGACCCAAAAGAAAAAATGAAAAACAGTATAAATTATAGATCATTGTACTCCTCTCCGCGATCTTTCAGTTTGTTGTACCGTGGTGGCTTGTATGTTGCTATGATGCTGGAAACTATGCCACTGATATTTCACACACTGGCAGGGTCACCCACGGTGGACAGGTTTCAGCAAAGCTTCCAGACTAAAATAGACCAGCGAGAGAGATTGGTGACGTACTTCCAAAACTTAGCCAATGAAAATCCTATGGCTCACAATAGAATGTTGTCTGATGTAGTGCTAGAAGATGAGTCCCCTGGGTTGGAAGGCACTACACAATGGCCTCATCAATGGACACAAACATGCCAACAATCATGAAGATGGCTCAGGGCCTAGCAACATTTTGTTTAATTATACATAAGGTTGCCATGAGTCGGAGCTGACTCAACAACAACTAACAGCAGTACTCCTCTAGCATTTTCGTTATTTAAAGTTCTGAGGATTCAGACAACCAATTTTCCTGAGTTACCCTAGAGTCATGAACATGAGGAGATGGACAGGGTGGAGTCGTTCTTAGAGAGAGTCCCAAGCATACCTCGCCTTACTCAGTAGGCATTTCTGTGAAAACTTGTGTCTCAGTGGAATCATATAAAATGCAGTAAATTTAGTCCAAGTGTTGGGTACATAAGTATTTGTTACATTATTCTCAGAAGTTTTCTGGAGTTTTAAAATTTTCAAAGTAAAAAAAGTTTTAAAAATTTCCAAGGGAATTTATTATTTAATAGAAGCAAGTCATAATTTCCTCATTTGTTCTTTTTCGAATTGATGTGTCCGTCCAGGTTTTCTGAGAAGCAGCCAAGATGGGATTGAATGTGGAGGGATTTCACAAGGAAAATGCTTTTGGGAGAGAAGGAGGAAGGGAGTGGGAGAAGGCGGGAAGAGCTGTCAGACAACAGGCAAATCTGGCTGTGTGAAGGAAAGAGGAAAAGAAGGTTGGTGGAAGCATTCTAGACTGCTGTGCTGTCTCAGGAAGCTTTGGCAAAGTTGTCAAGGAGTCCTTGAGCCAAAGGTGAGAGTCAGAAACCCCCTGTCTCCCAGGAATTGGTGTCCTTTAGTATACCTGCTGTGCTCAATCATTGGTCTATGGGAAGTGCAGCTTTGCTAAAATGCTCCGACTCTGACCGCTTTCAGAGGCCTCCCCTGGGACCCTCAATCAGCTATGCTCCCTGAAGCTGGAGATCTATGAGGAGCTCTCTAATGGCTGCCATAACCATGATTTTCTTATCTTGAATATCTACACTATATTTCTATAGTTTGTTTCTCTAGCCAGTACAGCACGTATTGCCTAAAACTTTACTAGTCTTCACATTCTTTTTGGAGAAACACTACACAGAAAGCAGCTATGACTTTTCAATTGTTGTTCGTTGTTGTGGAGTCATCTGTAACTCCTGGTGGCCCTGTGTACAGCAGAACGAAATGTTGGCCTGTCCTGTTCCTTCTTCATGATTGTTGGTATGCTTGAGTTTATTGTTGGCCATCGCTGTGTACTCTGAGTGTCTTCCAACGTAAGGGGCTCATCTTCTAGCACAATATTGGACATCATTCTGTTGTGATACATAGGGTTTTCACTGGCTAATTTTCCAAAGTAAATCATCATATTTTTTTTCCTAGTCTGTCTTAGTCTGGAAGCTCTGCTGAAACCTGTCCACCATGGGTGACTCTGATGGTATTTGAAATACTGGTGGCATAGCTTCCAGCATCATAGCAACATGCAAGCCACCACTGTATGATAAACTGACAGACTGGTGGTGGGATTTTTCAATGGAAACTTATCTTTTAAAGTAGCCCTGACTAAAGTAAGTTGGCCCTGATGTCTGCACCTTCATTTACACTTTATCTTGGAGAAGATGAACGATTATTTACCGGAGTGATCATTCATTTATTCTTGTAGCAAATATTTATTGAGGGCCTATTATATGCTGGAGCCCTGGTGGCACAGTTGTTAAGTGTTTGGATGCTAACCAAAAGGTCTGGAGTTCAAATCCACTAGCAGCTTCTTGCAAGTCTTACGGAACAGTTCTACTTTGTATTATAGGGTAACTGTGAGTCAGAATTGACTCACCTGCAACAGGTTGTTGTTTTTTTTTTTTTTAGATGCTAGACACTATTCCAGCTGCTTAAGATAAATCAGTGAACAAAATTGAAGATTCTTGCTGTGTAGTGATTTACATTGTAGCAAGCAGATACAGACAATAGATAATACACAGAACAAATCAGTAAATTATGCAACATATTGGAAGATGGTGAATGCTATGTAAAAAAGAAAAAGTGGAACAGGGTAAAAAGGATGCACTATGCCAATGGTGAATGGGAGTGGGTTACCATTTTTAATTGGGTGGTCTGAGCAGGCTCCTTTGAGACTCTGACATTTGAGCAAAGACTTGATGACAATGAGTGGTGGAGTTAGCCCTATGGATATCAGGGAAAGAGTCCTTCAATTAGAGGAAACAACCAGTGCAATGGTTCTAAGATGGGAGCACTGCCAGTGTGTTGGGGAAACAACAAGGAGGCTGGTGTCCTGTGGACAGAGTGAGTTAAGGTGCCGAAGGGAGAAGATGAGGCCAGGGAAATAAATTAGGGGCAGACCATATAGAGTTTGAAGGCTGTAATGGATTGAATTGTGTCCCCCCAAAATATGTATCAACTTGGTTGGGTTATGATTCTCAGTATTGTGTGGTTGTCCTCCATTTTGTGATTGTAATACTATGTTAAAGAGAATTAAGGTGGGATTTTAACACCCTTACTGAGGTCACATCCCTGATCCAATGCAAAGGGAGTTTCCCTGAAGTGTGGCCTGCACCACCTTTTATCTTACAAGAGATAAAAGGAAAGAGAAGCAAGCAGAGAGTGGGGACCTCATACCACCAAGAAAGTAGCACTGGGAGCAGAGCGAGTGCGTCCTTTGGACCCAGGGTCCCCGCACCTGAGAAAGCTCCTCAGCCAGGGGAAGATTGATGGCAAAGACCTTTCTCCAGAACTGACAGAGACAGAAAGCCTTCCCCTGGAGCTAATACCCTGAATTTGGACTTCTAGCCTATTAGACTGTGAGAAAATACCATCCACTTTTATATTTCTGTTACAGCAGCACTAGATAACTAAGACAAAGGCCATATAAGGACTTTGGTTTTTACTTAAAGTGGGGAGCCAGGGTTTGAGCAGAGGAGTGAGATGAACTGAAGCACTGTGAGACCAAAAAACAACACCCATTGCTGTGGAGTCAATTCCAACTCATAGTGACCCTACAGGACAGAGTAGAACTTCCCTGTAGGGTTTCCAAGGCTGTAAGTCTTTACGGAACCTGTGGAGCGGCTGGGGGTTTGAACCACTGACCTTTTGGTTAACGGCTGGGCTCTTAATCCCTGTGCCACCAGGGCTTCTTGATGTACCTAGGGACTCCCCTATAGTTGATGAAATTATCGTGTACAGCATCTAGGACTCTATATAGCAATGCATATTTGTAAATGAATGATCATTTGTGATTCTTGAGGTGGGCAGAATGGATATGCAGCCCCTTTCAGAGTGGACTTCGCATTAGGCAGGTTTCTATCTGAGTGTGCCATGTTGCTTTGCTTGGATCAGCAATTTGAGTATTTCTATGACAAATACGGTACATGTAACAGGAATACACAGTTCTTTTAACCGCTGATAGGACTCTGTTTTAGGCAGCACATGCTGTTTAAAATCTCTTTGAGAGAACTACCACTTGGATTAACTGGCAGAAAAGAGTGGCAGGCTTGTCTGAAGCAATCACAGCCTTGAAAAGGGATAAGAAAAGATTCTCTGTGTGATTATCCCAGCTTGAAAGGTATCTAAGCAGCCTCTCTCTCTTTCTTTATAGTGAGTTCTTATTTCTTTGGTCTCCACTGCCATTCGCCTGGACAAACATCTAACAAGATACGGAAAGAGGACTTTTTTGACAGTTAGAGCATAAAGTCATGCTCTGTGTTCTTCCTGCTAATTTACCAGCAATGAAAACCCAGCAGTGGCCATGGCACTTCCTACTACAAGCAGTTAGATCTTCTTGATAACAAACTACCCAGAAGTCATAGCCAACTCTTTCTTCCCCTCCTGGAAAGTATTTTTTTTGGTGGAGAAGTTGCTGCAGATGAAGTGAACAACCTGGGAGATGTAGCATGTATAGTTAGAAGTTAGAGGGTTACCTTTATGATATGATAGTTATGGTTACATGCACACTTCACTATTTAAAAATGGATGCTGATTATTTTTGCTTCCTTTTAATATTTAGCTACCTCAAACCATCACTAGTTTCTATTTTAAGATCAAACGAAGCAAGAGAGACTTGGAGTCAGAGACTTAAAGCCAAAGGGTTTGATTTCATGCCATATATGACAGAAATTTTGCTAATGGGCAAAACAGTCATATTTTAGTTCACATTTTCTTCAATAGCAAAAAAAATTCAAGGTTCTTGTCCTTTTATGATTCATGTATCTGTAATTAAGATCTTCCTTAATATATCCTTTAAGCATTTGTGTTTATTAATTATATTAGAGAAATACATATATACATTCATATAATTAAGGCCTGCTTGAGCCTGAAAAAAAAAATGTGAAAATTAAGTGTTTTGATTTACTGTTCAGTATCTCCTCAAGTAGAACCTAGTCGATTGCTACTGGTAAAGGACCTCTTTCTGAAAAAATACACGATGATGTAATATCCTACTTGATGACTAAACAGAAATCAATTAAAAAAAGAAATCAGTTAGCTTATGGCTTAAACTGCTTCTTGCATAAAAAATTCAATCTTTAGTTTTATACCACTGAATTTTGGATGACTATTTCTCACTCTCACACCAGCTAGCTTGCAGACTTACTCTCCTTCAGTACTTCCCATGTGACACTGGAGTGGATGTCTACTGTTTTGTGTGTGCTTTGAGACCAGCACCTCCACCATCATGTGGTGAAGCTGCCACCTTAGCCACAGTGATTAGTCTGGGTGGACAACAGACTATTGTTGGGCCAGTGACAGGATCCCCTCTGGCCTCAGTGGAAAGGTGATGCTGTGGGATGAGAGGTTGGAGTTGCTGGGGCCTGTGGCCCCTGCCCCTTCCAAGTCAAGTCCAAAGTGGTGAGGTTGGCCTCACCAGAGGCATGAGACAAACAGAGATGAGAGAGAGAGTGGATGTGTTCCAGTTCCTGGTTCCAGCACCATTTCTACCCTTTTAGAGACTGGTTTAAGTGAATGCCTCTACCTTTTTTTCCTCCTTTAACCTGGTGTCATAAAGCGTTTGCTCTTGACTATTAACCATAAGATTGGTGGTTTGAACCCACTCAGCATCCCCACAGAAGAAAATCTTGAAAATCTGCTCCCTTAATATTACAGCCAAGGAAACCTTATGAGCAATTTTACTTTAAAACACATGGGGTTGCCCTGAGTCAGAACTGACTAGATGGCAACGAGTTTGGTTTTTACTTTTAGTTAGGAGTAAGCTTTGTTCACATACAACTTAAAGAATCTTTAAAGGAAGAAAATTCAGTTGCATGCAGCATTTCCTGATTTTTGGTAGACTTTGCTTTTTTGCGGGGCGGGGGGGGGATTACAGTTAGCATTTCCCTCAATATATTTCTCTCCAATCTCCAACTCCAACGAAAGCTTCTCCTTCCCTGACAGCCCAGTGTCTTTCTATAGACCCTTTTTCCCTATCAGCATTGGCAAACTGAATTTTCCTACTGGCAGTTCAAATCCACTAGCCACTCTGTGGAAACTCTGTGGGGCAGTTCTACTCTGTGAGTCGGAATTGACTTGACGGCAGTGGGTTTTTGGTTTTTACTCCCTCCAACAAAAAAATTTTCGTTCCAAATGATGACTTCTTCCCTCTTTCTCAAGAAACCAAAAGCCTGGCCAATTTGCTTCTCTTGCAAAGGGACTTATCAGAGCATCTTCTCTCCCTACAAAGGAATTTTTGCATCAACTGTTAAGAGAGTGCAATTTTCTCCCTATTAGAATATTTGCAATGTCTTAGATCATTCTCCTCATTAACTAAGCTCTCTACTGTCATTTTCAAAATCTAATATCAGCACATTTTATTCTAATTAGCTAATTTATATCTGTTGCTTCCCTTTTTTCCACCCAATTTTTCCATGTAAACCTAGACATGCTTCTCATCTGATTTTACTGCTTACTTCCCAAACTGATTAATATAATCTAAATATTCCCTTTTTTCATTGAAGGCCATTTGAAATTCTACCACTTGCACATGTTTTATGATTTCATTGAATGAGATGTTTGAAATGACTTGTTATTTTACTAAAAATTAATGCATATACCATATTTAGCAATCCTGCCCTCACTTCCACCTTTCTCAACTTCCCCCAACTATTCTTGGCAACTACTTTGCTGTTGAAATGGAGGAGTGTCTGAAAGGGTAGGAGATTTGAAAGGAAGGAAGAAAGAATAATTCTACTAGACATTTCCAAAGTTACTTCAGAGAAGGAGAATTCTGGGAGAAGATGACTAGTATAGCTGAAGCCTGGGGCATAACTCTACCTCTGTAAGTTTAATAAGAACATTTGAAGATGTAAGGATTGTGTTTAAAGAGGCCTCTTGATGCTTTCAGCAAATGAGACACTGATATTTTTAGTTACTATGGCTGTGGTGGAATAAAAATGGCCATAAAGTCTTCATAACCTCTCTCATCAAGAGATGGAATCTCTTTCTCCTCTCTTTTAATCTGGGCTGGCCTTATAACTTGTTAAGAATGCAGAGGGAGGGAAGCATGATTTCTGAGGAAGGCCTTAAAAGGTGTTGCAACTTCTGGTCATTCTCTCTTGGAATGCTCCACCATCATTACAGAAATCAGAGCCAACCTGCAAGAAAGGCCAGGTGGAAGAGAACTGAGGCCCCACAGCCAATAGCCCCAGCTGACGACCAACATAGGTGTGAGGTCATGTTGGACCACCAGCTTCCATTGGACTGCCAAATGACTGCAGCCATATGAATGAGCTCATAAGAGAACACCAGCCTGAATTGCAGAATCATGGGTAAATATATAAATATACTGTATATAAACCAAAAAAATAAAACCAAACCCGTTGCCGTCGAGTCGATTCCGACTCATAGCAGCCCTATAGGACAGAGTAGAGCCGCCCCATGCAGTTTCCAAGGAGCGCCTGGTGGATTCCAACTGCTGACATTTTGGTTAGCAGACATAGCTCTTAACCGCTATGTTACCAGGGTTTTCATATACTGTATATATAGAAGATTATATATAAAATCTCTAGAGAGGGAAAATGGATGTTACAGGGTACAGAGGGAGCAATTACAGAAGCAACGCTCTGTAGGAAGAAAGAGGTGGTGGAATCCAGTCAAGAACGGAAGGAGCTAAGACCACAAAGAGTTCATCCTTTGTAATAGAAGGGGCGACAACATGTACGGGTACATTTGAAGATAAGAGGGCAAATTTGGTGGGGTGTGCTCAGAAGTTCTCTTCATTGCTTCAATTTTTTTTAGTGTGAAGATATGAAGGTGAGAGGGAGTTGTAGAGTTTGAGGCTAAAGGGGGACGTATCATTTGAGAGTAAATTGACTATGGGAATTCAGTAGGATTACAGGGAAGCACCAGATGGCTTTTGAGGTCAGCATTTATATCCTTCACTGAGATTTGTCAACCGTGTGATTTTCTTCAGCTGTATTCACATGCTTAGGGATTGAATCATGATTCAAGCTTAGAGTACGATAGAGTGGGATAGGGCTAAAATAACTGAATGTATATGCAAGGGAGTGATTATAATCATGACCCATGGAATACAGCCAATAAAGGGGTTATGGTGAGGACACGAGGAGGGTAAAGGTTTGAGTAAATGAGTAAGATAAATAGATTGAATACAGTCCTGTGAGGAAAGGTATTAACTGTGTTTAGCATTTGATTCTAATATGCATTGTGATCTTGTGAAAATCACTTAAATTTACTTATTTGTAAACCAGGGGGTTGGGCTAGAATAAACTCTAAGATTTTTTTCCCAGTATTAACGATCTGTTCTATGATTCCACATAAAAGTAACACATGATACAGACACTAATGAGGAATAGTTTCAGTTTTGTAAAAAAAAGTACTGGCAGACCTCTGCTAAGGTTTCTTCCAACACCTTAAGTTTGATTAGTCACTTAATTATTTTCCTCAATTATTTGTTGCATTGTTTTTGTATGACTGCTGCACACGTTTTGAGAGAGACAATGGAACATATCTGAAATCACTGGAAGTATGGGCTAGTGGACAGAACTACACATTGAGAGGTAGGAATGCTGGGTTTCTGCCAGGTTCTAACTCCGTTCTGATTTGCATAAGCCAAAGTTTTTAATAAATATTTCACAGGGATTTATTTAAAGTTCTGAGAGACTTGTGCTTTGCTTCAATATTGGACCAAACTAGAGCTGGACACAGAAGTCCTGGACTAGAGGGGGCATGATTATATTCTTTTCACCTTGTTCATCAGACTCTGGACTAGGTAAGAGCAGCCACGATGGCATTTTGGGGAGATGTGAAAGCAAATAAAACTTCCTAGTATTACGGGCAAAGACTTTTCATTTTAACTGAAAAGAAGCTTCCATTGCGCATGCCACTGTCCTTGCTTTGAATGACAACCACAACTATGTCTCACTTTGACTATTCCAATTTCCTCATATTCCTCTCCTTCTCCCCTTGTCTCACACTACAGTTTATTCTCCATACAGCAGCCAGAAATATTCTTTAAAAAAAGTAAATCAGGTCCCTTTACTCCCTTGCTTGAAACGCTACATTGACTTCCCATTAGATTTAGAATAAAATCCAGACTCCTCATTTTGGCTGCCACCATCTTATAGAAATTAGTCCGTGCTTTTCTCTCTGACCTCATCCTGAACCCGTGACCTCTTCATTCACTATTTTCCAGACACACTGGCCTTTTAGTGTTCTAAAAATATGCAGAATTGTCCTCTACCCCGTGGCTTGGCAGCAGTGGGTCCATCTACTTGGAAGGCTGTTTCAGATCCCTGCAGGGCTGGTTGGTCCCTATTAGAATTTATCTATTTTGGTTTTCTGTCTACCTGTGAACTAGACAGAAATGCGTGATGTACATTTTTCTATCTCACTGGCTGTGTAGCCTTTGTGCCTACGAGAGAACCAAGTAGGTGCTCCACAAACATTTTTTAATGGTTAACAGAGGGACCTAAAAAGTAGACAGAGTAGAAAGTAGCCTGTCTAGGATCAGTTGAGGGGGCTTGAGGCTGGGCTATGTTTTTGAAATAGTGACCATATTATCTTTCCTACGACTATTAAAGCTTTACTTCTTTCAGTCTTGAGCTTTTGAGATTCCCCTTTTGTAACGTAAAAAAAGCAAAAACCCTGTGAGTTTATTTCTAAAGTTTATACCAACTAATTGAGTTACCTTCAGCAGAATTTTGCTTGCATGTGGTATTAATGATATTATTTGATAATTTCCACATTCTGTCAGATCACCTTTCTTTGAAATGGGCAGAAATATGTACCTTTTCCATTTGGTTGGCCAGGTAGCTGTCTTCCAAAGTTCTTGGCATAGACAAGTGAGTGCTTCCAGCTTTGCTTCTGTTTGTTGAAACATCTCAGTTGGTATCCCGTCAATTCCTGGAGCCTTGTTTTTCACCAATGCTTGTAGTGTAGCTTGGACATCTTCTTTCAGTACCATCTTGATCCTATGCTACCTCCTGAAATGGTTGAGTAATGACCAGTTCATTTTGGTATAGTGACTCCGTGTATCCCTTCCTTCTTCTTTTGATGCCTCTTGCAGCATTTAGTATTTCCCCAGTAGAATCCTTACTATTGTGACTTCATACTTGAATTTTTTTTTTTTTTCAGTTCTTTCAGCTTGAGAAATGCTGAGTGTGTTCTTCACTTATGGTTTTTTGACTCCAGGTCTTTCCACATTTCATTATAATATTTTACCTTGAGCTAACATTTGAAATCTTCGTTCAGCTCTTTTACTTCATCATTTCTTCCATTTGTTTAGCTACTCTGCACTCAAGAGCAAGTTTCAGAGCCTCTTCTGACATTCATGTTAGTCTTTTAGTACTCTCCAACTGATTGGAAGAGATCCATATTCACACCCATTCCAAAGAAAAGTGATTCAGTGGAATGTGCAAATTATCAAACAATGACATTAATATCACTCGTAATCAAAATTTTCCTGAAGAAGATTAAAAAATGACTGCAACCATACATCAACAGAGAGCTGCCAGAAATTTAAGCTAGATTCAGAAGAGCACACAGAACAAAGGATTCAGAAGAGCACACAGAACGAAGGATATCATTTCTGATGTCAGATGGATCTTGGCTGAAAGCAGAGAATGACAGGAAGATGTTTACCTGTGTTTTATTGACTACCAAAGTAATTTGACTGTGCAGATCACAACAAATTATAGATAACATTGCTATGAATGAGAATTCCAGAACACTTAATTGTGCTCATGAGGAACCTGTACATAGTTGAGAGGCAGTCATATGAACAGATACTGTGTGTTTAAAAATTGGAAAAGGTATGCATCAGAGTTGTATCTTTTCATCATATTTATTCAATCTGTATGCTGAGGAAACAATCTAAGAAGCTGGACTATATGAAGAAGAATGTGGCTTGAAGTACTTACTGATGAAGATGGATCTTCAGTATAGATTATACCTCATCACCTCAACATAAAGAAAACAAAAATCCTCACAACTGAACCAATAAACAACATCATGATAAACCAAGAAAATATTGAAGTTGTCAACGATTTTGTTCTTTTTGGAGCTACAATCAAAGCCCATGGAAGCAGCAAGAAATCGAACGATGTATTACATTGGGGAAATCTGCTGTAAAAGACTTCTTTAAAATCTTAAAAAATAAAGATGTCACTTTGATGATTAAGGTGTGCCTGATTCAGTCCATGGTTTTTTCAATTGTCTCATATGCATGCAAAAGCTGGACAATGAAAAAGGAAGACCAAAGAAGAAATGACTCATTTGAATTATGTTGTTGTCAAAGAATATTGAATATACCGCAGACTACAAGCAAACAAATCCATCTTGGAAGAAGTGCAGCCACATTGCTCCTTAGAAGTGATGATGGTGAGACTTGGTCCCGCTTACTTTGAACATGTTATTAGGAAGGACCAATCCATGGAGAAGGACATCATGCTTGGTAAAGTAGAGGGTCAGCAAAAAAGAGGAAGTCCCTCAACGAAATGGAGTGACACAGTGGTTGCAACAATGAGTTCAAATACACCTACTATTGTGAGGATGGTGCAGGACTGGGCAGGGTTTTGTTCTGTTATACACTAGGTCTCCATGAATCTAAGCTGACTCAACAGCACCTGACAACAACAATAATATACTAACTAATGCTTTGGTTATTTATTTTTAAATAATGTTTTATTGTATTTTTGGTGAAAGGTTACAAAACATATTGAGTTTTCCTTTAACAATTTCTATACGTATTGTTCAGTAACATTGTTTACATTTTTGACAATGTGTCAATACTCTCATGATTTCCATTCTGGTTGTTCTGTTTCCATTAATCTGGTTTGCCTGTCCCCCTTACCTTCTTATCTTTGCTTTAGTGTAGCTGTTCACTCTTGGGTCTCACATACCAAACCTGACCAAACTCATTGCTGTCAAGTTGATTCCGACTCATAGAGTCTGTATAGGACAGAGTGGAAATGCCTCATAGAGTTTCAAAGGAGTGGATTTGAACTTTTGACCTTTTGGTTAGTGGCCGAGCTCTTAAGCATGGTGCCACCAGGGCTTCAGATGATTTTTTTTTTTTTTAAGGAGCACAATTCTCCCAGGTTCATTGTTCATTTTGTGAGCCAACCTGTTATTTAGCTGAAAGTTGATCTCCAGGAGTAGTTTCAGTTGAGAGTTTAAAAGATTTCTCAGGGTGACAGTCTTGGGGTTCCTCTAGTCTCAACCAGTCCATTAAGTCTGGCCTTTTTAAGAATTTAAGTTTTGTTCTACATTTTTTTCCCATTCTATCTGGGACCATCTATTGGGTCCTTGGTCAGAAAGGTCAGCAGTGTTAGCTGGGCACCATCTAGTTTTTCTGGTCTCAGAGTAAATAAGGCTGTGGTTCATGTAGACTATTCTGTAGACTAGCTTCTTCTTTGAGCCTTTGTTTTCTTTCTTTTTCTTTTGTTGCAGGCAAGTAGAGACCAATAGTTGTATCTTAGATGGCCACTGGCAAGCTTTTAAGACCCCAGATGCTACTCATCAAACTAGAATGTAGAACATATACTTTACGAACTATGTTATGAGAATTGACCAAGTTGTACCATGAGACTATGGTCCTAAGCCTTCAAATCCAGTAAACCAATCTTGTGAGGTTTTTGGTTATGTCTAGGAAGTATCTGTAACTGTACCCTTATGTGCTTTATTTTATATATATAAATATATATGCAGCACACACTTACATGTGTATACATATGCCTATAGATACACCTATACATACACAAATACACACATATACTTTCCCATACACATACATGCATATATATTCACCTATGTAACCACACACATATTTTGGTTGTTATTGCATAATTATATATGTTATAGCATTTACCAAAAACCTCCCTCATTCTTGTGTACTTCTTAGTGTTATCATTTACCTTGGTAAAATTGTGAACACTTCACCCATGTTCAATATTGCCTTTCTCATCATCAAAAATAGCAAGTATCCACTAATGTGCACTCCTGTCTATTCTTTCTCCTACCCTTAGACTCTGATGATTCAGTCTGCTTCACTTTGATCTAGTAGCACTTCCTTGTGGTTCTCTTGCTTCAAAGCTAGGCCACTCCCATGCTTAACCCTCTCAGGGTTGCCCTATCCCAGGATGCATCCTGCCTACCTTGTAGTTTCTTCCTGGGATTGTTTACATAGACTCTCTGCCACTTCTTGCGCTCTCCTTGTGATTGTTTTCCTGGGTTCCTTACTCCTGGTTGTTGCTTGATGCAATCCCAGAATAGCCACACTGAGTGGCACCGCTGGCAGGGCATTGTTGATCCACAAATGTCTGTTTTCCTGCTGGTCTCTTTCTGTCTGTCCTTCTAATCCATGCTCAGCCTGTTTCTTCAACCCTCCATTGGATATTCCAGGATCTGAGGTCATTATTTGTGTCCATTTTATTTAGCTTCTTGAGTCTTTGTGGTTGGGGCTTGTTATGGTGCATTTATGGAAGTCACCATCTTAACTGGGACCTCAACACTTTGGTTCTTGGTGACATGTAGGTAGAAATAGGATACAGGACATGCAAGTGGTGTTGAGTGGAGAGTACAATAAAAGAGCCAATAATTTTGGGGTAAAGGACCAACAGGGAGGAAAAAAATGTCTAAAAATAGACAAAGGGATGATAAGAAGAAGGGAGGAGAATTACATCAGAATTTTGTGTAGAGTGGGGACATTTCTGTCCTTCAATCTACAAGATAACAACTCTATTGACAACTGGTAATATATATATTCAAGTATCAAAAAGATTTAAAAAAAAAACAACTCCTTGATAGTTTTTCACAGTACAAATAAGCTGAGGAAAGGTAAAACTACGCAGTCTCAGTTTAAAAAAAAAGTGGAAGCTACTATTACATAAGAAAATGTAGGCTGCTCAGCATGAGTCTTTCAGGGAAAGATTGTTGTCTTATAATGTTGCAGTTACTATGGTGACAATGCGTTTTTAATGACACCATTAAGTGGTAGTATAACTACTTGTACCTAAGGAGTACTGAACAGTCACAGCTGCATTGTTGGGAGCTTACAATGTCTTTTCTCCAGGATGTTTTTTTTAATGACTTCAAAATAAAAGTGTTATATAATAGAACATCACTTTGGCATACGTGAAAAAGACCTTAGAGAATGTTAATCCTCCCTGCTTCTAAATGTACACACACACACACACACAGGTGTACTTTACAGATAAAGATCTAGAGAAAGAGAGAGATTAAGTAACTTTCCCCAAATCATTTACTTATCAACAGAATTAGGGTGAGATCCCAGGTTTTTCTTACCCCTAAAAGTTTCCTTCTACCATTGCCTGCTGCCTCTCCCCAACACAATACAACACACAAGCTACTGTGCCTTCTCTTCGTGCATCAACATTTGTTAGAAGTTGCAATGAGTTTTTATCACCTTGTGTGGTTTTGAGGTGGTAAGGACCCAGACGAAAGAGTAATGAATAAGTAATGTAATTTATGGAGTCTATACATGGAATTCGAGAGGTCCACAAACCCCCCAAAGTTGGTTGGCAGCTTGTTTGTGTGTGCATGCATAAGTTCATTTTTCTGATGAGTGACTCAGATTCTAAGAAATTTGTGACTTCCTCCCAAATAAGTGATAAATAATGACTCTTTTCCCACTTATGATATCAAAATATAAACAAAATGGAAAGACAAATGATATATGGAGAAAACTATTTGCCACAATATGAAAAAGGATTAATATCTTTAATTTATAAAGAGCACATACACATCAAGAAACACAAAATCAAGATGGAGTTGAAATTAGGGTGAAGAAGATGAATGGCCAATTATAAGACAGGAAGTACAATTGGGTATTGGAAGTGAAAATTATTCTTCCTTGTTATTAATCAATAGAAAGCAAATTAAAACAATAAAAATTTACATTTTCACCCAACAATTAGCACAGATTAAAAAAAAACAAAGGTAACATTGTATGTGCTAAAGAGGTGGCAAGATAAGCAGACTCCTATACTATTTATAAATTGGTGCCAAGGTTTTAGAAATCAAATTAATAATTTGAAGCAAAAGCGTTAAAAATAATATTAAGTAGTAATTCAAATTCTAAGGAAATAGTTCTATGCTAAGACAATAATCAGAAATGCTGACTTTGTGTGTAAAATTATTTCTCCCAGTGTTATTTAAAACAATAGAAATCAGAGAGAATAAATGTCAAACACACAAAAAAGTTGAATAAATTATAGTGTTTCTAGGAATCCAACAAGTTGTATTGAAAAATTTGTTAATGATATGAAAAACTTTTGTGATATATTTAAATACATTCAGAATAGTAAAATGTTTGTAGAAGACAATTCCAGTCATAGAAATGAATTAAAAAGTACTAGAAAGAAATATACTAAAATGTTAATATTGGTTATCTTCTGGGTTATGGGATTATTAGTATTTTTTATTTTTCTAATTTTCTATCTTTTCTATAGTGAATTTGCATATTATCGGAATTGAAGTAAAAGTTATATAAAAAGTTTTCCTGAGCATATTTCTGACACAATTGTCCTGAGCTGGCAAAAATCTGTTTTCCTAAAGAATGGTAGCAACTAGAAAGACATCTTTTTGAAAAAAAAATTTTTTTTTACAGAAACTTAAAAAAAATTTTTTTTTTTCATTTAACAAGTAGGTAATCTACTATTTGGGTCAGAGGCTGGGGAAACACATAAGACACCATTCCTGCCAAGGAGAGTTTATGGTCTATTAGGAAAGACAGGGAAACCCTGGTGGTGTAGTGGTTAGGTGCTACAGCTGCTAACCAAAGGGTTGGCAGTTCAAATATGCCAGGCATTTCTTGGAAACTGTAGGGCAGTTCTACTCTGTCCTATAGGGTCGCTATGAGTCGGAATCGACTGGACGGCACTGGGTTTGGTTTTTTTCTGAGGAAAGATAGATGTGTAATAATCATACTAAAATAGCTCATGTACGCCTTGTAATATGGCAATACAAAAAAAGGAGCGATGAAGTCCTCCTGAGAATACGGGGAGAAGATATTTGATTCAAGTCTGGAATGATGGGTGAGAGATCATGAGGTGGGCAAAAAAGAAAGGCCCTTCCTCATAAAGGGTATGTAGGTATGCAAGTCAGTACTTTACTGAGAGCAGGTTTTTGACTGGGACTTAGGGTGTTTAGGTTTACTGTTGCTGTCGAATGGATTCCAACTCATAGAGACCCCACAGGACAGAGTAGAACTGCTTCATAGGGTTTCCAAGGAGCGCCTGGTGGATTCAAACTGCCGACCTTTTGGTTAGCAGCTTAGCTCCTAATCACGATGCCACCAGGGTTTCCTAGGGTGCACTGGGGGGAGCCAAATTCTTTCTACTGGGGGGTTTTGATAGAAAGGTAGAGAAAAGC
Organism: Loxodonta africana; assembly: GCF_030014295.1. NCBI lineage: Eukaryota > Metazoa > Chordata > Mammalia > Proboscidea > Elephantidae > Loxodonta > Loxodonta africana. The sequence continues at coordinate 96,133,616 of NC_087352.1, forward strand.
CAATTCTTGCAGGGTTTTATGAGGTCTGGACCATATTTTGTAGGCAAAAAGGGGTTATGAAGGTCACTGAAAGACTCATATAGTCAATGATCAGATTTGATCACATAATGAGCATGTGAGGGAATAATCTCTGGCCACAGAAACAGAAATAATGATTCAATAATGACTTAGATATTTTTGTTAAAACAGTACTCAACATGGTAGAACTTCAGAAAAAAAAAAAAAAGAAAGGTTCTATCAAGGTGCTTAGTGTCCTGTTCTGCGCTACAGTATTCCACAAAGGTTATTTGATACTGGGGATGTGTACCATCCCATGGTGGTGCAGTGATTAAGAGCCTGGCTGCTGACCAAAACGTGGCAGTTTGAATTCATCAGGTGCTCCTTGGAAACCCTATGGAACAGTTCTACTCTGTCCTGTAGGGTCACTATGAGTTGGAATCGACTCGATGGCAACAGGTTTGGTTTGGTTTGGTTTTAAACCATACCGTGGTGTTAATGAGGCCAAAACCATAGCCTTCTAGTTAATTTAGTTGGCAGAAAAAAGATTTTGATTTGTGGTCACCAGCTCAGTGAGGCAGTTTGTAGCTGCATTTACTTTTCACATGGAAGCCTTTCACTTTAAATCATTCAAGGTGAAGATTCTCTACAGGGTTTCATTTCCATAACCCAGAGGAGCCCAATGGTGCTCTTTATGACAACAAGGCTGTTAGATAATCCCAGAACATTCTACCCATCTTTGCTTGGCTCAAGCACCATTCCTAAACTTTCTATAACCTTGAATTACAACATGGGGCTTCTTACTCATTACATTTCTCAGATGCCAGTGTTTTTCTGAAGGATCACTTTTATCAGGGCTATTACTGTGTCATTTCAAGTTGTACTTTCTTGCTTTTTGTTAGTAATGGCACATGAATGACAGTATTAGAGATAAATACACTACCTTTAAATTTCTTGTTGTTAGGTGCCATCGAGTCGATTCTGATTCATAGTGACCCCATGTATAACAGAACAAAATGCTGCCCAGTTCCTCACCCACCATCCTCACAATCGTTGCTGTGCTTGAGCCCATTCTTGCAGGCAATGTGTTAATCCATCTTATTGATGGTCTTCCTCTCTTTTGCTGACTTTGCCATGCATGATTTCCTTCTCCAGGGCTGGTCCTTCCTGATAACATGTCCAAAGTACAGGAGATGAAGACTCACCATCCTTGCTTCTGAGGAGCATTCTGGCTGTACTTCATCCAAGACAGATTTCTTGGTTCTTCTGGCAGTCCATGGTGTATTCAATATTCTTTGCCAGCACCATAATTCAAAAGCGTCAATTCTTCTCGGGTCTTCCTTATTCATTGTCCAGCTTTTGTAAGTATACGAAAATAAGAAATAAGTATATGAGGCAATTGAAAATACCATGGCTTGGGTCAGGCCCACTTCAGTCCTCAAAGTGACATCTTTGCTTTTTAACACTTGAAATGGGTATTTTTGCAGCAGATTTGCCAAATGCAGTGTGTCGTTTGATTTCTCGACTGCTGCTTCGAGGAGTGTTGATAATAAAAATAGATCCAAGTAAAATGAAATCCTTGATAACTTCAGTCTTTTCTCCATTTACCATGATGTTGCTTATTGGTCCAATTGTGAGGGTTTTTGTTTTCTTTATGTTGAGGTGTAATCCATACTGAAGGCTGTGGTCTTTGATCTTCATCAGCAGGTGCCTCAATTCCTCTTCACTTTCAGTAAGCAAGGTTGTGTCATCTGCATATTGCAGGTTGTTAATGAGTCTTCCACCAATCCTGATGCCATGTTCTTCTTCATACAGTTCACTTTCTCATATTATTTGCTCAGCATACAGAATGAATACATATGGTGAAATGATACAACCCTGACAAACACCTTTCCTGATTTTAAACTATGCAGTATCCTTTTGTTTGAATGACTGCTTCTTGATCCTATGTAAAGGTTCTTCATGAGTACATTTAAGGGTTCGAGAATTCCCATTCTTAGCAATATTATGTATAATTGGTTATGATTCACACGGTCAAACGTCTTTGCGTAATCAATAAAAAACAGGTAAACATCTTTCTGGTATTCTCTCTTTTCAGCCAAGTTCCATTTGACACCAACAATATCTCTCATTCCACTTCCTCTTCTGAATCCAGCTTGAATTTCTGGCAGTTCCCTCTCCATTTACTGCTACAACTGTTTTCAAATTATCTTCAATAAAATTTTACTTGCAGAAATCTAGCGGAGGTGGAGCCAAGATGGCGGAATAGACAGATGCTTCCAATGAGCCCTCTTTACAACAAAGACCTGAAAAAACAAGTGAAACAAGTATATTTGTGACAAGCTGGGAGCCCTGAGCACCAAACGCAAGCTTAGACAACGAACTGAGGGGCAGGGGGAGGAAGAGACCATTCAGAAGTGGGGAGGAGTTACCAGACATGAATCGCAGGCAGGCCTCAGGCACCATTCACAGGGTGGTGGCGGCGGCGGTGATGGGCTGGTACTAGCATTTGGCCACAGTTTCCTCAGGGAGAAGCAGCCAGCCACACAGCCTACTCACACCTCTGGAACCTGAGGAGGATGGTGCTCTCGGCGAAAGCTAAGTACTTGTGTATATTTTACACGCCCCCCCCAACCCCCAAGCCGGCTTCAGCGGCTGAATCCCTGGGCCTGAGACAGACCCTGGTGAGCACCTAGAGCCATCCTCCCAGCCTTGGGGAAGGAAAAAATTTGCAACTGGGGAGAAAAGATAATTTGCTAGCTCCATTAACTGGGGGAGCTCAGGACAGAAGTGGCTCCTGTCTAGGCATAAACCATCCGTGGACCTTGAGCACCCTTTCCTTCTGCATGGACCTGTGTGGGCCTATTTCTGGAGAATAGGCCCTTATTGGCAAACTCCAACCATTTCAGCTGTGCGGTGGAGAGGTGGGTGTTTGACATTTGACATCGCTTTGCCTATTAAATAAGGTTCTCACCTACCCACATCAGGGACCTAAGGACTGGTAGCTCCACTCAGATCACCCAGCCACCCGTGACAGGGGTCCAAAGATAACTGGTACCTCGCAGTCCTTACAACCAAAAACTTTGGGTGCCCATCGTCCCTCTGCAGAACCCACCCACCAGCATGCTCTAGGGAACAGAGATGCTTTTTCCTCGTAGACACTTGGGGGTCGGTTCTCAGGCCCCTGCCTTGTTCAGAGTGTGACCCCCTGCTGCAATCAGATACTGGTATATATTCCAATCACCCCTGCCCCTCTAAGACTGTAGGACAGAGCCTGTACCACACACTTGATAATTGGCTACCTGGGAACCTGAGCTGAATTCATACAAGAACACTGAATGGACTCCTAGACTGATACACCTGGTAACATCTATAGCCAGCTGGGGACAGGACACCAGAGCTCCAACTCCAAAGGTGAAAATAATCAAGCTAGCTCACTCAAGCAACTCATAGGGGTACACCAAAACAAAACAAAGCAAGCAGCTATGACACAGAGGGCAAGCATAAACTAATGCAATAACTTCTAGATGCCTCAGACACAACAGTCAATATCAAGTCACATAAAGAAACAGACCATGATCACCTCAACAGGCTCTCAAAACAAAGAATCCAGGGATCTTCTAGGTGAAAGTGCATTCCTGGAATTACCAGATGCAGAATACAAAAGTTTAATATACATAACCCTTCAAGACATCAGGAAGGAAATAAGGCAATATGCAGAACAAGCCAAGGAACACACAGATAAAGCAACTGAAGAAATTAGAAAGATTATTCAGGAACATAATGAGAAGTTTAATAAGCCGGAAAAATCCATAGACAGCAATCAGAAATTCAGAAGATTAACAATAAAATTACAGAAGTAGACAACTAAATAGAAAGTCAGAGGAGCAGAATTGAGCAAGTAGAAGCTAGAATTTCTGAACTTGAAGATAAATCACTTGGCACTAATATATTTGAAGAAAAATCAGATAAAAGAATTAAAAAAAATGAAGAAACTTTAAGAATCATGTGGGACTCTATCAAGAGAAATAACCTACAAGTGATTGGAGTACCAGAACAGGGGGGGATAACAGAAAATACAGAGAAAATTGTTGAAGATTTGTTGGCAGAAAACATCCCTGATATCGTGAAAGATAAGAAGATATCTATCCAAGATGCTCATCGAACTCCACATAAGGTAGATTCTAAAAGAAAGTCACCAAGACATATTATAATCAAACTTGCCAAAACCAGAGATAAAGAAAGAATTTTAAGAACAGCTAGGGATAAACGAAAAGTCACCTACAAAGGAGAGGCAATAAGAATAAGCTCGGACTACTTGGCAGAAACCATGCAGGTAAGAAGGCAATGGGATGACATATTAAAAAAATTGAAGGAAAAAAATTGCCTGCCAAGAATCATATATCTATCAAAACTGTCTCTTAAATATGAAGGTGAAATTAAGACATTTCCAGATAAACACAAGTTGAGGGAATTCGCAAAAACCAAACCAAAACTACAAGAAATGATAAAGGGAGTTCTTTGGTTAGAAAATCAATAATAACAGATATCAACCCGAGACTAGAACATTGGGCAGAGGAACCAGAAGTCAACCCACACAGGGAAATCCAAACAAAACAAAACAAAACAAAACAAGATTATTAAAAAAAAAAAAAAAAGCCCAAAACAGGGTAACAGTGATGTTGTTATATAAAAGAAGGCAACTTTAAAATAATAAAGAGGGACTAAGAAATGTAATCATACACCTTCCACATGGAGAGGAAGATGCGGCAATACCAAGAAATAAAAGTTAGTTTTAAATTTAGAAAAATAGGGGTAAATAATAAGGTAACCACAAATGAGACAAACTATCCTACTCCTCAAAATAAAATACAAGGGAAAAATACAGACTCAGCAGAAACAAAATCAACAACAACAAATATGAGGAAAGCACAATATATAAAGAAAATCTACTCACCACATAAAATCAAGTGGGAAAAAGAAACTGTCAACAACACACAAAAAAAGACATCAAAATGATAGCACTAAATTCATACCTATCCATAATTACCCTGAATGTAAATGGACTAAATGCACCAATAAAGAGACAGAGAGTGGCAGAATGGATTAAAAACCAAGATCCATCTATATGCTGCCTACAAGAGACACACCTTAGACTTAGAGACAAAAAGTAAAACTCAAAGGTTGGAAAAAATATATCAAACAAACAACAATCAAAAAAGAGCAGGAGTGGCAATATTAATTTCTGACAAAATAGACTTTAAATTTAAATCCATCAGAAAGGATAAGGAAGGACACTATAAAATGATTAAAGGGACAATACACCAAGAATATATAACCATATTAAATATTTATGCACCCAATGACAGGGCTGCAAGATACATAAAACAAATTACCAGCATTCAAAAGTGAGGTAGACAGCTCCACAATAATAGTAGGAGACTTCAACACACCGCTTTTGGCGAAGGACAGGACATCCAGAGAAGCTCAATAAAGACACGGAAGATCTAAATGCCACAATCAACCAATGTGACCTCATAGACATATACAGAACACTCTACCCAACAGCAACCAACTATACTTTCTTTTCTAGTGCACATGGAGCATTTTCTAGAATTGACCACATATTAGGTCATAAAGCAAGCCTTAGCAGAATCCAAAACATTGAAATACTACAAAGCATCTTCTCTGACCATAAGGCCATAAAAGTGGGAATAAATAACAGGAAAAGCAGGGAAAAGAAATCAAACACTTGGAAACTGAACAATACCCTGCTCAAAAAAGACTGGATTTTAGAAGACATTAAGGATGGAATAAAGAAATTCAGAGAATCCAGTGAGAATGAAAACACTTCCTATCAGAACCTTTGGGACACAGCAAAAGCGGTGCTCAGAGGCCAATTTATATCAATAAATGCACACATCCAAAAAGAAGAAAGGACCAAAATCAAAGAATTATCCCTACAACTCGAACAATAGAAAGAGAGCAACAAAAGAACCCCACAGGCACCAGAAGAAAACAAATAATAAAAATTAAAGCTGAACTAAATGGAATAGAAAACAGAAAAACCGTTGAAAGAATTAACAAGACCAAAAGCTGGTTTTTTGAAAAAATCAACAAAAGTGATAAATGTTGGCCAAACTGACAAAAGAAAAACAGGAGAGGAAGCACCTAACACAAATAGGAAATGAGATGGGCGATATTACAACAGACCCAACTGAAATTAAAAGAATCATATCAGATTACTATGAAAAACTATACTCAAACAAATTTGAAAACCTAGAAGAAATAGATGAATTCCTAGAAACACACTACCTACCTAAACTAACACAAACAGAGATAGAACAACTAAATAGACCCATAACAAAAGAAGAGATTGAAAAGGTAATCAAAAAACTCCTAACAAAAAAAAAGCCCTGGTCCAGACGGCTTCACTGCAGAGTTCTACCAAACTTTCAGAGCAGAGTTAACACCACTACTACTAAAGGTATTTCAGAGCATAGAAAAGGACGGAATACTACCGAACTCATTCTATGAAGTCACCATATCCCTGATACCCAAACCAGGTAAAGACACCACAAGAAAAGAAAATTATAGACCTATATCCCTCATCAATGTAGATGCAAAAATCCTCAACAAAATTCTAGCCAATAGAATTCAACAGCATATCAAAAAAAATAATTCACCATGACTAAGTGGGATTCATACCAGATATGCAGGGATGGTTCAACATTAGAAAAACAATTAATGTAATCTACCACATAAATAAAACAAAAGACAAGAATCACATGATTTTATCAATTGATGCAGAAAAGGCATTTGACAAAGTTCAACACCCATTCATGAGAAAAACTCTCAGCAAAATAGGAATAGAAGGAAAATTCCTCAACATAATAAAGGGCATTTATACAAAGCCAACAGCCAGCATCACCCTAAAAGGAGAGAGCCTGAAAACTTTCCCGTTGAGATCAGGAACCAGACAAGGATGCCCTTTATCACCACTCTTATTCATCATTGTGCTGGAAGTCCTAGCCAGAGCAATTAGGCTAGATAAAGAAATAAAGGGTGTCCAGATTGGCCAGGAAGAAGTAAAAGTATCTCTATTTGCAGATGACATAATCTTATACACAAAAAACCCTAAGGAATCCTCAAGAAAACTACTGAAACTAATAGAAGAGTTCAGCAGAGTATCCGGATACAAGATAAACATACAAAAATCAGTTGGATTCCTCTAGACCAACAAAAAGAACATCGAAGAGGAAATCACCAAATCAATGCCATTTAGAGTAGCCCCCAAGAAGATAAAATACTTAGGAATAAATCTTACCAGAGGTGTAAAAGACTTATACAAAGAGAACTACAGTACACTTCTGCAAGAAACCAAAAGAGACTTACATAAGTGGAAAAACATACCTTACTCATAGATAGGAAGACTTAACATTATAAAAATGTCTATTCTACCAAAAGTGATCACATTTAATACAATTCCGATCCAAATCCCAACGACATTATTTAATGAGTTGGAGAAACAAATCACCAACTTCACATGGAAGGGAAAGAGGCTCTGGATAAATAAGGCATTACTGAAAAAGAAGAACAAAGTGGGAGGCCTTTACCTGATTTTAGAACCTATTATACCACCCCAGTAGTCAAAACAGCCTGGCACTGGTACAAAAACAGATACATGGACCAATGGAACAGAATCGAGAATCCATACATAAATCCATCCACATATGAGCAGTTGATATTTGACAAAGGCCCCAAAACAGTTAAATGGGGAAAAGACAGTTTTTTTTTTTAACAAATGGTGCTGGCATAACTGGATATCCATCTGCAAAAAAATGAAACAAGACCCATACCTCACTCCATGCACAAAAACTAACTCAAAATGGATCAAAGACCTAAATATAAAATCTAAAACAATAAAGATCATGGAAAGAAAAATAGGGACAATGTTAGGAGCCCTAATACATGGCATAAACAATAAACAAAACATAAAGAACGTAAAAGAAAAACTAGATAACTGGGAGCTCCTAAAAATCAAACACCTATGCTCATCCAAAGACTCCACCAAAAGAGTAAAAAGACTTCCTAGAGACCGGGAAAAAGTTTTTAGCTATGACATTTCTCATCAGCACCAGATCTCTAAAATCTACATGATACTGCAAAAACTCAACTGCAAAAAGACAAATAGCCCAATTAAAAAATGGGCAAAAGATATGAATAGACACTTCACTAAAGAAGACATTCAGGTAGCTAAGAGATATATGAGGAAATGTTCACGATCATTAGCCATTACAGAAATGCATATCAAAATTACAATGAGATTTCATCTCACTCCAACAAGGCTGGCATTAATCCAAAAAACAAAATAATAAATGTTGGCGAGGCTGTGGAGAGATGGGAACACTTATACACTGCTGGTGGGAATATAAAGTGGTACAACTACTTTGGAAATCAATTTGGCACTTCCTTAAAAAGCTGGAAATAGAGCTATCGCACTCCTTGGGATATATCCTAGAGAAATAAGAGCCTTTACACGAACAGATATATGCACACCCTTGTTAATTGCAGCACTATTTACAATAGGAAGAAGATGGAAGCAACCAAGGTGCCCATCAACGGATGAATGGATAAATAAATTATGGCATATTCACACAATGGAATACTATGCATCGATAAAGAACAGTGATGAATCTGTGAAACGTTTCATAATATGGAGGAACCTGGAAGGCATTATGCTGAGTGAAATTGGTCAGTTGCAAAAGGACAAATATTGTATAAGACCACTATTATAAGAACTTGAGAAATAGTTTAAACTGAGAGGAAAACTTTCTTTTGTGGTTATGAGAAGGGGGAGGAAGGGAGGGTGGGAGAGGGGCATTCACTAATTAGATAGTAGATAAGAACTGCTTTAGGTGAAGGGAAAGACAACAGACAATACAGGCGACGTTAGCACAATTGGACTAAACCAAAAGCAAAGAAGTTTCCCGAATAAACTGAATGCTTCAAAGGCCAGTGTAGCAGCGGCAGGGGTCTGGGGATCATGGTTTCAGGGGACATCTAAGTCATTTGGCATAATAAAATCTATTAAGAAAACATTCTGCATCCCACTTTGAAGAGTGGCGTCTGGGGTCTTAAATGCTAGGTAAGTGGCCATCCAAGATGCATCAATGAGTCTCAACCCACATGGAGCAATGGAGAATGAAGAACACCAAAGACACAAGGTAATTATAAGAGACACAAAGGACCACATAAACCAGAGACTATACCAGCTTGAGACCAGAAGAACTGGATGGTGCCCAGCCTTAACCAATGACTGCCCTAACAGGGAATACAACAGGTAATCTCCGAGGGAGCAGGAGAGCAGTGGGATGCAGACCCCAAATTCTCATAAGACCAGACTTAATGGTCTGAGACTAGAAGGACCCCAGTGGTCATGGCCCCCAGACCTTCTGTTGGCCCAGGACAGGAAGCATTCCCAAAGCCAACTCTTCAGACATGGATTGGACTGGACACTGGGTTGGAGAGGGATGCTTTTGAGGAGTGAGCTTCTTGGATCAGGTGGACACTTGAGACCATGTTGGCATCTCCTGCCTGGAGGGGAGATGAGAGTGGGGAGGAGGTTAGAAGCTGGCGAAATGGACAAGAAAAGAGAGAGTGGAGGGGGAGAGCAGGCTGTCTCATTAGAGGGAGAGTAATTGGGAATGTGTTAACAAGCTGTCTATGGGTTTTTGTGTGAGAGGCTGACTTGATTTGTAAACTTTCACTTAAGGCAGAATAAAAATTATTAAAAAAATTTTACTTGAATATGATATTAATGATATTGTTCGATAATTTCCTGATTTTGTTGGGTCATCTTTCTTTGGAATATGCATAAATATGCATCTCTTCCAATTGATTTGCCAGGTAGCTGTCTTTTAAATTTCTTGGCATCGACGAGTGAGCACTTCCAGTGCTGCATCCATTTGTTGAAGCATCACAACTGGTATTCCATCAATCCCTGGAGCTTTGTTTTTTGCTAGGGCCTTCAGTGCAGCTTGGACTTCTTCCCTCAATAACACCATTTCTTGATTATATGCTGCTCCTGAAGTGATTGAACATTGCCCAATTCTTTTTGGTACAGTGAATTTTTAAACATTGCAACTCAAGCCTTGAATTTTTTCTTCAGTTCTTTCAGCTTGAGAAATCTGAGTATGTTCTTACCTTTTGGTTTTCTAACTCCAGGTCTTAGCACATTTCATTATAATACTTTACTTTGTCTACTCGAGTATCCCTTTGAAATCTTCTGTCCAGCTCTTTTACTTCATCATTTCTTCCTTTCACTTTAGCTACTCTATATTCAAAAGTTTCAGAGTCTCTTCTGACATTCATTTTGTTTTTTTCTTTCTTTTCTGTCTTTTTTTTTGTGTGTGCTTTAGCTTAAAGTTTATAGCTCAAGTTAATTTCTCATTCAAAAATTTATACACATACTGTTTTGTGATATTGGATGCAATCCCCACAATGTGACAGCACGTTCCCCCTTTCCTCCATGAGCTCCCTATGTCCATTCATCCAGTTCCTGTCCCTTCCTGCATTCTGTTCTTGCCTTTGGACAGGAGTTGCCTATCTTTCCTGTCTTTTTAATGGCCTTTTTCTTTCTTTATATGTGATGTCCTTGATGTCATCTCACAACTCATCTAATCTTCGGTCATTAACATTCAATGCATCAAATCTATTCTTAAGATGGTCTCTAAATCCAGGTGAGATATACTGAAGATCATACTTTGGCTCTCATGGACTTGTTTTAATTTTCTTCAGCTTCATATTGAACTTGCATATGAGCAATTGATGGTCTGTTCCACAGCTAGCTCCTGGCCTTGTTCTGACTGATGATACTGAACTTCTCTATTGTCTCTTTCCACAGATGTCATCAATTTGATTCCTGTGTATTCTTTCTGGTGAGGTTCACGTGTATAGTCCCTATTTACATTGTTGAAAAAAAGCTATTTGCAATGAATAAGTCACTGGTCTTTGGAAATTCTATCACCAAGACCATATTTTCCAATTACCGATCCTTCTTCATTTCCAACTTTTGCATTCCAGTCATCAGTAATTATCAATGCATCTTGATTGCATATTTGATCAATTTCAGACTGCAGAAGTTGTTAAAAATCTTCAGTTTTTTCATCTTCAGCCTTAGTGGTTAGTGCATAAATTTGAATAATAGTTGGATCAACTGGCTGAATATTATCCTATCACAGCATTGTACTTCAGGATAGATCTTGAGATATTCTTTTTTATGATAAAAGCAACACCATTCCTCTTCAATTTGTCATTCCCAGCATAGTAGACCATATGATTGTCCGATTCAAAATGGCTAATACCATTTCTTTTCAGATCACTAATGCCTAGGATATTGATCTTTCATTTTTGACAACTTCCAGTTTTCTTAGATTTGTACTTCGTACAGTTCATGTTCCGATTAGTAATGGATCTTTGCAGCTGTTTCTTCTCATTTCGAGTTGTGCCACATCAGCAAATGAAGGTCCCGAAAGCTTTACTCCATCCACATTATTAAGGTTGACTCTAAGGAGGCAGCTCTTCCCCGATTGTATTTTGAGTCCCTTACTTCCTGAGGGGCTTATCTTCTGGCACCATATCAGATGTTCTGCTCCTATTTATAAGATTTTCACTGGCCATTTTTTTTTCAGAAGTAGATCACCAGGTCCTTCTTCTTAGTCTGTCTTAATCTAGAAGCTCCATTGAAAGCTGTCCACCGTGGGTGACCCTGATGGTATTTGAAATACAGATGGCATAGCTTCCAGCATCACAGCAATATAACAAGCCACCACAGTATAACAAACTGAAAGGCGAGTGGTTGACCTCCAAATTAGCTTACCTCCATACTCACATTCTCAGTGATCTTTTAAAACTACTTATCAATCTATTTTATATTTAAAGTATGTAGATTGAGACAGGACCGTTTAGTTTTGGTTCTTGGATATTAAGGGTGATTATGTAAACATGTTCTTTAAATATTTTTCACATCCTTCTTTTTCTTCTCTGCTGAATGATGGTTATTCTTCCTTGTATTTAAGTGGATACTGTTGTTCAGAGGGAGGGACATAGATTGCCACTCAGAAGACACAATCTAATTTCACCCTCACAGTTCACTTGCCCTATGAACTTAAGCCAAGAATCACTTAATCTAGCCACACATTATTTTCCCTATATTCTATACTCCTTAGTCATATGTTAGCCCATTTGGTTTTCTGAGACTTAATGGATGAGCTAAATCCTTAGAAAGATCTTGAACTAGGGGAAGAGTCCAAGAAAGGATTTGACAAATAAGAGGTGTTTTGGAAGGCAGGACAACAGAAAGATGGCAAGGAAGATGATGAGGCATGAAATTCAGGGAATCCAGGAGAGTTAGAGATATGCAAGGAAACTCAGGGATCAAGAGAGATTTATCTTAACTTAATGTTGTTGAAAGAAAGAGTTGGGCAGATCTAAAATAATAATGATAAAGGATAAATGTCAGATAAGAAGGGGTTTTAAAATATCTGATGAAGAAGGCTCTAGGGAATGAGGAGGCATAAAGAAGTAATGCAGTGAAGTAACTGATGGGGAAGATTGTTCTGTTTTGTAGAAAATAGGCCAGGATGAATCACAAGCTATAGACAAAACTAGGTTTATTTACTTGCAGTCTGAGAAAACAGCTTTGGGCTATTTACTGAAAAACACCCTTGGAAAATTACATGTTGATAGGACTTCTTTTGATAAACTATCCTCTGTTTTTGCTCTGAGACTTTCAACTTTAGAGCAGAACTGTATTTGTGCACAGATTTTTATGTATTTACTTTATATTTTGTTAGAGGCTGATTCATGTAGTGGAATTAGCATGGGACTGGAAATCAGAAAATTTGGGTTTTAATCTGGGTTCTGATGTTAAGCTTAGCACTTTATTTTTTTGAATCTCAGTTTTCTTATACGTGAAATAATTGATTTAGAAAGTTGCTTCTAGCAGTGACATTCTGTGATTCTAATACTAAGACTCTATTTGGGTGTAGATAAAGGAAATAAATCAAAATAAGTACAATAACTTTGAATGTCATTTGTCTCTACCTTCTCTTTTGATTGCAGATGGAGTCTTTAGAGATGAATTTATAGCAGAAGTCCATTTAATATACATTTAATATTTGGAAAATGTTAAATATCAAGCCACCTGCATTATTTATCCTACACATTTTCCCTGTAGGTCTAATTGCGAAATTAGTGTATATGATTAATACGAAAACCAAAACCCAGTGCCGTCGAGTCGATTCCGACTCATAGCGACCCTATAGGACAGAGTAGAACTGCTCCATAGAGTTTCCAAGGAACGCCTGGCAGATTCGAACTGCCGACCCTTTGGTTAGCAGCTTTAGCACTTAACCACTACACCACCAGGGTTTCCACATGATTAACAGACATGACAAATATTTTAAATCCGTGCACCGTATGCCCATTGTTATGTCTTCCTCCTCATGCATAATAGGGTGATAAACACAAACATTTCTTACATTCTTTTATGACGGACTTGCCCATGTTTCCAGTTTTCTGAGTTGCTCTAGTCAATGATTTTTGAATACTTTTCCAGCTGAAGATAAATTCCTTGTTGCATCTAGCTTTTTTTTGTGTGAAATTTTTGCCAAAGAGAACAAATAGAAGTAGGTAACGCATTCTATTTACTGATGTGTCAGGCAGTGTTCTAAGAGCTTTAGATCTGTTAGCCGATTCAATCCTTAGAGCAGTCCTATGGTATAGGAACTACTACTAATCTCCGTTTTACAGACGAGGAAACTGAGAGATTAAGTAACATTCTCAAGGTTACATAGCCACTGAGTGGTAGAGCTGGGGTCAGAACCCATTCTGACTGGTTCCAGAGCTCACGACAACATCTCTAATAGAATTAGAGGTTTTTACGTTTATTTTAGTGCTCATGTTGGAAATTTAAAGAACAGGGAGGGGGCTGTGATAGTCAGGATTCTAAGATGGCTCTCAAGGTTCTTGCCCTCTGGTATCTATGTCCTGTATAATTCCCTCCTCTTGAGTGATGGGGGCATAGCAGGTATGGGGGTGGTGGGGGGTGGAGTGATGGGGTTGGGAGGGTTGGAGGGTTGGGGTTGATCTGTGCATATGATGTGGTATCACTCCTGTGGAGTCCCTGGGTAGTGCAAATGGTTAATGTGCTCAACTACTAACTGAAAATTTGGAGGTCTGAGTCCATCCAGAATGTCCTGGGGATCTACTTTTGAAAGATCAGCCATTGAAAACACTATGGAGCACAGCTCTTCTCTGATACCCATGGGATTGCCGTTAGTTGGAATTGACTCAGTGGGCAATCGGTTTTTATCACTTCTGTGAGCATGTTATATAGCAAAATGAATTTTTCAGATATAACTAAGACCCTGCTCAGTCAACATTGAGTTAAATCAAAAAGGAGATTATTCTGGCTGGATCTAACGCAATCAGGCCAGCCCTTAAAAGGGACAGGAAGTAGCAGCAGATTCTCCTGCTGGCTTGGAAGAAGAAGTAAGCCACCATGAACTCTAGAGCTGTGAGGACATGCACTCTGCAACATAAGCTTGAAAGAGGAGCCTGAGGCTCAGACGAGGCTGCGGCCTTGGCTGCAATGCCTTGATTGCCGTCTCATGAGACCCTGAGCAGAGGACCCAGCTTAGTCCTGCCAGACTCCTGAGCCATGGAAACTGTGAGATAATAAATGCATGTTGTTTTAAGTGGCCAAATTTATGGTAATTTACTATTCAGCAACAGAAAACTAATACAAGAATGTACTGTCAATAGATTTTAAAAGCTTATTTTAAAAAGTGCTCTGGGCAGTATCTATGTGTTCTGCAGAATGTGTGAGCCCACATATACCTGCATAGTTTTTCATTCCATTCACTCATGTTGTAAACTAAATAAAGGAAGGGTTTATGCTTGCTGTTATCAGGGGGAATCATCATTGTTTTTAGTTGCCTTCAAGTCCATTTGGACTCGTAGTGACTGGGTGTGTTCAGAGTAGAACTGCTACATAGGGTTTTCAAGGCTGTGACCTTTTGGAAGCAGATTGCCAGGCCTATCTTCAAAGGTGCCTATGAGTGGGTTCAAACCACCAACCTTTAGTAGTCATGTGCTTAACCCTTTGTGCCACCTAGGGACTCCATATTCAATCCACAGCACATCCACTGGGTTATCACTTATGTTCTCCTAATTGTTAAATCCAATGAGCATTTATCTTCTCTCTCTCTCTTTTTTTTTAAAACTCACCTTTTGTGCTACATTTGACACTATTATTTCCTATATGCTTGGGATTCCCAAATCACATCCAGCATTGATCTTTTCCCTGAGTTTTAGACTCTTATCTCACTATTTGCTGGACATCTCCACTTGGGTATCCAATAGGTAAAGGTGAAAACCCATTGCTGTTGAGTCGATTCTGACTCATAGGACTCTACAGGACAGAGTAGAACTGCCCCATAGGGTCTCCAGGGAGAGGCTGGCAGATCTGAACTGCTGACATTTTGGTTAGCAGCCAGTCTCTTAACCACTGTGCCACCAGGGCTTCTAAAGGTGAAGGTAGGACAGGTTAAGATCCCTGCTCTATTCACATACGTAGTTAGCTGTAGAACCATGGCTAGAAAGTCAGTCTATATTTGTATTCTTCAATCCAATATTGTTTTCACCACATGATTCTGCCAGAACATATTCTTTTGACTGCCAAATCAACTGAATGGTCTACACTATATATTTTCCTTCAGAAATTTCATTTGGATAAACTGAGGATTCTGGATTTGTGAATTCTCCTACCTGGTAAAATTTATTTGCAACTCAAAATCAATACTCAGAGTGCTTTTGCAGTCCTTAACAAACATGCACAGGGCAATGAAAGTTTTGATTCACCTGACGTCCCATCTCATGTTGAACAAAATGATGCTCTGCCTTCCTGTTTCAGCTCTCATACTATAAACAAGTGGTTTTTTTGTGGTCTATTTGGTGGCACAATTTCCACATTTTGGTGCTTTTCACTGGGGAATTTGCTGTTTAGAATGACCCCAAGTATAGTGCTGAGTGCTGTCTAATATTTCTAAGCAGTAGATGGTGTGAGAAAATGTGTTAGGAAAGCTTTCTTCAGGCATGAGTCAAAGTGCTACTGTGAGTTCAATGCTAATTAATCACCAGTATCCATTAGAAACACACAAAAAACAAGGTTATGTGTTGATTGGTTGATGACAACGTTGTGACCAGAGGCTCACGGGACCCTAACCTTGTATTTCCGCTAGGGGCAATCGTTCAGTATTAGCTACTTTAGTGTTTGTGGCAACATTATAGAGCATATCCACTGTGGATAATAAGAATTGACTGCATATATTCCTTTTAGAAAATTTGTTTAAGGCAGAGTGAACATTCTCGCCTCTTGCAGATAACTGATCATAGCATTTAAGCCAGATCCCAAATCACAAACATTGCTCTAATACTGTGCCCTGCTCCAATTTCCTTTCCCTTCTTCTCTTCTCTCCCTTTTTAAGGTCAAAGTAGCTGACAGAGAAGAGATTTGGTAAATGTCAGTGAAGAGGGCCTGCAAAATTGAATTCATCCTTTCCTATGCATACAATATTTTCACGTCTTTGAAGGGTCTTGTGCAATAAAAGAAATACACAAGATGAATTATTATTGAGCTATGTTTATTTTATAGATACTAATAATAGAAAATGACAACAGCAACATACCAAACTCATGGTGAGGTGCCAGATACTGTGAGGAACAGACATCAAAGGTCTTGTCCTTATTTTAGGAGTTTTTGTATCTGTCAAGGTCCTTTTTTCCAAACAACAGACAAAATGATAGATTTAAGCACAGAAATGATGTGATGGCTCATAAAATCGCCAGGAGGACTGAAGAATCAGGCTTGGGTTCTACGTTACAGAGCTGGTCCAGCAAAGACACTTCTTCTCTGTACACCACCTCCTACCATTCACCCAAGCACTTACACTTCCCACATCGATGACCCCAGAAGGTGGATGAAGCCAGCACCACCTCTGCCCTTGCAGCCCCAGGAACTTGGACTTGTTGTGACTCCCTCTGTAACTAGAGAGAATTCTTCCCAATCTCTACTTTTTTGGGTTGTTAGCACTCCAGTCTCAGCCTGGGTTGGGCTCCTCTGGGTGGTGGCAGCTAGTGAGTGTACTCAAAGTATGATCCAAGTACTGGTAGCATCAGCATCCGTTGAGAGCATGTTCATATCTGGCTCCACTGTGTCCAACTGAGTCAGAATCTTGGGGGTGTTTTAACAAGCTCCCTAGCTTTGAGAAGCCCTCAAAGGTAGTATACTGTGTGCAATGAAGTCTGAGAAGCACTTGCCTAGGTCACACATCCATACCTGCAAAGGAAGTGGGGAAACAAATCATCAGACATTTTCAGTGTCTCTAGCAGGAGGGGGCTCAGTTTTTCCCCAGGCTGACAAGGTGAGGAAACCCAAGACAGAAGGGGGGGCTTCAGCTGTTTAGTAGCCAAAAAGAATGACAAATGTCATTCTTTTTGGCTGTTTCTGCAGCCTATGATGACTACTCAGTGGAGTTTAATCTGCTTTGTTAACGGGTGTCTCCAGGTTAGCTATCCCCAACAACTGCCTCATGATTATAGCATTCATCTTTTCTTGTATCCTGAGTGATCACAAGCGCCCTCCCTTTACCTAGTTACCTATTTTCTTCCCTTTCCTCTCCCTCCCTTTCCCCATCTCTTTAGTTCCCTCCTGTTTCTTCTCCTCCAACCATTTCTAAAGTTGATTTGAGGTGTCTTTCCTTAAGATTTCAGGGAAAAGGAAAGGTATTCTTCCTCTATTAAAGGCTGCAGTAATCACTGACTCATGGAGTTAATGAAGCTTTCACGGCAAGCACTATTTCATCTTTCAGGCAGGCTAAGGTATCATACACCCAGGGCTTGCTTTAGGCAAAGTGTTGATGCTGGGAAGTTGATTTTTGGTGCCCCCAGGCTCGCTTCCATTTTCTTTCCCCCTCACATCTTCCCTTATTTCTCTTTCACCTTCAGTCACCAGCTGCCCTCCCTGCCTCCACCGCCAGTCAAAACTGGCTCTTGGGAAAGAAGGATATCCTTAATGACTCTGTTAATAATACACAGTGTTACTTCTCTGAAAAGATTTACATGTAACAGTTGTTTTCTGGGAAGGAATCAAAGGTTTTGCTTTTGCTGAAAACAAATTTCAAAAACATGGATCACTTGGCGAAGTTATGATTTGCATCCGCTTGATATGTGAATAATGGGGTTCTGATCATAAACTTAACCTCCCTGGGTGGTACAAACGGCTTGACTACTAACTGAAAGGTTAGAGGTTTGAGTCCACCCAGAGATACCTCATAAGAAAGCCTTGGTGATCTGTTTCCGAAAGGCCACAGCCTTGAAAACCCTATGCAGCACAGTTCTACTCTGCACACATGGGGTCATCATGAGTCAGAACTGACTTGATGACAACTAGTTTAGTTTGTTTGCTTGCTTTTTGTCATAAACTTCTGCTGTTTTTCCTACTGATGTTAATTTTCTACTTCCCTCTGTTGCAGTTGGAGAATGTGTCAGAGCTTTTCCCACTCTATTTCTGTGTCTTGGCCGGGTGAAAAACCCAGAAGTGATGCATTACAGGAACTTTCTGGCCCTCAGGAGCTAGTGTAGGCAGGTGTGTTTGTTGCTGTTGTTTTTACAAGCATAGACAGCTTTTTCATGAATTAGAAAGAGCCCTTGTCAGAGCTGCCACCGGCTTTACCGCCCTTCTTGCAGGAAACAGTCTTCTCCATGGTCTCAACTGATCCTTTATAACATATCTTTTAACCTTTTCAGAAGAGAGAAATGTGGTTATTCTACTTCTCATGACCAATAATTTAAGGAACTGGTGTTGACCTTAGGCTGGTGGACAAGACACTCTCTTCCCGAGGAGATAAGTGAGAACAAGAAGCTCCATTTTACAATCTCAACCTTGAATTTGACCCCAATCACTTGTGGTATAAGATAAATTGGAGGATAATTGGAAAGATCTAAGCAGAAATTGGATGGAGAAAGTGGATAAGGGAACCACAGATCACGGTGCCATAAATGTTATAATTTCAATGTTTGTTTTTCTGTGTGGACTGAGTTAACTTTAATAACAGCTCAATCATGAGCACCAAACAATGACTTTTATGTGGTACAGTTACCAGAGGTAAAAAGTCATAAAAAAGGCAAAAAATTGACAAATAGGTAAAAAATATAATGAACTTATATCACAGATTAAGGTTAATATTCCCAGTACACACCAGCTTTTAAAAAGGGAGAAGAAAAATATCAGAAGCCCTATAGAAAATTGACACAAGATTTGAACATGCAATTAGTAGGAAATCAAGTAAAAATGCTTTTCAATATTTATATAACCCAACCTGTTGCCGTCGAATCGATTCTGACTATAGCAATTCTATAGATACATAATATTTTATATAAAATGTGAAAACAGATGTTCGACCTTGCTCATTATGAGAGATACAAATTGAAGCTCTACTAAGACACCTTTCCTTACCTATCAAAAGTAGCTGTCCTCATAAATATCATTCTACTGGGAAGCCAGGGTAGAACAGATACTCTCATATATACTGGAATGCAATATCGTGTAACTCTGGTGGGGGTAGATTTGGCAATATCTAGCAAAATTACGTAGGCATTTGCTTTTTTAGTCAGCTATCCTACTTCTTGGCATCTATTAAGATCCAGTGGCAAAAACAATGCTTGGTGCACAAGGTAATTTATTGTGGCACCGTCTGTAATAGAAAAAGATCAGAAACAACTCACACATTCATCAGTGGGGGGCTGGTGAAGAGTCTTTGGTGCAGCCACACAACGGGGTATTTTGTAGGAAGATCTTCAATACTGCTGTGGAAAGATTTCTAAAGAACAGCATGCACAGTGCACTACCTTATGTTTAAGAAGTGAGGGATGATAATAATAATATATATGTATTTACATATAATATTTCCATATATAATGTATGTCTTAGTCATCTAGTGTTGCCATAAGAGAAATACCACAAGTGGATGACTTTAACAAAGAGAAATTTATTTTCTCACAGTCTAATAGGTTACAAGTCCAAATGCAAGGTGTTGGTTCCAGGGCAAGGCTTTCTCTCTCTGTCGGCTCTGGAGGAAGGGTCTAGTCCTCAATCTTCCCCTGGGCTAGGAACTTCTCAGGTGCAGGGATCCCGGGTCCAAAGGACACGCTCTGCTCCTGGTGCTGCTTTCTTGGTGGCATGAGGTCCCCATCTCTCTGCTTGCTTCCCTTTCCTTTTATCTCTTGAGAGATAAAAGGTGGTGCAGGCCATGCCCCAGGGAAACTCCCTTTATCTTGGATCAGGGAGGGGACCTGAGTAAGAGCAGTGTTACAATCCCACCCTAATCCTCTCAACATAAAATTACAATAAAAAAATGGAGGACACCTACACAATACTGGGAATCATGGCCTAACCAAGCTGACACACATTTCTTGGGGGGACACAATTCAATCCATGACAATATATAATACACAATGTATCAACATATATGCCATAAATACCTAATAATACATGTTACACAGAATATAATATAGAACATATATGCTTATATTAAAAAGAAAGGATAAAAAAACAAAAACAGATTGAAAAATCAGGTTCCCTACAGAGGGATAGGAATCCCTGGGTGGTGTAAATGGTTAACGTGCTTGGCTGCTAACCATTAGGTTGGAGAAAGGTTGGAGGTTTGAATCCATCCAGAAGCACCTTGGAAGAAGGGCCTGGTGATCTACTTCTAAAGAATAAGACATTGAAAACCATGCAGAACACAGTTGTACTCTGACACACACAAGGTCGCCATGAGTCAGAGTCTCCTTGAGGGCAACTGGTTTTTAGAGAGGGATGGAGGGGACAGATATGGCAGATAGGGTTCTCTCAATATACTTTGATGTAATCTTGACTCGGAATCATGTAAACTATTTTGCAATCATAAAACAAAATGAAATCAACATTAAAAATCAATTTCTAAAAAATTGAGAGCAAAATGAACCACAGGTTGGTGGCTTATCTACATTGAGACGAATATTTTGAGTGAATTTAAAATACATCAATTAGACACTATGTCTCCTTGGTGGGATATATCCTATAGACAAAAGAAAATGTAAAGAAAACTTAAACTGTTTTCAAGATTTATAGTATTGGTAACAATATTGGTATTCTCATTTTGAAAATATACATAGAACTGGCTAAAACATGTTTTTCAGCTTAAGGGAAAATAGATATAAATATAAAATCAAATAATTATGCAAATCCTCTAAATATCTGGATTTAAGTTGGAAATTTCAGTGTGAACTCATGATGTAGTTCTAGCTCTGTTCACAAAGAAAGCTAGAAACAGGAATCAATCCAATAGCTGAGAGTACTCCTGATGCCCAGATTGTAGTCTATGAATACCATTTCCCATAAAAGAAATAAAAATTTCTTCTAGAAATAGCTAATTTCAGGTCTTGAGTAGAAAATGTGCAAGATGACTTTGTAATATCTTGTACCAAAAAGCATGGATGTCTGCAAAGGCAACTGGGTCATGCCAAAAGGACCCAGGAGCTAATTTGAGGGTATCCCACTTACCAAAGATGGGGCAATTTGAATATCAAAAAGAATAATTGCCACCGTGAATTGAAGCATAAAATATATTAAAAAGCCAAGAGTACAAAAGGGTAATAATTTGAAAAACTCTTGTTGGTCATTGTATTTTTCTGAAAACTGGTAAATAAAGAGAAAGACTCAAGCGTTTGTCTGAATTTTCTCTATCTCAGAGTAACCAAATAGCTGATGTCGGAAAATGCTTTTTTGAAGAATACCAGCTAAAAAATGAGAAAGCATTAAAAAAAGTAGACTGTCTTCATTTTGCACCGCTAATTTAATTACGTAATGAATCTAGGCAAATGACTGTCTTTGGCTGTTAAAATCTTAGTACCCTTAGGGAAAGGCTGATGGCGAGCGACAGCAGCAGGTATTTCTGATGCTCATGCAGTATCCCCTTGGACCACCTCTGATTTCAGCCTCAGCTTATGGTGGATAGATCTGTTGCTTGAAGATTCCTTGCGATACACCTGGAGCCTTTTTGCTCCCTGTTCCAGAGCCTTCTCGGTCACCCTTTGAGTTCCCCTGGTTCTGCCATCCAGATTCAGCTCAAACTGTGGACGAGTTAATGTTCCCAGGAACTACTCTCAAAAAGAGATGGGAGTAGATAAACAAATTCTCCCGCCTCCTACTTTCCAGGTGGATGATTCTTGGAAGACTTCTGGATGCTTCTCAGGAGTTCCCAGTAGAATCACTAATGCACACATACACACATATTGCTTTTTCTTCCTTTCCTGTGTTATTCTCTCTGCTCCCTCACTGCTGCTTCCTGGGATCACCTCCCAAATAAACCTCCAACACCCAAGTCCTTATTTCATACTCTTTTGGAGGAACCAAAACCAAGGCGGAGACTTTATAATGGATAGATGAGACCGTCAACACCTGAGCTCATGGATTAATCTCATCATTACAGAAAGAGAGACAATAGGTGTTGTATCTCCAGCATCAAATGTATTCTTTAAAAAAAAAAATTCACCTTGACTCCGACCAGCCCTCTAGATTTGATTACTAGTTCGTGAGATCATGTTACACTACTCTGTGAGGGGGTTATAAATAATCCAGAATGTAGAAATTCTACATGACAAATAATTACTCCTACAACTAAATGGCATAAGAGAAAAGAGGGAAGAAAAACTTGTGGATCAAAAGAGACTTAAGACATACATCAGTCAACCAAATATTAATGGCTTTAGAACAAATTATTTATAAAATTATAAATTAGAAAACAATTGGCAAAATTTGTTTCTATTAAAGAACTCATTGACTTTCAGTGCGTTATTTTATTAGGTAGAAAAAGAATCCTGTCTTTTAGAGGTATATGCTGAAGTATTTATGAATGAAATGATACGCTTAGGATTTACTTCAAGGTAATCCTGTGGTTGGGGAAATGATTGGGGTATAAATGGTATTATCTCATGATAATGACATGGAAGTAAGGTGATGGATATGTGGGGTAGTGGTGGTGATGGTGTCATGGATTGAATTATGTCCCCCCAAAAATCTGTGTATCAACTTGGTTAGGCCACGATTCCCAGTATTCCATGGTTGTCCTCTATTTTGTGATTGTAATTTTATATTAAAGAGGATTAGAGTGGGATTGTAACACCCTTACCAGGTCACATCCCTGATCCAATGTAAAGAGAGTTTCCCTGGGGTGTGGTCTGCACCACCTTTTATCTCTCAAGAGATAAAAGGAAAGGGAAGCTAACAGAGAGTTGGGGACCTCATACACCAAGAAAACAGTGTTGGGAGCAGAGCGCATCCTTTGGACCTGAGGTTCCTGCACTGAGATGCTCCCAGACCAAGTGAAGACTGATGACAAGGACCTTCTTTCAGGGCCGACAAAGAGAGAACGGCTTGCCCTGGATCCGGCGCCCTGAATTTGGACTTCTAGCCTGATGGACTGTGAGAGAATAAACTTCTCTTTGTTAAAGCCATCTGCTTGTGGTATTTCTGTTATAGCAGCACGAGATGACTAAGACAGATGGCTACTATACTTATCTCTTTACGTTTGAATATATTTCAAAATGTCCATAATAGAAGTTTCTATTTCTCAGAATACAAGGATCAGAAACTGAGGTACTAAAACTTCCAAAAAAGGCATATGCTGAGGCCTTCTGTTGAGTCATTTGGCTCCTTTGTTCCCCTGGGATTGTTATTTGTGGAACATAAACACTGTACAGATTAATATCGTGCTTTCTTGTGGGAAGTGCTTGGTCCTATCAAGCAGGGCATTTTTTTTGAGTAGTCTTTTTGGCGACAATTGGGAGCTGAAAGTGCTGTTTGGTGAAGTATTTGCACATTCTCAACATTCCATAGTGAATCCACAGATTCGTTCCTCCAGCTGGTCTCTATTTTTGATGATCTCTCTCTCTCTCTATCTGTACTCTGAAACAATTAATTCTGTTTATCTCATAATACCCACCCCAGTATCTTCTTTATGTGGCTTTCCATCATATCTGGTGGTGTGAACTGAATTTCTTGGATGTCTTCTCACCTGATACTCTTATTAGTTGGCTTCAAGTTGGCTCTGACTCATGGCGACCTTATGTACAACAGAACCCGATACTGCCCAGTCCTGCACCATCTTCGTGATCATTGATATGTTTGAATCCATTGTTGTGGCTATTGTGCCAATCCATCTCATTGGGGTTTCCTTAATTTTCTGCTTTACCAAATGCGATGTCTTTCTCTAGTGATCGATCTTTCCTGATGACATGTCCGAAGTAAGCAAGTTGAAGTCTCATCATTCTCAGTTCCAAGGAACATTCTCATTGTAATCCTTCTAAGACTAATTTGTTCGTTCTTTTGGCAGTTCGTATATTTTGATTACCAGCTATGTATCAGACACTGTGCTATGTGCTTTGTATGCATGATCTTACTTCTTTGTCTTCTATTGGGGATAGAATATCCCAGGTGGCCTTTTCAACCCTAACCTCATACCCTCTATTTTGGAGGTTGTTTTGGGTGTCTCCAAAAGGGGAAATTCCTTATACTTCCAAAATATCTTATAACTTTTCTGCAGGTTATTTTGCTCCTTTTTCCTAAGTGGGTACCAGTGAGGATGTTTTGGTGATGGAAAAGGGTAGGCAGATGGCAGTTGCTATTCTGGGAATTCTTAAAGGCAGACAACTGTAGGTCTGCTGGCAAACTGTGAAGTGGCTGATGTTCTATGTGAATCACCAAATTTAAGATTCAATTATCGATTTGGTAATTCACAAATAATTTGAGCTGCTTACTCAGTAGCTTTTTCATTAGCTTTATCTTTGGCTCCAACTTTTCAATAACAGGTAAAAGAAGTTTGAAGGGATCAGAGGGTCTATTGGTATCAGAACTCTGGAGCTTGATGTGAGGGGTATGAGAAATGGAGAGGAGACAAAAACCTTATTGGTGCCCTTACTTTGGCCATAACATAAATCTAGCTGTGGAGACATAAATCTAGCTGTGGAGAAAGAAGGGGAAATAATTCCTTTAAGAATAAATAGTACCCGAAAGGAAATAGCAGAGAGGGTTTAAGTAGAGAAATTTCTGTTTGCAGGTCTCAGTGAAGTCTTTGAAAATGGTGAGAAGTAATGACAAGGAGCAGTTCTTGCCTAGTGCTGGAAAGAGGACAACAAAAGGAGCCTTTCATTGGAAGTGGGTGCTTCATAGGCCACGGGAGAGCCAATGGCTTGAGGTTGTTTGGGACCTGATGTTCCTGTTTCTGTGGGGCCTGGCTCAACACTGACCCCAGGTGCTTGCCCCATCCAGGTCTGTTCTGGCAACTGGGCTCTCTGCTCTGAACCTTTTTGCTCTCTTTAGAGTACCCTGGCTCTAAATGTGAACTCTTCATATTTACTTCCCTGTTTAACCAGTCATTCAGTCTTTACTCTGAAATTGCTGTGAGGGTCTTTGCTCAGCATGCTCCCTTGTTTTTAGAGATCCCATCTTCCCTGTTCAAGAGAAAATTCCTCCACTAGCTTCCTAGTGCCACATGACCCCAACTACAGCCTCTTTCTTTCCCTTCTTTCTTGCCTGGAGAAATGAAGTCACAGCTAGGTGCATCAAGCCCTATTCTGCACCCTAACTGACTGAAGAGAATGAAATCTGAAAGCTGTTTATGAAAACTTCTTGCATATATTTAAAAAATGTATATTCTATAGTTTAAGGACTAAGTAGTTTAAAGGCATTTGCTCTGGGGATAAAAAGTAAATCAAATACAGCTATTTCTTGTTACCTGCAGTACTAAGTTCTGTAAGTTGCTGCGAACACTGAGTTAGAGACTACTGAATCATTAAGGGAAATATTGGTTTAGGTTCCTGAGAGCTTCTTGGCACAGCATTTTCGCCAACTGGTCAACGCGTAACCTCGTTCTGTATGTGTTTCTATCTAAAGACACCTTATTTAATATGTGTTGTTGATTCATTAAATTGAACTCACTGCTGACAGCACAATAACTCATGCCTGAATGAAGCTCGTCTAAAACATGTATTTTATTTGAAAAACATATCACAGACTTCTTGCACTTTGTCACCACAGTGGGGGGCCATTTTAAGAACAAAAATGGGAAAAATGTGGCACTACATAGATATGAAAAAGACACTTGTTTACTGTATGAAAGCTGAAACAAGAAGGCAGAGTGTTGCCTTGTTTAATCCCAGATGGGAATGTGTATGTCGAGCAATTAGATTCTTTGCCACTCTGAACGTGTCTGGGAATGACTGCGAAAGCACTGTATTGATTGGAGGTTATAGACAAATTTTAGTGAGTAGACAAAGTCACAGATACAGAATTTGCGAATAATGATGGAGTGAGGTGGCTGTTTGTAGTTGCTTTTATACCTGGATGGTTCAGCTTGCCGATGCCCCTGGCTGGAATCAGACATACAAATTTCATTGAAAAATGTATTTCTTTGGATTTTCAGAGATTGGAAAGAGAACTAGTGAGATTAATGATCACAAAGAATCTTTTTTTTTAAATTTATTTATTGTGCTTTAAGTGAAAGTTTACAAATCAAGTCAGTCTTTCATACAAAAAGTTATACACACCCTGCTGTGTACTCCTAGCTGCTCTCCCCTAATGAGACAGCACACTCCACCTCTCCACCTTGTATTCCCTGTGTCCATTCAGCCAGCTCCTGTCCCCCTTTTCCTTCTCATCTTGACTTCAGACAGGAGTTGCCCACATGTTGACCATGTTGACCATGAACTCCAGGGTCCCTCCATTCTCAGTCAGACCATTAAGCCTGGTCTTTTTATGAGAATTTAAGACCTGCATCCCACTGTTCTCCTGCCCCATCAGGGATTCTCTGTTGTGTTCCCTGTCAGGACAGTGATCCATGGTAGCTGGGCACCATCTCGTTATTCTGGTCTCAGGCTGATGGAGTGTCTGGTTTATGTGGTCCTTTCTGTCTCTTGGGCTCATCTTTACCATATGTCTTAGGTGTTCTTCATTCTCCTTTGCTCCAGGTGGGTTGAGACGAATTGATGCATCTTAGATGGCCACTTGCTAGCTTTTAAGACCCCAGACGCCCTTGCCAAAGTGGGATGCAGAACATTTTCTTAATACATTTTGTTATGCCGATTGACCTAGATGTCCCCTGAAACCATGGTCCCCAAACCCCTGTCCCTGCTTCTCTGCCTTCGAAGTGTTCGGTTGTATTCAGGAAACTGCTTTTGGTTTAGACTAGTTGTGCTGAAGTCTCCTGTACTGTGTTGCAAAGACAGAATCTTGAGAAAGGAATATGCTAAAAGAACGCTGGGAAAAGAGAGAAGAAATGGAAGGGACCTTTGGTGTTAGGTGTAAGCATTGGATTTGCTTCCTATGAAGAACAGAATAGTCGTGGTTTCTAAAACAAGCACTTTAGAGGCTGACTGGGGGCATTCTTCCTTTCCTTGACCTCCGCACTCCTGCCTTTCTCTTCTTGCATGAAACCTTCTCAATTTCTCTGCCTTTCCCTACTCTCCGTTGTCTCATGCCTGTCCCAGGTTATTTTTGTGACCATCCCAAAACTCCCAAAGCTGCCAGACTACTTGTCTTTCCTTCTTTCTTGGGATTGCCCTGTAGAAAGTGTAAAGATTTTTCGGGGGGCGGGGGGGGGGGGCAGGCAGCTTCTCAATGAAAAATAAGGGCAATAGATCTTCAAGTTCTAGAGGAATTTATGGAAACCCAAGAGGTAATGTTAATGGAATAGTGTCTCCGTTTTGATTCTCAAACTAGTGTTTAACTGTCAGGCCAGGAGCAGAACTTCCACTGTAATTATCAGCAGCTTCTTATCTCAAAATGAGGGAGTAACACGGGCTTTGTCTGGTGGACCTTTCCCTGATACTTTGGCATTTGTACACAGAGCAGACGCCAATGGGTATCTATTTAGCAGTCATTTCCCCCTATGCTTCCTTGGGAACAAAACCCTGGTTTTATTTAGGGTTTCACCCACCTGTGTTCAGGGAAAGTGACCCCCATTCTAGCCCTAGAGGGTAAGGCAGGATTGGCCTAAGTCAGGAAGAGTGGTCTCAATCACCCTTACCAATGATTGATTTGGGCATGAACATGTGACCCAGTTCTGACCATTGGAACCTCAGAGTTAGTCTGCTGGGGGCTGGGGAGAGGGCTTCTGGGAAAGGTTTCTTTCACTTAAAAAAAACCCCAAAACCTGATGCCTGCTATTAAATGCCACTCTTCTTCACTGTGATGTCTAGAATTGCAGCCATCTTGGGGCCACGAGGAAGCCCTGGTGGTGTAGTGGTTAAGTGCTACAGCTGCTAGCCAAAAGGTCAGCGCTCCTTGAAAACTCTATGGGGCAGTTCTACTCTGTCCTATAGGGTCGCTGTGAGTCAGAATTGACTCGACGGCAATGGGCTTGGTTTTTTTTTGGTTTGAGACCATGAGGGGAGACAATACTGACACGTCAGAGTGAAAAGAGAAAAAAACTTGGCTCTTTGATGAGGAACACCAGGCTTTTTGTTAGATCACTGTTTGTTTTATTTCTCCTCTTATTGATTAAGCTGCTTTCAAGTACAGCTTTAAATATAAATTAAGATCTGAGAAGCTAGAATATGCTTTACTAATAGAATTGTTTTAAATGTATCCTGGACATAGATAAAACTATAAATGTAGATTGAAATATGAGAAGCTGTGAAGAAGAAATATCATATGCAGCCAAGAACATAGGCTCTGGAATCAGTTGCCTGAGGTGACCTCTGTTCTATCTCTTAGTACCTGGTTGAACCTGGGTAAGCTATTTAGCCTTTCTGGGTATTAGTTGCCTGATGTGTAAAATGGGGATAATAATAGTACCAGCCTGCGGGTCACTGAGTAGTGAAAGCAGAGCATTTAGCACAATGGCTGACATAGATTAACTACCCAGTCTATGAGTTGGAATCAACTCGACGGCCACTGGTTTGTGATATTAGCTATTACTATAGTTGTCGTATTTGAGAATATCAACACGAGTTCCAGAAAACTATGAAACTTGTCAGGTGGTAAAAAGTTTCCTCAAAGAAAAAAAAATGTTGTGAGGGTTCATGATTTTTAACCTTTAGTTACACAAACCAAAATAGTGATCTGGTAATAAAGATCCCATAGAATGTGCTTTAAAAAGAATATACAGATTATTTTGTCTTCACAATTTTTAAAGTTAGTTAATGTAAAAAAAAAAAAAAAAAACCAGAGAGACTAACAGCAGTATGTTGCACTAAATTGAATATAATTCCCCTCCATACAGAGAAGAGTGAATTGTTTATTTAATAGGTAATCTGAGAGTGGCAGGAAATAGAAGGAAGGTTTAGGGACAAATTATCCAACATTTGTATTCACCCCAAAGGCAATGAGTCTTTAAAATAGTCATGGATGATCGCGATTTAACTATAGGCTAGTAAAAACTTGGGTTTTATCTCGAATCCCAATTACTCACATCCAATCATTAGGGATAATTGAGAGTTTGCAACATTTTGGGAAAGAATTACGTGACTGGTTTTGACTGTCCTAAACTAAAGCAAAATATCATATCCATCACCAAGTTGAATACTTAACTATTACCTCTTCAAACACTCAATAATATATTTACTCCTGATACATGTTTGTGTTGACTGTGTGATACCAGTCTGTTCAGTTGTAAATTGTTTTGCTAGAAATAAACCTGTGAAGGAAAGAGATGGGTTGATTTAAGAGTAGGATGCTGACTTTTAGCTGTAGCTGCTGCTTTTCAGAAAACTTTGGGAGTATTCTAGCATCCCTGTGAAATTCTGTAATAGCTTAAGTGTCATGCAAAATATTCTGCCGTTTATCATTATAATGTAATAGAGAAGTACCTTATGGGGATGAGGCTAGAAAAGGCTTTTATATGATTACCTCATATGGTGATGGATGCTAACAATTTGTGCTTATTACAAGAACAGTTTTCTAAAGAGAATTCTTGATAAATTTTGCAATTGCTCTTCTCTAGATATATATAAATATAGCTTATATTGTATCATAAATATAAATAACCAAGTTAGAAATAGGCAAGAGGGATTTAAAATTTGTCTAGACAGAACAAATTTGAATTTCTGCATATTTGCTCAGTTCTCTTTTTGACTAAAGGATGACTGAGAAGAATGGGAAAAAAGAATAATCCTAAGAAAATATTTACTAGAATTATCATTTATGCCTTTGTGACCCCTGGACTAAATTATTAAAATGCACATAAGCAGAGGTCAGAAAGAATATTCCTTAGAAATCTGAGTTAGAACAATACATAAATAGCCTGAGATAGTCTGAGAATTATTGGATATCTAGAGCTTATTATATCTATACTCTTAAAACTCAAAAGATAAGTAACAGGCCTGGTAACTACCCCTAGGGATTCATTTGGAATTGCTGAGCTGAGAGTATGTGCACTTCAGACATGGAGGTGTCAACTTTTTTCTGACCCTAGTAAATTTAGGCTAAATTTACCCAGGAGAGCTCAAAGGCTCTGCTAGAACATGCCTGTTACTGTACAGGAGGGAAATGAATGTGTGTGTAATATGTGTGTGTGTGTGGGAGTGGGTGTGGGTGTGTGGGTGTGTGAATGTGGGTGTGTATTTTACTTGGCTGGCTAATAAGTCAATGTATACTGTTTACTTCACATTGTGAAAGGAGCTATGGGAGGTCAAAAGGCATAATATATAGTCCCTACTCACTGAAAACCATAATCAAGATTCATAACCAGTTCTGCCAGACTCCAAATCTTATTTTATTACATTCTGCCATTGACTAGGCTTTTTCTTACATTATTTTATTTTATTTAATATTTAAAATAAGCTCACAAAGAAGTTAGTATTCTTTATAATTTGTCCAGAATCCTCAGCTAGTTCATCAGAAGAAACCAAGATAGCAAAATAAGCAATGGAAAAGGATTTTACAAAACCAAAAAGACAGAGTCAATTACATTTTATACATAGGCTCTTACTTCTAAGCTATCAAAGTACTACCATTCTTATTTTCTATATGAAACAGAGGTCCAAAAGAGTTAAATAACTTTCCTAAGTCTATATAGCTAGATCCTCAACCAGATGGGTTGACACAGTGGCTGCAACAATGGGCTCAAGCATGACAACGATTGTGAGGATGGCGCAGGCCGGGCAGTGTTTCGTTCCGTTGTATAATAGGGTCGCTGTGAGTGGGAACCGACATGACAGCAGCTGACAACAACAACATATAGCTAGTAAGTGGCAGAATGCGTATTTAAACACAAGCCTGTGTATTTTTTCCTATCTCAGGTCTCCTTCCTCCTGATTCGGGATTTCCGCCTGGTTTTGACAGACTGAAATTTTATGGGCAGAGAGGAGTATATGCAGGTGTGTAACCACCCAGTTTTAAAGGTTTGATTAGAGAGCTACCAGGACCAAGAGACCATTCTGACTGCAAACAAGGCCAACCTTCCTTACAGTGCTTTGCACATAAATAGGTGCTTAATAATATACTTTGAAGCACTGCTGGCTCAGTGGTAGAATTCTTGCCTCCGTGTAGGAGGCCGGAACTTCTGGCCAATGTACCTCCTGGGTAGCTACCTCCTGTCTGTCAGTGGAAGCTTGCATGTTGCTGTCGTGCTGAACAGTTTCAGCAAAGCTTCCAGACTAAGACAGACTAGAAAGAAAGGCCTGATTGTCTATTTCTGAAAATCAGCCCATGATAACCCTATGGATCACAAAGCTCTGACCTGCACCTGATCATGGGGACGCTGCAGAACCAGGCAGCATTTTGCTCTGTTGTGCGTGGGGGTCACCATGAGTGGGGGCCAACTGGATGACAGCTAACAACGGTACACTTTATTTGGATAAGTGAATGGTTGAATGCTATCCTATTATAGATTCTTAAATGCTCCCTTAAATGGTTTTTGCATGAACCAAAAACATTTGTCTTTAAAGGGGCCATGCTGTATTAGACCAGTTTTCTTTTGACAAATGCTTGAAGATCACTATTTTAAAGTTACTGTAGGAGAAGAAGAAAATCTGGATTTAAACCACACTAGAGCACTCCATGCAGGTGGGAATAGGTGTTCCTTTTCCCATCTGCTTCTGGAGCTGGAGGAGCCACAGGCCAACAGTCAGCGTCTTCACCTTACTGTGACTTCGTCATTTATCTGGGCTCACTGGTTCTCACCAGATGGGCTTTTATGAGCCAGAGAAGAGCTGTTTCTCTTTTTAGGCAGCTTACCTACATCCTTTTTTTCTTTTAAATTCAACACTGGAAATACCAAGAAAATGAACTGCTTGCTGTAATCATTAGTTTGAAAAGCTTAAATATCACACATCAAGATGAAAAAAAAAATGTCTCTTTAAAAGGTGAAAAGAAGTACCAACAGCAGTCTTTTCCAAGAAACATAAGGTTTTCCATCGTTAATTAGTTAATACAGTACTTGTAAAGCACTTAGAAGATGAAAAACACCATGTAATTAAATGTCGCCTTTCTTATCAGCACCAATGGGCTTAATCACATTATAAGGTCATATTCTATCTGTTTTGCTACATTACAGAAAGAGAAAAAAAATTACCTTATATTGTAGATAATTCTTTAGAAGAAAATACGGAAAAGAAATTATTCCTCATGGGTTTTTTTTTTTTTTTCCTCCCAGTGTTGCCCTTTTGTTATGGATTGAATTGTGTCTCCCCAAAAGATAGTGACCTTGTTTGGTGAAATAGAGCTTTTCTTTGCAGATGTTGTCAGTTAAGTTAATGTTGTCACACCAGAGTAAGGTGAGACCTAATCCCATATGACTGGAATCTTATAAAAAGAGGACAAACATGAAAACAGAGTTACACGCAGGCGGAAGACACCATGTGAGGATTCATTTACAAGCAAAGAAGTGCCAAGGATTGCCAGGAGCCACCAGAAGCTAAGAGGGAGGTATGGAGCAGTTCCTCTCTCAAAGCCCTCAGAAGGAATAGATGCAGCTGATTTCCTGATTTGAACTTCTAGCCTCCAGGACTGTGAAAAAAAAAAATTAATTTTTGTTGTCTAAAGCCACCCAATTTATGGTATCTTGTTATGGCAGCCCCAGGAAATTAAGACATTAGTTTCTTCCGTGGGCTTTTGTAATCTCTGGTCAGGTTTCTAGTGCCTGAGGGGGCTGCAGAAAATTTGGTGCGACAGTGAAATTTAAATATGTCTCCTTGTCCATCCATTTCTGAGTACTCTACTCCTTTTGTATATAGAATAGCTGTCCTCAGATATCCTACTGACCCCCTAAAACCAATTGTCTTAAGTGCTGCTATAACAGAAATACCACAAGTATATGGCTTTAACAAAGAGAAATTTATTCTCTCACAGCCTAGGAGGCTAGAAGTCTGAATTCAGGGCACCAGCTCCAGCAGAAGGCTTTATCTCTCTGTTGACTCTTGGGGAAGGTCCTTGTCATCAATCTTCCCCTGGTCTAGAAGCTTCTCAGCACAGGAACCATGGATCCAAAAGACAATGCTTTGCTCCCAGCACTTCTTTCTTGGTGGTATGAGGTCCCTCTCCTCTCTGCTTAATTACCTCTTTTATATCTCAAAAGAGATTGACTCAATGTACAACCTAACTCTATAGATTGAGTCCTGTCTCATTAACATATTGCCTCTAATCCTACCTCATTAACATCATAACCAACTCATAGAGACGCTATAGAACAGAGTAGAACTGCCCCATAGAGGCTGTTGGATTCAAACTGCTGAACTTTTGGGTAGCAGCCAAATGCTTAACCACTGCGCCACCAGGGGCTCCATTAACATAATAGCAGTAGGATTTACAACACATAGGATATCACAGCAGATCACAACATGGAGGACAACTTCACAGTACTAGGAGTCATAGCCTAACCAAGTTGACACACATTTTTTTGGGACGCAGTTCAATCCATAACACCAAGCATGGTTTGAATTGAGCTTATCTTATTGTTGACCCTCATTTTATCATGATTTAAGCACTGCCATCCTCTATTACGGAGCCCTGGTGGTACAGTGGTTAAGAGATTGGCTGCTAACCAAAAGGTTGACAGTTTAAATCCACCAGCCACTCCTCAGAAATCCTATAGGGCAGTTCTACTCTGTCCTATAGGGTCACTATGAGTCGGAATCGACTTGATGGCAACTTTTTTTTTTTATTCTTTATACTCTCAGGGTTGTAAATTTGGAGTTATCACTTCTCATTCTTTCTGTTCAACTTCAGTTGCCTAGCCAGTTTATTAAGTCCCCAAGTCATTGGATTTGCCCCCTCCTTGCCAAGATTCCAGTGACAGCTGCTGCTTTGGTCTACGTCTGCCTTTCTACTTCCCCTTGCTCATACATATAATCTTGTTCTTACACTTTGAAAGAGTCACTGAAAATTCTGGATGAATGCTTTTTCTTTTAAACAAAGAATTATATTTAAACTATGAACAATAAACTCACACATCGCGAGTAGCATTTGTCATCATCGTCCTGTGATGTTAATACCTTAGGATTTTACCATATATGGAAGCGCTGCCCAGGAAATTCTTAAAGGTTTGTGAGGAGAGATAAGTGAATTTTTCTTTTCTTTTTGATTGGTGAATTATTTATTATGTAATTAATCAAGGTTGACACACGCTTTAAACTTTTATATTGAAAGCTCATAGTTAAAAAAATCACAAAATCAGAATTTATTTATAATGATTTATAAAAAATATTTATAATACCAGCACTGGGTGGTGTAAATTGTTTGCACTCGACTGCTTACCTAAGGGTTGGTGATTTGAGCCCATGCAGTGATACCACAGAAGAAAAGCCTGGTGATCTGCTTCCATTAAGAGCACAGCCAGGGTACAAAAACAGGCACATAAACCAATGGAACAGAATTGAGACTCCAGATATAAATTCATCCAGCTATGAGCTGCTGATATTTGACAAAGGCACAAACTCCTTAATTGAGGAAAAAACAGTCTCTTTAACAAATGGTGCTGGCGTAACTGGATATCCATCTGCAAAAAAATGAAACAGGACCCATACTTTACACCACATACAAAAATTACCTCAAAAAAGATCAAAGACCTAAATATAAAAACTAAAATGATAAAGATCATGGAAGAAAAAATAGGGACAATGCTAGGAGCCCTAATATGTGGCATAAGCAGATTACAAACTGTAACTAAAAAGGTACAAACACCAGAAGAGAAACTAGATAACTGGGAGCTCCTAAAAATCAAACACTTATGCTCATCAAAAGACTTCACCAAAAGAATGGAAAGACAACCTACAGACTGGGAAAAAAATTTTGGCTCTGATATATCTGATCAAAGTCTACTCTCTAAAATCTGCAAGATACTGCAACATTTCAACAACAAAAAGACAAATAACCCAATTAAAAATGGGCAAAGGATATGAACAGGCACTTCACCAAAGAAGACATTCAGGCAGCTAACACGTACATGAGGAAATGTTCACGATCTTGAGCCATTAGAGAAATGCAAATCAAAACTACAATGAGATACCTTCTCGCCCCATCCAGGCTTGCATTAATCCAAAAACTCAAAATAATAAATGTTAGAGAGGTTGTGGAGAGACTGGAACACTTATATACTGCTGGTGGGGATATAAAATGGCATAACCTCTTTGGAAATTGATTTGGTGCTTCCTTAAAAAGCTAGAAATATGAGTATCATATGATCCAGCAATCCCATTCCTTGGAATATATCTTGGAGAAATAAGAGCCATCACACGAATAGATATATGCACACCTATGTTCATTGCAGCACTGTTCAAAATAGCAAAAAGATGGAAACAACCTAGGTGCCCATCAACATAAGAGTAGATAAACAAATCATGGTATATTCACACAGTGGAATACTATGCAGCAATAAAGAACAATGATTAATATGCCAAATATCTCACATCATGGATGGATCTGGAAGGCATTCTGCTGAGTGAAATTAGTTAGTCACAAAAGGACAAATATTGTATGAGACCACTATCGTATGAATTCAAGCAAAGGTTTAAACACAGAAGAAAATATTTGACGGTTACAAGGGTGGGGAGGGAGGGAGAGGGAAATTCACTAACTAGTAGACAAGAATTATCTTAGGTGAAGGGAAGGACAACACACAATATGGGGGAAGTCAGCACAACTGGACTAAACCAAAAGCTAAGAAGTTTCCTGAATACAACCAAACACTTTGTGGGACAGAGTAGCAGTGGCTAGGGCCTGGGGAACATGATTTTGGGGGGACATCTAGGTCAATTGGATGACAAAGTTTATTAAGCAAATGTTCTGTGTCTTACTTTAGTGAGTGGTGTCTGGGGTCTTAAAAGCTTGCAAGTGGCCATCTAAGATGCATCAATTTGTCCCAACTCACCTGGAGCAAAAGAGAATGAAGATCACCAAAGACAGAAGGAAAATATGAGCCCAAGAGACAGAAAGGGCCACATAAACCAGAGACTCCATCAGCCTGAACCTGGAAGAACTAGATGGTGCCTGAGTACCACCAATGACTCCCCTGACAGGAACACAACAGAGAGCCCTTGACAGAGCAGAAGGAAAGTGTGGTGCAGAACTCAAATTCATGTAAAAAGACCAGACTTAATGGTCTGACTGAGACTAAAGGAATCCATGTCTTCAAGACATGGCCCCCAGACTCTGTTAACTCAGAACTAAAACCATTCCGAAAGCCAACTCTTCAGACAAGTATTTGACTGGACTGTAAAACATAAAATAATACTTGTAGGGAGTGTGCTTCTTAGTTCAAGCAGATGCATAAGACTAAATGGGCAGCTCCTGTCCAGAGGTGAGATGAGAAGACAGGAAGGGACAGGAGCTGGTTGAATGGACACAGGAAATCCAGGGTGGAAAGGGGGAGTGTGCTGTCACATTATAGGGATTGCAGCATAACGATACGTGTATAAATTTTTGTTTGAGAAATTAACTTGAGCTGTAAACTTTCACCTAAACACAATTAAAAAAAAAAAAAAAAAAGATTACAGCCAAGAAAACCCTATGGAGCAGTTCTACTATGTAACACATGGGGTCATCATGAATTGGAATCGAATAATAACAACAAACTGATAACAACAACAACAAAAATGAAGGGAAAACCTAGGGAAGACAACATAGGGAAAAAAAGAGCAATGAATTTATCTTCACATAAATACCTACAACTTCATGCCAATTGTTTTTAGAGTGTGGCGATATTTCTATCTTTTTTTATTCTTTAGCTGCGACTTTTGTGAGCTTTCAGCCCTGAGATTCAAACAGCTAGATTTTATCCAAAGGCGCATCTAGCCAATGACATTAAATAATTTTTTTTGTTTACTATTTTGTTTTTAAAAGACAAAACATGGAGCCTGTTATTAAAAATAACAATATATGGTTGTCTTAGTCATCTATGGATGCTATAACAAAAATGCCACAAGTGGATGGCTTTAACAAAGAGGAATTTATTCTCTCACAGTTTAGGAGGCTGAAGTCCAAATTCAGGGTGCCAGCTCTAGGGAGAGGCTTTTCTGTCCATTTTGGGGGAAGGTCCTTGTCATCTATCTTCCCCTGGTCTAGGAGTTTCTTGGAGCAGGAGCCTTGGGTCCAAAGGATGTGCTCTGCTTCCGGTGCTGCTTTCTTGGTGGTATGAGGTCCCCCTGTCTCTCTGCTTGCTTTTCTTTTTATATTTCAAAGGAGATGGACTTAAAACACAGGCCTATCACGTAGATTGAGTCCTGCCTCATCAACATAACTGAGCCTGATGATGCCTCATTAACATCATAGAGGTAGGATTTACAACACATAGGAAAATCACATCAGATGACAAAATGGTGGACTGTCACACAACACTGGGAATCATGGCCTAGCCAAGTTGACAGATATTTTGGGGGGATAGAATTCAATCTATGACAGTGGTATATTAAAAATACCATACGTTGAAGATAATACAAGATTTAAGAAATACAAACCTAGGTATGTTTGGTATTTGATGCTTATTTTTTTGATTCATATCTTTAAGAAGAAAAATACTTAGTTGTTTTCGCTCGTGATTAATTCAGTTTTAAAATGAACTTGCTTGAAATTTTATAGTTTTATTTGGAATCAATGTTTTCTTCCCTTCCTTTGCCTGTCTCTTCCTTTCTACCCTCCCCTCCATTTCTTCCTCACAACAATAATAATAACAGTAAATATTTATTGAGTGTCACAGTGTATTAGGTACTGGAAATACAAGGAACTAGGAGTGAAATGGAGTCCCTGGGTGGTGTAAATTGTTGCTTTGCTGCTAACTGAAAGGATGAATGTTTGAGTCCACCTAGAGACTCCTCAGAAGAAAGATCTGGCAGTCTGCTTCTGAAATATCCACCATTGAAAACAGTGTGGAGCACAGTTCTTCTCTGACACACATGTGGTCGCCACGAATAGGAGTCGTCATGAATGGGGTCGCCATGAATCGCAATTGACTCACTGGTCATTGACTTGTTAGAAGTGAGATAGGAGAACCAGTGGGTAAATAGATAAGGACATATGGAGAGATAATTGGTAGAGATAACATTAAGCTGTGTGGGAAACTAGAAATAAGACTCTAACAGGAGGAGTCAGGGAAAACTTATTTAAAGCAAGGCATATGTAAAACCAATAGCCAAACCCATTGCGGCCAACTTGATTCCAACTATAGGACAGAGTGGAACTGCCTCCAGAGGTTTTCCAAGGTTATGATCTACAGAAGTAGACAACCACATCTCTCTCCCTCATAGTGGCCAGTGGAATCGAAACTCTGACCTTTTGGTTAGCATCCAAGCACTTAACCACTGCACCACCAGGGCTCCTTAGGGCATATCTGCATGTAATAAACTGAAGGAAGTTGGAAACTATTCACTTGTGACTACCCAAAAATAAGTTTAGAAGACAAGGCATATTTGGATTCTTTAGAATCCACTTTGAGTGTTTCAGTATTCTACTTTACATTTTTTTCTGCTTCATGCTTTCTTAATTTTTTCTAAGAGTAATTACTTTGTTGTTTTGCAAAAATATTACATGCTTACTTCATAAAAGTTCAAGCTATTAGAAAACTACAAATAAGGAAGTAAAAATAAATTATTGTAAATCCTGCTACCTAGATGCAAACATCATTAACATTTTCTCTTTTAATGTATTCAACTAACAGTATACACATTTAGAGACAACATAAGATCATAAGGCACATGCTACATCAATAAAAATTTAAAATTTTATTTAAATTTAATAGAGCTATATATTGGAAACCCTGGTGGCTAGTGGTTAAGTGCTACAGCTGGTAACCATAGGGTCGGCAGTTTGAATCCACCAGGCGCTCCTTGGAAACTCTATGGTGCAGCTCTACTCTGTCCTACAGGGTTGCTATGAGTCAGAATTGACTCGATGGCAGTGGGTTTTTTTTTTTTTTTTTATATATATATGTATTGGAATGAAACTGAAGGAATTACTAGAAAACAAAATAAGCCTTATTTTTTTAAAAAAAGTTTTCAGCCCAAAATGATTCCTTTAAAGTTGAGAAAAAAGTTTCGTAATGACAAAAGATTGAGTTTAGAGTCATTATAATTTTTACAAAAGACATTTTCCAATTTAAAATTTTACTGACTTCCTACTGGGAAAGATAAGGATATTAGCACTTATTTTCCCACCTCTATTCAACACTCAACTCTTACATTCTGTTCTATAGCCATAATCCCCATGGTTATTTTAGGCTCAGGTCTGCATTTCCTTAAATAACCTCAAAACTTTCCACTAATCATCATTTTACCATGATTTCTCCATTTTGGAGTTCTTAATTTTGAGTCACCTTGTCTTCGGTTGACGTTAAAACCAAAAAAAACCAAAGCAAACCCAGTGCCGTCGAGTGGATTCCGACTCATAGTGACTCTATAGGACAGAATAGAACTGCCCCACAGAGTTTCCAAGGAGCGCCTGGTGGATTCGAACCGCCGAGCCTTTGATTAGCAGCCGTAGCACTTAACCACTATGCCACCAGGGTTCCCTTGGTTGATGTTACCATTCGGTAATTTTCTCAAGAGAGGTTGTATTCACGTGCTTTCATCGAGGTCATGTTTTATTTTTCTCTTCTCTTTTTTGTTCTGATCTCATTAAACATACTTTTCACCTTCTGTTATCTTATCAATTTGTTGTTTCTCTCTTTTGAACAAAAAATGGAATATTTCACAGACTTGTCATTCTTTTGCAAGAGCTGTGTTCACACAACCTCAGTCCTTAAAATTATAGAGCGTGTGCTGCGGCCTACTGTCTGTGTAATCTTACTTTCGTCTAACTCATCAGCAGCAGCCAAGCTTTGGGTAAGTTGTTGTAAAGTTACGCAGCAGAATCTTGCTCTCTTCCCTTTTACAGTTGCCACATTTAAAAATTTTTATTGTGTTTTATCATCACCATAGATCTTTTTTTCTTTATGTTCACATAGAGTTACTTACAACTCCAGCTTTCATGCCTGAAGCCTTCAGCCCTTCACCCTTAATTGTTGGAAATTCCTTAGAGATCTCAACCTTGAATCCATGGATTTTTTTCTCTTCCTACAATATCATCAAAAGATCACCTAAGTGCTGCCAGAACGCTTCCACTGACAAAACTCACTGTTTTGGATAAAGTTCTTTTTGTTGTTGAAAAGTCTTCTTACAGTAAATAAAAAGCTTTGTCATTGTCATTCCTACTTATGAGGGGATCCAGTGCAAGCATACCCATTTCCTCTTCCTTGAGAGTCTTTCAACAATTTGAAGACAGTTAAGTCTACCCTGATTCACCTCTTCTCCAGGCTAAATCCTAATTCAGGTGGCATAAATGAGATCTCTTCCTCATTCAAGTGTTGGAGGAAACTCTTTAATTTGTAACTTCTTTTTAATAACTCAGTACCTTTAATAGTTACTTCTCTTTGAGAATGCTGTGGAAATATAGCTTATGAGTATGGATTATTGTATGAGATTATCAAGTAGAAAATCATCTGCATTAGTAAGGATATACGTGATACCTGTATAGTACAAACTCATACCTACTAACAGGACGACAGCAATGTTTTAATGTTAATTAAAATGTTACACATATGTTGGGGACCTGACATGTTGTGCTAAACAAAGTGATCTGTAATATTATGTAAAACCCATCCATTTTGACAGGGGACCCAGAGTTCTAAGACAAATGGGGAACATAGGCCTCTACCCCGGCTAGGGGAAGACAGCCCAGGTTGCTCACTCCGTGTAATAAAAGATAGAAAATCCCGTAAAAAGCCATCTCAGAATGAAGCAGCTTCAAACAGTTTTCACTTCCAATTTCTGTGGACATCTCTGAGCTCTAATGTTGCTAAGTAAATTAAGAACAAGAGGGAAAGTCAGTACTCTTTCTTTCTCCCCTTCTCATTTCCTTCTTGTCTGTTTCATCGTAATAGAGGTGAGGTACGACTGAGCTGCTTTTGTGGTTGGTTTCTAAGCAGTACTGGGGAAAAATTGCCTGTAGTAGAGGAAATGATGAAGAACTTTAGTGCTGTTTTTGAACTATAAATCCAAATTCTATAGGTGGTCAGTATTTATCTTCATCGCTAGTGATAGTTATACAAAACTGAACCCAAACTACAACACTACGAGCCCGCAATAGTCTCAAATTCTTCATCTGGACCACTTCTTTCACCAACTAGGCTTAAGTTTTTATTATATTCTTTAGGTTGGTTGATTCTGCTGGCTCATACCATTTTACCCTTAAATAAAATTAGCAGCTGACCTTCATGAGAAATGTAGTCCAAACAGACCTCCCCATGCTATATATGTGCAATTAAAAAAGCCCCGGGATTAAATGCAAGGTTTTATGCTTAGTCCATCTAATTTTTTTTATGTCATTTAAAATGCCAAGATAATTTTGAATATTGAGTCCGTCAAACATCACACTCACACTGCGTTTAGCTTTCTATGAAAGTCTGATAAAAATATCTTCCTGCATCTTGATTTAGATTAAAAATATCATAAAATGTTGAATGAGACAGGGCCAAGGTCAGAAGCCTGTGGCATAGCACAAAGCCTTTCCTCTAGGTGGATTTTAAACGGTTAGCCAACACTCTGGGTATTGTGTGCAGGTCAACCAACTGTGAATTGAAGCAACCCTACTCTCAGGCAGCCCAAAGTTCAGCATTTTAGCTACATGAACCAATTAAGCTCAAGTTTTAATGGAGACAAGGTCTAACACCATATGTCTATATAGACTACATTTTCTCAGTATAATAATCCATTCTTAAATATTAGAAAATATTTTCCTGTCTCTTTTCTATTATTTTTAATTATCTTTAATTAAGCTATTTTATCGTTTAAGTTTTCCCCCAAAACTACTTCTTTATCCAGTCTCATTACTTTCTGCTCTGTAGTCTCTTTGAAACACTCTGAACAAAACACATAATTTCAAATTTGCAGATACGTAGATACTTGCCCAAAGGAAAGAATTACTTATTGATTATTTGCGAGAGAATTAAGGGGCATGTCTCTTTAGCAATAAGCTTGAATGGTTCTTAAAGCAATCAAATAATAACTTTCTTTTTTTTTTTTTTAAGGAGCAGAGCTAACAAAGCATTATTTTTATCTGCAAAATATTGATCTCCAGAAATGGAGAAATTATTTGATTTAACTTTCTCCTATGGAGATACCACTTGTGGGAGCTTAGCCTATGGGTAAAATAGTAGAAAAAGACCAGACATGAAGAAATGGCAGGATGCAAAAAATTCTAAATGGTTTTAATAAAATCTTATGATCTGTCACATCAAGTGCAATGAACATGTTGCAGAGAAGAAAGATGAGTGAAAGACAAATACAGAGGGGAATTGCTTAATAACGGAGGACGTGCTTGGCAGATGGCAGGAGAAAAGAACAAAAACTCTCCTTTGTAGAAGAGAGGAAAGTAGCTCTTTTCTAGAAAGCAGATCTGGATAACCTCAGCGTTTGTCTGATGCCTCAGCTATATGGTTCTGAAAACAAGCTTGTCTGGAATGTATTGGCAGGGTTTCCTTCTTTATACTTTGAATAACAATCCTGATATACCAGTTCTGAATCACCATATTAGAATTATTATAAGATCACTTGCAATGAGTTTCCAGGATCATAGAAATTAAGGGAATTGTATCAGGAGTTCACACCAGTTAGGATACGTAGTTAGAGCTCTTGTAGATAAATGGCAA
Source organism: Loxodonta africana (assembly GCF_030014295.1). Lineage (NCBI taxonomy): Eukaryota > Metazoa > Chordata > Mammalia > Proboscidea > Elephantidae > Loxodonta > Loxodonta africana. The sequence continues at coordinate 96,176,890 of NC_087352.1, forward strand.
GAGACCAGCTACATAGTTATGACATTTCTGATTTGGACGGGAACTTCAAATTACTTAGTCTAACCTTTTTATTTTTGGAGCTCAATGTTATTCACTCTTGGGAAAATATTTCAACTTAATGGTAATTTGAGTAACTTTAGATCTCTATGTGCCAATATAAAATATAATAATGTTCAGTAGTACCATTAAGATAACAATAATGAGAGTGAACACTAATTGATTGCCAGGCGTTGTTCCAAACACTTTACACGTATTAGCACATTTAATCCTCACAACCACCATAGGAGTGGGTACAATTTTCATTTCTTATTTTACAGATGGAGAAACAGAGTCACCAAATCAAAAAAACCATTGCTGTGAAATCAATTCCGACTCATAGCAACTCTATGGGTCAGAATAGAACTGCCCCACAGGGTTTCCAAGGCTGTAAACCTTTACAAAGCAGACTGCTACATCTTTCTCCTGTGGAGTGGCTAGTAGTTTTGAACTGCCAACCTTTCGGTTAGCAGCTGAGTGCTTTAACCACTGTACCACCAGGGCTCCTACTGAGGCACAGGAAGGTAAATGATTTTCCTAAGAACTAAGAAGTGGCAGAGCCATGAATTTGAACCCAGGCAATTTAGTTTTCCTTAGTGGTGCAAATGGTTGACGTCCTGGGCTGCTAACCAAAAGGTTGGAGGTTCAAGTACAGCCAGAGGCAACTCAGAAGAAAGGCCTGGTGATCTACTTCCAAAAAAGAAGCCATTGAAAACTCTATGAAGCACAGTTCTACTCTGACACACATGAAGTCTCCATGAGTTGGAATCAACTCAAAGGCAATGTTTGTTAATTTTAATCTAGCTTCACAGTTCACATGTTTAACTACAATGTTATACCTCTCAGGGTTATAGGTGGATAAAAAAAAAAAAAACACCTAAACTCACTGCCATTGAGCCGATTCCGACTCATAGCGACCCTATAAGACAGAGTAGAATTGCCCCATAGGGTTTCCAAGGAGCATCTGGTGGATTTGAACTTTTGGTTAGCAGCCGTAGCTCTTAACTACTACGCCACCAGGGTTTCCATAGGTGGATAAAAAAAAATTTCCATAGGTGGATAAAGCAACTATAAATTTGGAGTGTAAACTATTTGCTGAGTGTCACTGATTCGGTGGGATAGATAATCAAGGACGTTATGTTGGTCGCAGTTCTAGGCTGATAACATAAAGAGAGTGGAGTTGTCCAATTTAAGTACTGGCCACAAAACATTTGGAATGAGTAAAGATAAACATTGATTATTACTTCCTCACATTTGGTAACAAAGCTAACACTGTATTTCATAAAAAATATGGCAGTCAAGGATGTGGAGGGCTGTAGAAGCATATAAAGGTATAGTGTATATATAAAATTGGAATATTTTGAACTATATAAGTGATTATAAGCTTTAATCAGAGAAAAAAATCTTACCAGGAAAACTGAAGCTGGAATAGTTTCATTGACTTAGAACCTATCTCTTCATAGTAAATTTGTAGAAGCTTAGAGCTAAAAGGAGCTTATGATATCACTGAATTCAATCTCATTTTAATGATGGAGTCCCGGAGTGATGCAAGCATTCAATACATTCAGCTGTTATCTGAAAGGTTGGAGGTTTGAGTCTACTCAGAGACATCTCACAAGAAAGACTTGGTGATTTACTTCCAAAAAATAAGCCATTGAAAACCCCATGGAGCACAGCTCTGCTCAGACATACATAGCACCCATTGCCATGAGTTGAAATCAACTCAACGGAAACTGCCTTCTTGTTTTAAACATGAGAAAATTGAAGTTCATAAATTTACATTTGATAACTTATCTAAGGTCACATGTGCAATCAGGATGCAGCTGGTACTGAGTGCCAGACTGTACTCTACAGCTGGAATGGAAACACCACTTTACGCTTTCTAGTCTATAGCTCTACCCACTAGAGAAGAGTTTGTGCATATATAGTCAGCATTTACATGTTTGCACTTTTTTTTTTTAATTTTTATTAAGCTTCAAGTGAACATTTACCATTCCAATCAGTCTGTCACATGTAGGTTTACATAAATCTTACTCCCTTCTCCCACTTGCTCTCCCCCTATTGAGTCAGCCCTTACAGTCTCTCGTTTCGTGCCAATTTTGCCATCTTCCCTCTCTCTCTATCTTCCCATCCCCCCTCCAGTCAAGAGTTGCCAACACACTCTCCCGTGTCCACCTGATTTAATTAGCTCACTCTTCATCAGCATCTCTCTCCCCGCCTCTGACCAGTCCTTTTCATGCCTGATGATTTGTCTTCGGGGATGGTTCCTGTCCTGTGCCATCAGAAGGTCTGGGGAGCATTGTCTCTGGGATTCCTCTAGTCGCGATCATACCATTAGGTGTGGTCTTTTAGTGAGAATTTGGGGTCTGTATCCCATTGGTCTCCTGCTCCCTCAGGAGTTGTCTGTTGTGCTCCCTGACAGAACAGACATCGATTGTGGCCGGGCACCAACTAGTTCTTCTGGTCTCAGGATAATGTAGGTCTCTGGTTCATGTGGCCCTTTCTGTCTCTTGGGTTCTTAGTTGTCGTGTGACCTTGGTGTTCTTCCTTTGCCTTTGCTCCAGGTGGGTTGAGACCAATTAATGTATTTTAGACGGCTGCTTGTTGGCATTTAGGACCCCAGGTGCCACAATTCAAAGTGGGATGCAGAGTGTTTTCATAATAGAATTGTTTTGCCCATTGACTTAGAAGTCCCCTCAAACCAAGTTCCCCAGATCCCAGCCCCTGCTTCGCTGACCTTTGAAGCTTTCATTTTATCCCGGAAACCTCTTTACTATTAATCCAGTCCAATTAGGCTGACCTTCCTTGTATTGAGTGTTGTCTTTCCCTTCACCCAAAGCAGTTCTTATCTACAGATTGATCAATAAAAAGCCCTCTCCCTCCCTCCCTCCCTCCCCCCTTTGTAACCACATAAGTCTGTGTTCTTCTCCGTTTTTTCTATTTCTCAAGATCTTATAATAGTGGTCTTATACAATATTTGTCCTTTTGCAACTGACTCATTTCGCTCAGCATAATGCCTTCCAGATTCCTCCGTGTTATGAAATGTTTCAGAGATTCGTCACTGTTCTTTATCGATGCGTAGTATTCCATTGTGTGAATATACCACAATTTATTTACCCATTCGTCCGTTGATGGACATCTTGGTTGCTTCCAGCTTTTTGCTATTGTAAACAGAGCTGCAATAAACATGGGTGTGCATATATCTGTTTGTGTGAAGGCTCTTGTATCTTTAGGGTATATTCCTAGGAGTGGGATTTCTGGGTTGTATGGTAGTTCTATTTCTAACTGTTTAAGATAACGCCAGATGGATTTCCAAAGTGGTTGTACCATTTTACAATCCCACCAGCAGTGTATGAGAGTTCCAATCTCTCCGCAGCCTCTCCAACATTTATTATTGTGTATTTTTTGAATTAATGCCAGTCTAGTTGGTGTGAGATGGAATCTCATCGTAGTTTTAATTTGCATTTCTCTAATGGCTGATGATCGAGAGCATTTTCTCATGTATCTGTTGGCTGCCTGAATATCTTCCTTAGTGAAATGTGTGTTCATATCCTTTGCCCACTTCTTGATTGGGTTGTTTGTCTTTTTGTGGTTGAGTTTTGACAGAATCATGTAGATTTTAGAGATCAGGCGCTGGTCTGAGATGTCATAGCTGAATATTCTTTCCCAGTCTGTAGGTGGTCTTTTTACTCTTTTGGTGAAGTCTTAGATGAGCATAGGTGTTTGATTTTTAGGAGCTCCCAGTTATCTGGTTTCTCTTCATCATTTTTGGTAATGTTTTGTATTCTGTTTATGCCCTGTATTAGGGCTCCTAGGGTAGATCCTATTTTTTCTTCCATGATCTTTATCGTTTTAGTCTTTATGTTTCGGTCTTTGATCCACTTGGAGTTAGTTTTTGTGCATGGTGTGAGGTATGGGTCCTGTTTCATTCTTTTGCAAATGGATATCCAGGTATGCCAACACCATTTGTTAAAAAGACTATTATTTCCCCAATTGACTGACACTGGTCCTTTGTCAAATATCAGCTGCTCATACGTGGATGGATTTATATCTGGATTCTCAATTCTGTTCCATTGGTCTATGTGCCTGTTGCTGTACCAGTACCAGGCTGTTTTGGCTACTCTAGCTATATAATAGGTTCTGAAATCAGGTAGGGTGAGGCCTCCCACTTTCTTCTTTTTCAGTAATGTTTTGCTTATCCGGGGGTTCTTTCCTTTCCATATGAAATTAGTGATTTGTTTCTCTATCCCCTTAAAGTATGACATTGGTATTTGGATTGGAAGTGCGTTATATGTATAAATGGCTTTTGGTAGAATAGACATTTTTACTATGTTAAGTCTTCCTATCCATGAGCAGGGTATGTTTTTCCACTTAAGTATGTCCTTTTGAATTTCTTGTAGCAGAGTTTTATAGTTTTCTTTGTATAGGTCTTTTACATCCTTGGTAAGATTTATTCCTAAGTATTTTATCTTCTTGGGGGCTACTGTGAATGGTATTGATTTGGTTATTTCCTCTTCGGTGTTCTTTTTGTTGATGTAGAGGAATCCAAGTGATTTTTGTATGTTTATTTTATATCCTGAGACTCTTCCAAACTCTTCTATTAGTTTCAGTAGTTTTCTGGAGGATTCCTTAGGGTTTTCCATGTATACGATCATGTCATCTGCAAATAGTGATAGCTTTACTTCCTCCTTACCAATCTGGATATCCTTTATTTCTTTGTCTAGCCTAATTGCCCTGGCTAGGACTTCAAGTACGATGTTGAATAAGAGTGGTGATAAAGGGCATCCTTGTCTGGTTCCCGTTCTCAGGGGAAATGCTTTCAGGTTCTCTCCATTTAGAGTGATATTGGCTGTTGGCTTTGCATAGATGCCCTTTATTATGTTGAGGAATTTTCCTTCAATTCCTATTTTGGTGAGAGTTTTTATCATAAATGGGTGTTGAACTTTGTCAAATGCCTTTTCTGCATCTATTGAGAAGATCATGTGGTTTTTATCTTTTGTTTTATTTATGTGGTGGATTACATTAATGGTTTTTCTGATATTTAAACCAGCCTTGCATACCTGGTATAAATCCCACTTGATCAGGGTGTATTTTTTTTTTTGATGTGTTGTTGGATTCTATTGGCTAGAATTTTGTTGAGGATTTTTGCATCTATGTTCATGAGGGATATAGGTCTAAAATTTTCTTTTTTTGTAATGTCTTTACCTGGTTTTGGTATCAGGGAGATTGTAGCCTCATAGAATGAGTTGGGTAGTATTCCATCTTTTTCTATACTTTGAAATACCTTCAATAGTAATGGTGTTAAGTCTTCTCTGAAGGTTTGGTAGAACTCTGCAGTGAAGCCATCTGGGCCAGGACTTTTTTTTGTTGGATGTTTTTTGATTACCGTTTCAATCTCTTTTTTTGTTATGGGTCTATTTAGTTGTTCTACTTCTGAATGTGTTAGTTTAGGTAGGTAGTATTGTTCCAAGAATTTATCCATTTCTTCTAGGTTTTCAAATTTGTTAGAGTACAATTTTATGTAGTAATCTGATATGATTCTTTTGATTTCATTTGGTTCTGTTGTGATGTGGTCCTTCTCGTTTCTTATTCGGGTTATTTGTTTCCTTTCCTGTTTTTCTTTAGTCAGTCTAGCCAGTGGTTTATCAATTTTGTTATTTTTTTCAAATAACCAGCTTTTGGCTTTGTTAATTCTTTCAATTGTTTTTCTGTTCTCTAATTCATTTAGTTCAGCTCTAATTTTTATTATTTGTTTTCTTCTGGTGGCTGATGGGTTCTTTTGTTGCTCACTTTCTATTTGTTCAAGTTGTCGGGACAGTTCTCTGATTTTGGCTCTTTCTTCTTTTTGTATGTGTGCATTTATCGATATAAATTGGCCTCTGAGCACTGCTTTTGCTGTGTCCCAGAGGTTTTGATAGGAAGTATTTTCATTCTCGTTGCTTTCTAAGAATTTCCTTATTCTCTCCTTGATGTCTTCTATAACCCAGTCTTTTTTCAGGAGGGTATTGTTCATTTTCCAAGTATTTGATTTCTTTTACCTAGTTTTTCTGTTATTGATTTCTAGCTTCATTGCCTTGTGGTCTGAGAAGATGCTTTGTAATATTTCGATGTTTTGGATTCTGGAAAGATTTGGTTTATGACCTAATATGTAGTCTATTCTAGAGAATGTTCCATGTGCACTAGAAAAAAAAGTATATTTTGCAGCAGTTGGGTGGAGAGTTCTGTATAAGTCAATGAGGTCAAGTTGGTTGATTGTTGTAAGTAGGTCTTCTGTGTCTCTATTGAGCTTCTTACTGGATGTTCTGTCCTTCTCCGAAAGTGGTGTGTTGAAGTCTCCTACTATATATGTGGAGGTGTCTATCTCACTTTTCAATTCTGTTAAAATTTGATTTATGTATCTTGCAGCCCTGTCATTAGGTGTGTAAATATTTAATATGGTTATGTCTTCCTGATCAATTGTCCCTTTTATCATTATATAGTGTCCTTCTTTATCCTTTGTGGCGGATTTAAGTCTAAAGTCTATTTTGTCAGAAATTAATATTGCTACTCCTCTTCTTTTTTGCTTATTGTTTGCTTGATATATTTTTTTTCCATCCTTTGAGTTTTAGTTTGTTTGTGTCTCTAAGTCTAAGGTGTGTCTCTTGTAGGCAGCATATAGATGGATCGTGTTTTTTTATCCAGTCCGTGACTCTCTGTCTCTTTATTGGTGCATTTAGTCCATTTACATTCAGCGTAATTATAGATAAGTAAGTTTTTAGTGCTGTCATTTTGATGCCTTTTCATGTGTGTTGTTGGCCATTTCATTTTTCCACATGCTTTTTTGTGCTGAGACGTTTTTCTTAGTAGCTTGTGAGATCCTCATTTTCATAATGTTTAACTTTGTGTTTATTGAGTCGTTACGTTTTTCTTGGCTTTTTTCTTGAGTTATGGAATTGATATTCCTTTTTGTGGTTACTTTTTTACTTACCCCTATTTTTCTAAGTAAAAACCTAACTTGTATCCTTCTATATCGCCTTGTATCACTCTCCATTTGGCAGTTCAATGCCTCCTATATTTAGTCCCTCTTTTTGATTATTGTGATCATTTATCTATTGATTTCCATGATTTCCTGTTGTGTGTATTATTTTGTTTATTTATTTATTTTTTAGAATTAGTCTTAATTTGTTTGTTTTTGTGCTTTCCCTATTTGAGTTGCGTTGATATCAGGACGTTCTGTTTTGTGACCTTGTATTGTGCTGGTACCTGATATTATTGGTCATCCGGCCAAACAATCTCCTTTAGCATTTCTCGCAGTCTTGGTTTAGTTTTTGCAAATTCTCTAAACTTGTGTTTATCTGTAAATATCTTAATTTCGCCTTCATATTTCAGAGAGAGTTTTGCTGGATATATGATCCTTGGTTGGCAGTTTTTCTCATTCACTGCTCTGTATACGTCGTCCCATTCCCTTCTTGCCTGCATGGTTTCTGCTGAGTAGTCTGAACTTATTCTTATTGATTCTCCCTTGAAGGAAACCTTTCTTTTCTCCCTGGCTGCTTTTAAAATTTTCTGTTTGTCTTTGGTTTTGGCAAGTTTGATGATAATATGTCTTGGTGTTTTTCTTTTTGGATCAATCTTAAATGGGGTTCGATGAGCATCTTGGATAGATATCCTTTCGTCTTTCATGATGTCAGGGAAGTTTTGTGTCAGGATTTCTTCAATTATTTTCTCTGTGTTTTCTGTCCCCCGTCCCTGTTCTGGGACTCCAATCACTCGCAAGTTATCCTTCTTGATAGAGTCCCACATGATTCTTAGGGTTTCTTCATTTTTTTTAATTCTTTTATCTGATTTTTTTTCAGCTATGTTGGTGTTGTTTCCCTGGTCCTCCAGAAGTCCCAGTCTACATTCTAATTGCTCGAGTCTGCTCCTCTGACTTTCTACTGCGTTGTCAAATTCTGTAATTTTTTAGATTTCTACATGCTGTCTCTCTATGGATTCTTGCAACTTGTTAATTTTTCCACTATGTTCTTGAATAATCTTTTTGAGTTCTTCAACAGTTTTATCAGTGTGTTCCTTGGCTTTTTCTGCATTTATCCTAATTTCATTTGTGATATCTTTAAGCATTCTGTAAATTAGTTTTTTATATTCTGTATCTGATATTTCCAAGATTGTATCTTCATTTGGGAAAGATTTTGATTCTTTTGTTTGGGGGGTTGGAGAAGCTGTCATGGTCTGTTTCTTTATGTGGTTTGATATGGATTGCTGTCTCCGAACCATCACTGGGAAACTAGATTTTCCAAGTAGTCGGCTTAAAAAAAAAATGCAGTCAGATCCCTATCTGAATTCTCCCTCTGGCTCCAGGTATTTGGATGTTAATGGGGCCGCCTGGGGAGGGTGGGGGAGGGATCTGAGAGCTAGGAGTGTAGCACCACAGAATATAGAGCTGAACACCACGTTCACGCTCCGCCCCTGTTCGCCAAAATCCGGGCGGGACGGGTCCCCGGCTAGGACGCTGCTTTCCTTGCTCGGATACCAGTCACTTCCTCCCGGGGACTTCTCCCTCCGGTGCACGGCACCGCTCGCGGGCACTGGGTGGGCGTTTCCCGCACGAACGGGTGGGCCTGCCCCCAGGGTCTATTCAGGCGATTATAATTGGGCCCCCGCAGTCACGCCCCGCCCGTGCACGTGCCCAAATCCCAGCGGGATGACTTCTGGGTTGGGACGCTGCTTTCCCCGTTCTGGAACCAGTCACTTCCTCCCAGGGACTTCTCCTTCCGGTGCGCCACACCTCTCGCGCGAACTGGGTAGGCATCACTCGCACGACCAGGTGGGCCCGCCCCCTGGGTCAATTCAGGGTAATAAAAATGGACCCCGTGCTCACGCCCCGCCCGCGCGCACGCCCAGATCCCAGCGGAATGGCTCCCCGTCTGGGATGCTGCTTTCCCCGCTTTGAGAACAGTCACTTCCAGGGATTTCTCCCTCCGGTGTGCCACGCCACATGCGTGGACTGGGTGTGCGTCCTCCCACACGAACGTGTGGGCCCCGCCCCGGGGTCACTTTAGGGAAATATAGCTGACCCCCGCCCCGCTCGCGCCCCGTCGGCTTCTCGCCTAACTCCCGGCGGGACGGCACCCCAGCTGGGACGCTGTTCTCCCCACTCCCAGATCAGTCACTGCCTCCCGGGTGCTTCTCCCTCCGGCTGCGCCTCTACGCCACCCGCGCCAACCAGCTAGACTTCCTCCCGGGATGGGTTCGGGGGGGAAGGGGTGGGCCCCGTTTCTGTGCCGTCTGCCCCCCTGGGCTCTGCCCCAGATCGGGCTCCGAAGGTCACCTGCCTGGTACGCTGGCTCCTGGTTCTGAAAACGGTCGCTGTCTGCCCGTATTTGTTCTTTTTCCATCTCTAAGTCTGTGCTTGTTGTTCAGAGTTAGTAGATTATTATGTATGTGATCGATTCCCTTGTTTTTCGGAGTCTTTGTTCCAAGAGAGATCCGCGGTAGCGTCCACCTAGTCCGCCATCTTGGCCCTGCTCCATGTTTGCACTTTTTAATAAATTGGCCAGTAGTGTATAAATGCATTTTCATTGAACATTATAGAAGTGCTTGGAATAAATATCAAAGTTCCCTTTTCCCACATCAATCACAATTCTCCCCCAGATCAGAGAAATCATTTTTACTGTTTAGTGTATATTCTCCCCCAAATTTTCCCAAGCATTTACACACGTAGTGTGATACACAGGTTTGCTAAAAACGCTTTTCCATAAAAGAGTTCATGAGTACATATAGTTCTTCAGCTGTCTTTGCACACTTTACTGAAGGGTCTTGGGCATATTTCTGTCAGTATCGTAGCTCTAATTCATTCTTCTAACAGCTGGATGAATTGTACCTATTCAATTGTGTGTAAAAAATAAAAATGAAGACAACATTTACATCATCTGACTGAGAGAAAACTAAACAAATTTCAGTTTTACTTTGTGGACTCCCAGTGCTTTCCTTTAATTATTTGCTTCTTTTGTTGTACTTGTTCCTTGAAAATAAAGTTCGTTTTCTCAAAAAATTTTTTTCCTCTCTCTCTTGTGCGGATCACAAAGATGTATTTACAACAGTTACTTTTGGCAACATTTCTCCAACTTGAGTTCATTTGAATAGTTCATCATGTAAATCTAAACCTAACCCTGTAGGTACTCTGATGAGAAGTGGTCATCGTTAGAATCAGAAATATTTCATGAATTGGAAATAAAATTAAAAAAAAATGCTGTATGCTTCGCTCATGTGTGATCATTTAAAATGTTTTTATGTACTTGAGCTGACATAGCTCAGACCTTCACTGCATTATTTATTTAATGTGCTTAACCCATTGCCCTCGAGTTGAGTCCGACTCATAGCGACCCCTCAGGACAGAGTAGAACTGCCCTATAGGGTTTTCAATGAGCTGCTGGTGGATTCAAACTGCTGATCTTTTTTGTTAGCAGCTAAGCTCTTAACCACTGTACCATCAGGGCTCCATTTAATGTATTTAGTACAACTTAAAAATATTAAGAGTTTGTTCTACTTAGAAAAGATTGAATATTAAGGATAAGCTCATTGGCTAAAACATGTTTACAGTTTCTTCTCGTTTTAATCCTACTTAAATTTTCGGCTGAATGAGTCCATTAATTCTCATTCGATATTCAGTTCTGATGAAGACTGCTGAGAGTCCAATTAGGTTAGAAATGGAGACTTGTTTTTATTGGTTGTGATAGGCAGCTCATTGAATAAATTATGTTTTCCGAAGTACGTATTTCATTAGTTTTCTTTTTTAAAGCAGAAAGACAAGCAAGTCTCAGATGGTTTGCCAGTAGGCCCAAGATAGAGGCAGCATGCCCAGTATGTAAATTTGATACGAAATTTGAATAAGTAGAACATAATAGCAAGTATATATATGTGCATATATATATGTAATGAATAAGTAGAGCATAATAGTGAAAAGAGGAAGACCCTCAATGAGACGAATTGACACAGCAGCTGCAACAATGAGCCCAGGCATAACAACGATTGTGAGGATGGCACAGGACTGGGTACTGGGTGGTGTTTCATTCTGCTGTACGTAGGGTCACTATGAATTGGAACCGACTTGACAGCACCTAACAACAACAACAATAGTAAATATATATATGTATGTGTGTGTGTATATATATGTATATTCACATATCTGTTCTAACTAGAATAATTTTAATGTAAGGTTTTCTGTTAAATAAGTCCTTGTTATTAGCCAGTTTGATAGTGACTAAACATACGAAAATCATGGTCCTGAAGAAAAGTTTTTGAGGTATATAAATCTTCACTAGATTTCCTTGATTCTTCATTGGATTCTATTTGAATATATCAAACCCGAAACTTATTGCTATCGAGTCGATTCTGACTCATACCAACACTATAGGACAAAGTAGAAGTGCCCCGTAGAGCTTCTAAGGAGTGCCTGGTGGATTTGAACTGCCGACCTTTTGGCTAGCAGGTGTAGCACTTAACCACTATGGCACCAGGGTTTCCTTGAATGTATTAACATAATGCTAAATTCACCACAGCCCAAGTGTGAAATGGGTCTGTCTTGCCTGACAAGTAGAACAAGTAAAATAAGGACTGGGAATTAAGCATTGGATTCAACAACTAACCATTGGATTTCTTCCCATGAAAGACAATTTATGCACTATTTCACTTGCCCATAGCAAGCAAGAATGATAATGCAGGAGTGAACTCATTCTGATTAGAAAGACAGAGAGCTGCAGAAATAGAGATTTCTTGACAGAAGTTTGTAGGGAAAATTGGAATAAGGTAAGGCTTTTGTGAACATTCAACTAGTAAAGATTCAGTTATTAAAGATCATACTTTGAACGAGTGCATTGGTGGGGGCCAGGACCATGTTATGAGCAAGCAGCAGACCCTCCAATGTAGTCTAGGTGAATGAGACAACCACACAAGGCATACCTGGTCTGCATCTGAACTAGTCACTTAGCCACACTGATTAAGGAAAAGGTAATCAGCAAGGGCCTGGGAACTAAAGAGACCTGGACTGGAATCCCAACTCTGCGTTTTCAGCTGACTGACATTGGGAAAGTTGTTTACTTACCTTGACCTTCCATATCTCATCTGTAAAATGGGTTGTTGTGAAATTAAATGAGAAAATGCCTGCTTTAAAATAATAAACGGTGTTATTATCATTAAACTAGTTGCCCTTGAGTCAATTCTAACTCATGGAGGCCTCATGTGTATAGGTGTAGGACAGTGCTTCATAGAATTTTCAATGGCTACTTTTCAGAAGTAGATTGCCAGGCCTTTCTTCTAAGGTGTCTCTGGCTGGATTTGAACATCTACCCTTTTGGTTAACAGTCAAATACTTTAACAGTTTGTACCACCCAGAGACTCCATTATTATCATTAGTGGTATTTAAAATATGAAGGAAAGTTCATTACTTATACTGCGGTTTATTATTTTGAACTATTTAATATCTGATTAGTTTGATTACTGAGGAAAAAATGTTCACTTTTCTTTTTATACATCCAAAAAAAAATACAGAAAATTAAGTACAGCTCATGAGAATTTATTAGTAGCTAGCCAGTCAGTCAGCAGGTAACTTAACTGAATGTGTTAAGCTGTGCTCTGTAGTTACTGAAGGAATAAAAGCAAAAAAGGTGACATAGTCCTTCCATAAAAGTGCTCATGGTTGGGGCAAAACACTGACCTAAAGTAATTACTAAGGTGTAAAATGGCTAGGTAGGTCTGTGTTCCTCAAAATATCTGGTGTGATAACGAGATATCTAAAAGAATGTGGTGGCGAAGCAAACTGAGGAATGCTAGGGTGAGTGTAGTAATAGTGTGAATCCTCAAAGGGGTATATTTTGAGCATTTTATGAATGTTTTAAACCACAGAACACCCACTTTCCCTGTCATCCTTTTACCTGGGGAAACTTGCAGCAGTTTTCTATGGAATACTCTTTGGAAATGCTGACTAGATGATTACTAAGGTTCTTTCTGTTTCGGTGCTGATCCTAAATGTGAAACTAGAAAAGAGTGGATGTATTTCAGAAGAAAGGGATTGACAGGATAATACAGCGAAATTGATTATGCAAGACTTTCTACAGTAGATAAAAACTTAAACTGTCGGTTAAATAGAAAAAGGGTAAAAGTGAACATGTTGTTGTTGTGAGGTGCTGTCGAGTTGGTTCCAACTCATAGCGATCCCCCGTATAACAGAATGAAACACTGACCAGCCCTCTGCCATCCCCACAACCGTTGTTACGCTTGATCCCTTTCTTGCAGCCAATGTGTCATTTCATCTCATTGAAGGTCTTCCTCTTCTTTGCTGACCCTCTACTTTAGCAAGCATGATGTCCTTCTCCAGGGACTGATCCCCCTGATGACATGTCCAAAGTATGTAAGACATAGTCTGGCCATCCTTGCTTCTAAGGAACATTCTGGTTGTACTTCTTCCAAGACAGATTTGTTTGTTCTTTTGGCAGTCCATGGTATTTATTCTTCACTAACACCACAATTCAAAGGCGTGAATTCTTCTTCAATCTTCCTTATTCACTGTCCAGCTTTCGCATGCATATGAGGCAATTGAAAACACCATGGCTCCTGTCAGGTGCACCTTAGTCCTCAGGTGACATCTTTACTTTTTAACCCTTTAAAGAGGTCTTTCACAGCAGATTTGCTCAACACAATGAGTCTTTTGATTTCTTGACTGCTTCTTCCATGCGTGTTGATTGTGGATCCAAGTGAAATGAAATCCTTGATAACTTCAGTCTTGTCTCTGTTTATTATGATGTTGTTTATCGGCCCATTTGTGAGGATTTTTGTTTTCTTAATGTTGAGGTGTAATCCATACTGAAGGCTGTGGTCTGATTTTCATCAGTAAGTGCTTCAAGTCCTCTTCACTTTCAGCAAGCAAGATTGTGTCATCAGCATAACACAGGTTGTTATTGAGTCTTCCTCCAATCCTGATGCCATGCTCTTCTTTATATAGCCCAGCTTCTAGGATTATTTGCTCAGGATACAGATTGAATAACTATGATGAAAGGATACAACCCTGATGCACACTTTTCCTGATTTTAAACCCCAAAGTATCCCCTTGCTCTGTTTGAATGACTGCCTCTTGATCTATGTAAAGGTTCCTCATGTGCACAATTAAGTGTTCTGGAATTCCCATTCTCCACAATGTCATCCATAATATGTTATGATCCACACAGTTGAATGCCTTTGCATAGTTAATAAAACACAGTAAACATCCTTCTGGTATTCTCTGCTTTCAGCCAGGATCCATCTGACATCAGCCATGATGTCCCTGGTTCCATGTCCAGTTCTGAATCTGGCTTGAATTTCTGGCAGTTCCCTGTCAATACACTGCTGCGCCGTTTTTGAATGATCTTCAGCAAAATTTTACTTGCATTTGATATTAATGATATTGTTTGATAATTTCCTCATTTGGTTGAATCACCTTTCTTGGTAATAGTCTTAAATATGAATCTCTTCCAGTCAGTTACCGAGGAAGCTGTCTTCCATATTTCTTGGCATAGACGAGTGAGCACTTCCAGTGCTGCATCCGTTTGTTGAAACATCTCAATTGGTATTCCATCAATTCCTGGAGCCTTGTTTTTAGCCAATGCCTTCAGAGCAGCTTGGACTTCTTCCTTCAGTACCATTGGTTCCTGATAATATGCTACCACCTAAAATGGTTGAATATCCACCAGTTCTTTTTGGTATAGTGACTCGGTGTATTCTTTCCATTGGCTTTAGATGCTTCCTGTGTTGTTTAATATTTTCCCCACAGAATCCTTCAACATTGCAACTCGTGGCTTGATTTTTTTCTTCAGTTCTTTCAGCTTGAGAAATACTGAGCATGTTCTTCCCTTTTGGTTTTCTATCTCCAGGTCCTTGCACATGTCATTATAATTCTTTACTTTGCCTTCTCGAGAGGCCTTCTGAAATCTTCTGTTCAGCTCTTTTACTTTATCATTTCTTCCTTTCACTTTAGCTACTTGACATTCAAGAGCAACTTTTAGAATCTCTCGTGACTTTCATTTTGGTCTTTTCTTTCTTTCCTGTCTTTTTAATGACCTCTTACTTTCTTCATATATGGTGTCCTTGATGTCATTCCACAACTCATCTGGTCTTCAGTCATTAGTATTTGTCATGGGTTGAATTGTGTCCCCCAAAATTATCTGTCAACTTAGCTGGGCCATGACTCTCAGTATTGTGTGATTGTCTAGCATTTTATGTGATTTTCCTATGTGTTGTAAATCCTATCACCATGACGTAATAAGATGTATTAGTAGCAATTATATTGATGAGGTCTACAGGATTAGGTAATGTCTTAAGCCAATCTCTTTTGAGATATGAAAGAAAGAAGTGATCAGAGAGACATGGGGACCTCATACCACCAAGAAAGCAGGGCCAGGAGCACGGTGCGTCCTTTGGACCTGAAGTTCCTGCGATGAGATACTCTCAGACCAAGGGAAGACTGATGACGAGGACCTTCCTCCAGAGCCAACAGAGAAAGAAAGCCTTCCCCTGGAGCCAGCATCCTGAATTCAGATTTCTAGCCTGTGGAATGTGAGAAAATAAACTTCTCTTTGTTAAAGCCATCCACTTGTGGTATTGCTGTTATAGCAGCACTAGATGACTAAGACAGTATTCAGTGCATCAAATTTATTCTTGAGATGATCTCTAAATTCAGGTGGGATGTACTCAAGGTCAAACTTTGGCTCTCGTACAAATTCAACTTGAATTTACATACGAACAATTGATGGTCTGTTCGGCAGTGGGCCCCTGGTCTTGTTCTGAGTGATGATATTGAGCTTTTCCATTGTCTCTTTCCACGAATGTATAGAACACGAGAGGAAATAAACTAAAGTTTTTTTAGTGCCTCTTCTGTATCCTAGATGCTTTATATGCATTTCATAAGATCGGATGGACTTTTTATTGGGAAAGAAAGTGAAGAAAATATTCAAAAGAGTGGAGGTTGTATATATGATGCCAAAAACAATAACCCACAGGATTTTAGCTGGTTCCCTGAAATGTTCATGGCTTTAGGTTTTCTGGATATAAACATTAAATATATCACTATGTCTATGTTGGTTCCCTGGGTGGTATAAATGGATAAGTGCCTGGGTACTAAGTGAGAGATTGATGGTTCAAATTCACCCAGGGTGCCTTGAAAGAAAGGCCTGGCAATCTACTTCTGAAAGATCACAGTCATTGAAAGTACTATGTACAAGTCTACTTTGAAACACATGGGGTCACCATGAGTTGATGGGAATTGGTTTTTATGTTTATGCTTTTTATACTTTTTTCCACACCCAAAATGAATGTTGCATGTTAATTGAATCTAACAGTGTTGGCTAATAGACTTATTCTATCCCAGGGCCAATGAAATCTACAATATGTAGATAAATGTATCTGCTGTCTGAGAAGCACCAGGTGGCCTGGAAGACATCTGCATTTATTTCCCAGAATCAAGGACAAGGGGAGAGACTGAGAAAGGTTTAAGGGCCACAGTTTCTACTAATGGGGGTTAAGTATCTTAGTGGGGGTAGGCAGGACTCTTCTTCTTGAGGCAGTGAGCATATGTCAGATTCCACTACTTTAGAAATGCAAAGTACTAAGGAGGCCTGGTGGCGTATCAGCTAAGTGCTCTGCAGATAACTGAAAGGTTGGCTGTTCGAATCCACCCAACGACTCCAAGGGAGAAGAAACCTGGAGATCTGCTCCCGTAAAGAGTCAAGCCCAAATCCACTGCCATTGAGTCGATTCCAACTCATAGCAACCCTATAGGAAAGGGTAGAGATGGTAGATTACAGCCTAGAAAACTCTATGGGGCAGTTTTACTCTGTCATATGGGTGGCTACGAGTTGAAATTGACTCAATGGCAACCAACAACAATAACAAGAAGCCCATATCATGAAAGGTTCATCTTGCTAAGTCAGGTTTCTAGACAGTGCCTGAGGGCAGCATATCTCTTGGAGATATGGAAAAAGAAAGCTAGGTATTCAGAATCTAAGCCTGATTTTGAGATAGTTTGGGACCTAAGCTAGTGGTACAAGTGCAGCTCATCACTGCTCTTAGTTCCACATTTCACTTAGTGAGTTTGGCTTCTACCCTTAGTAGCAACTCAGTGGAAGAAGAAAAAACTCTAATGAGGCCAAGTACAGCCACGCACACCATGTTCCAGCAGAAGGGTGCAGTTTCTCCACCAATTCACAGGGCAGGGGCAGGGGAAGGGAGGGAGAGAGTTATAGAATTTGCTCAAATATTCCTGTAATGGTAGAATACAGTATAAGCTAAATATGATGGCTCAGTTATATAGTCAGCTATTTTAAATTTAACATATCAACATTTCAAGGCATGCTACTGTACTGTGACCCACAGATGCCCTAATATTTGAACATATTTGAAAACTTTTTTTTACAGTATTGGCATCAATGCAGCTTAAAAAAAAAAAAAAAAAGACCAATGCAGCTAAGTGAAATTTATTGCTGTTTGCTTGATTTATTTCTTTCCAGTCTTTTAATTTTAGTTTATTTATGTCTTTGTGTCTAAGGTATGTCTCTTATAGACTGTATATAGGTGGATCATTTTTTTAAATCCATTCTTCCACTGTCTGTCTCTTTACTGATGTAAGCCATTTTACAATCAGCATGGTTATTGATAGGTATGAGTTTATTGCTGTCATTTTGTAGTGAATCTTTTGTGTGGGTGTGTGTATGGTGTTGACTGCTTCTTTGTTCTGCTTAATTTTCTGTTTGTTGAGTTTCTTTTCATTTCTTTCGTTGTTGATTTTGTGTTTACTGAGTCTTTACATTTCTGTTTCTTTTGATGAGTAAGCTTATTAACTTTCTCTGTGGTAATCTTGAAATTCACCTTTATCTTCCTAAGTTTAAAGATGCCTTTTATTTCTCGGTATCACCTTGACTTCCTTTCCATATGAAAATGCTGTAACTACACCGTTTATCCTTTTTTTTGTTTTGACATTGTCATCATTTACAGATTGATATCTCTGGTTCCCTGTTTTCAGTCATTTTCCTTTGTTTTATTCTTGAGAATTCTTTATCTGAATCGGTATCTGGCTGATGCTGACCTGTGTCCTAATTTCAGGTTGTCGTTTAATGTTTTTGGTTCTCTGAAGAATTCTCTTTAATATTTCTTATAAGATTGGTCTGGTTTTTAGAAGTTCCCTTAATTTCTGTTTCTCTGGAAATGTCCTAATTTTGTCATCGTATTTGAGAGACAGCTTTGCTGCATGCATAATTCTTGGTTGGCAGTTTTTTTTCTTTCAAGGTTTTATGTATGTAATTCCATTGCCCTTCTTGCCTGCATGGTTTCGGCCTGTAATCAGAGCTTAGTCTTAGGGTTTCACCTTTGTAGGTGACTTTTAGTTTTTCCTGAGCTGCTCTCAGGACTCTTTCTTTGTCTTTGGTTTTGGCAAGTTGAGTTATGTCTTAGTGAATTTCTTTTGGGGGCCTATCCTGTATGGAGTTCGTTGAGCTTCTTGGATGGATAGCTTCTCATTTTTTATGACATTAGGGAAGTTTCTGCCAGCAAATCTTCAATAATTCTCTGTGGGTTTTTTTTTTTTTTTTCCTGTTCTGGAATTCCAGTCATACATAAATTTTTCCTCTTGATAGTGGCCCACATAATTCCTAGGCCTTCTTCCTTCTTTTCTTCTGCTTTTTCCTCAGACAAATTGGTGGCAAGGTATTTGTCCTCTATTTAGCTGATTCTGTCCTCCATTGATTCAATTCTGCTCCTATAGCCTTATATTGAGTTGCCTATTTCTGGACTTTTATTGTTAATCTTTTGAATTTCTAGTTGATGTTTTTGTATGGTTTCTAATTGTCTATTTATTTTGTAGTTTTGCTCTTATATTTGTTCCTGAATTCTTCTATTGCGTTGACTGTTTTCCTTGGTTTTGTCTGTGTTTTCCTTGATCTCTTGGAGAACCCTCTATGTTAGTCTTTTGAATTCCTTATTGTGTAGTTCCATTGCCATTTTTTTCCTCCAGAAGGTTTTATGGTTATTTTGGTCACTTGTTGAAGCCATCTTATCCTGCTTCTTTATGTGATTTGATATTTTCTGTCATCTCCGAGGTGTTATTATATTTATTTATTGTATGTTTGCTCCGTCCTGATTTTTTGTTTTGCTTTGTTTCAATATATCTGAGTAGGCAGGGCATGCATGGTACTCTGGTCGCTAGTCTATTCTCACTGGAGCTCTCACCACCTGTCTCCAGGTAGATGGGGCAGCAACTGGGTGTGTGAGTGCAGATCTTTGTTTGCTGGTCTTACAGTGTGTCTGAGGATGTAGCTGGTGTTATTGGTGAGGTGATGTGGCCATCCTGCTGGCCTCCTGGGCATGGATGCAGGGGGTATTCACAGTGGTTGCTGAGTAGGGTGTTGTATGTGCACGCTGCCAGTTGCTGGGTGGTCAGGGCATGGGTGCTTGGGTCACGAGGCACTAGTTGGGTTGTATGGAAACTGTCACTGATGGTCCTGGGTGGGCAGGGCTCATGGGGTGTTTGAAGTGGGCACAAGGTTCTGGTTGCAAGGGGCAGTGCAGGGAGTAAGGTAGGGAGGATGCCGCCAGTCCACGGGTGCCCATTAAGAGGCTGTGCCCCTGTCCACTAAAGTGTGAGGCAGGGGATGGCATGCCACTTGTCCTTGGGCCCTGGCACAGGTGGCTAGAGGGAGCAGGAGGTACCACTAGTCTGCAGGCCCCCAGCATTGTTGGCTAGGTATAGGAGCAGGTCCCGCTGATTCACAGGTTCCCTGTGGCAGTGGCTGGGTGGAGCAACTGGTACTGCCAGGTCTTGGGCTCCCAGTGTAGGAGGCTAGGTGTAGGAAGGGGTGCCACCAGTCCTCAGGCCCCTGGTGCAGTTGGCTGGGTGGAAGAGGGGGGTGATACCAGTCCCAAGGCTCCTGGTGCCAGTGGCCAGACCAAGAAGCAGATGTCACTGGTCTGTGGGCCCTGGCTCATGTGGTTGGGCTTAGGAGCAGGTGTCACTGGTCTGCAGGCCCCTGGTGTAGATGGGTTGATGGAAGAGGGGGTGCCTCCCATCCATAGGTTCCCAGCATGGATGGCTGCTTGGAAGAGTAGGCCCCACTGGATCATGGGTCCCCAGCATGGTTGGGTGGGCGGAAGAGAATATGCCACCAGGGTACTGTTCCCTGATGTTGGTGGCTAGCCAGAGAAGCAGGTGCTGCTGTTCTGTGGGGCCTTGGTGCAGTTGGCTATGTGAAAAGCCAGGTGTTGATGGTCCATGGGTCTTTGGCAAGAGTGGCTAAGCAAAGGGATGGGTGTTGTCAGTCTGTGGGCCCTGGCTCAGGGGATAGGGCAGTGGTGGTGCCGCTGTATAGTGAATTGTGTGTGGGGGTGGGGATGAATAAGGTGGTGGGGGGGCACAGCTGGTGTATGGACCTCTGACATGAGGGTTTAGGGGGGACGGAATGGGTGAGGTGAGTGCACTTAATTTTTGCAGGGCAGGGAGCACTCCTACCTGGATCTGGAAGTGGATGCAGAGCCATCCCTGCTTGGCTGCACCAGGTGATGGCCACTTCAGCTGGGAACATTGTTTACTTTGTCTCAATATGGCCACACTGTGCAGGTTTGGCTGACAGGGTGCCAACAATCCATAATTCTCTGTGTCTACTGTTCTGTGTAGTCTCTCCTTCCATTTGGCACTTAGTCTGACTCTTCAGCTTTGCCTTGATTCTCAGGGTTCAAAAGTTATCATCTATATCCAATTCCCTTGTTTTCTTGCATCTTTGTTGTAAGAGGGACATTATGAGGCATCTTATTACACCACCATCTAGAACCACTTCTACTTTTGTCTTTTAATTGGGATGTGTCATAGATTGAATTGTGTCCCCCAAAATATTTGTCAACTTGGCTATACCATGATTCCCAGTATTGTGCGATTGTCCACCATTTTGTCATCCGATGCAATTTTCCTATGTGTTGTAAATCCTATTGCTATGATTTAACGAGATGGATTAGTGGTAGATATATTGATGAGATCTACAAGATTAGATTGTGTTTTAAGCCAATATAACACTTGGGGCTGTTCTAGATTTTACACTGTTTCTCCAGCCACACAGTCATTAAAATTTTATTTGGTTTCTTTTGGTCCCATCAAAGAAATGCTTATAGTAGACCAAATTATCTACCTGCTTATATTCCTAGATAAGATATACCCCAGGCATGAAAGCAGGGTCTTTACTCTCCTAGAAACGGCTCGGCCACTCTGGAATTTGGACTTCTTTATGTCCACTGTTCTTCTATGGCTTTCAAGAAAAGCCTAAGTTTTAGCTTATCTTGTGCTTTCTTGTTTCAACAGGAGCACATTCTTTTATGATTTCTACATTCTAACTGGAAGTGAACTTCTATAATTTACTTTGATGCCTTTAGAAATAAAAGAGGTTGATAAAAGTCCTCCACTTAAGGTACGTTGACAGTACTTATAACCAGGGTGATATTCAAAATATTTAACGATCATGTGGCAGACACATCAATCAATTAAACAGACCTTGGGCAGTGCAGCCACTAGTGAGAGAACTGACATATTTTAAAATAGCGCAGGTATGACAGAGGACATGAGGATAAAGATAGGTTGATAATGATAGTCTCCTGAAGTAGTGAATGAGACGACCATTTTAAGCTTTGTATTTCAAGTAAAAGTTTAACTAATACAACTCTCATTCTGAAGAGTATTAGTGGTATCAGATTCAAAGTATGAGATTTTTTGTTTTTTCCCTCACCTAATTGTCTAGTACTTGAGAAAAGTCAGCCATGAACTTGCATTTTCTGTATTTCCTATCTTCTGACTAGTTATACTCTAAACCAGTTAGAGGGAAATTCCTGTTTTACTCTGCTCTTGAAAATTCTGTAAGTTGACACTGTGGAAAATGAGCGCCTGGGTGGAAAAATCCATGGTGTTCACAATGGGAGGCTGGGGCTGTGATCCCTGTCCTGCTGGCAGCTCAGCGACATAAGGCAGCCTCTTTCACTTCAGTCAGCTTCACCTACAGTGAATGAGATCCTGGTTTTTAAATAACATAGGTCTGGGCTCTGGTTTCATTGCTCTGGCAGAACGTGATTCAAGCTGTCAGTTTCTAATCTAATGAAAGATAGGGAAAGTGAGGAGGAAATGACAGTGAAGCCTTTCATTTCTTTTGGGAAGAAGGCAGAACGTAATGCCTGTTAAAGAATCTCTGGGTGGGCCAGATGGTTAATGCGCTTGGCTGCTAACTGAAAGGCTGGAGGTTTGAATTCACCCAGAGGCTCCCCAGAAGTAAGGCCAAGCTTTCTGCTCCCAAAACTATCAGCCACTGAAAGCCCTGTGGAGCACACTTCTACTCTGACACACGTGGGGCTGCCATGAGGCGGAGTCAACTCAGTGGCAACTTGTTTTGGTTTTAATGCCCATTAAATAAATGCATAAATGAATAAATGAAATAACTGTATTTGAAGGCTGATTTTAGAGGCCTTGCAAGCTGGTCCTACCTAGAATCCCTGTGACCCATTAGATTTTAATGCTTTTGCCTGCATACTTCAAAATAATCATCAAGAGAGTGTAGTGATATATGTACATATATATGTATATATATACTTATACTGAACCCATTGCTGTGGAGTTGATTCGGACTCATAGTGACCCTATAGGACAGAGTAGAACTGCCCCATAGGGCTTCCAAAGAGTGCCTGGTGGCTTCAAACTGGCAACATTTTGGTTGGCAGCCAAACTCTCAATCACTACGCCACCAGGGTTTCCTATATAGGAACTCCTGGTGGTGCAGTAGTTAAGAACTTGGCTGCTAACCAAAAGGTCAGCAGTTCAAATCCATCAGCCCTTATGGGGCAGTTCTACTGTGGCACATAGTAATGACAATATCTATCTATCTGTCTATATATATATGTAGACATTTTGCATTAATGACAGTATATATTGTAAGATAGAACTTCGATCCTAACAATACACTTAAGGGTGCATTTCTTAATCTATCCCTTGAAAAAATATACTATATCTTCAAAAGAAGGATAAGAAGAAACAAAAGCAAAAACTACCTACTACCATTATTACCAATATTAATTGGGCACTAAGTGTAACACCCTATGCTAAACGTATTGGAAATGAGAATTCCGGATAGAAATTTAACTCCTTTGGACATATTTTGATAAATGGACATATAAGACAAGAAAAGATTTTGTACTATTGGCTAGCAGTGGCAATCAATAGCAAAAAATGATACTTTTCAGGTTGAAACTGTAGCTTTTGAATCTCAATGAGGATGCTGAAGTACAATTTCACAGATATACAGGTTTTAATTCTCCAAAAAGAGATAAAAGAAAAAAGTTTTTTGAGCCAAAGTTCCTGATGTGTGTATGTGTGTGTGTGAGACAAATTTCCTAAATTCCTAAAGAATTTCTAAATAATTGTAAAGAATTTTTCAGGGCATAAGGCCTAAAATGTTCATTTACTATTTTACTGCATGTTTCACTTTGTACTTGCTTCCCCAGTGTTCTAGAATTGCACCATCTTTCAGATTTTTTGCCGCTATGAATGAGGAGCTCTGATGGTATGATGGTTAAAGTTCTCGACTGCTAACCAAAAGGTTTGTGGTTTGAACCCACCAGATGCTCTGCAGGACAAAGGTGTGGCAGTGTGCTTCCATAAAGATTACAGCCTTGGAAACACTATGGGGAAGTTTTACCCCGTCCTATAGTGTCACTAGTGTCACTATGAGTCGTAGTTGACTTAATGGCTATATATATATATTTTTATGCTATAGGAACAAGGGGTTTGTTGATAGTGGTATACTGGAAAATTTAAATATAAATCCAGGAAAAATTGCTCCTCTGTGTGAGAGAGGCAATAAATACATTTTGGACACTGACAAATAGAAAAAGGCAGAAGAGTTCAGATTAGTAAAAATCTGCCAGACCAGATTTCCATCTTTCTCTACCCTGTACTCTGCTCCAGGAGGCTGACTTATTTGCACTCCATCAGTGGGTTCCTATTCTCTTTGTCTTCAGGTGAGTCTGGAGAATGGGGAGCCCAAAGGGAGGGAGCAGAGTGCTAACCAGCTATTTATTTGCTGGGTTCTTTCCTGTGAGGTTGACTAGATAGCCCTCAATTAAGTACCCCTCTAGTCCTCTCAAGGGATCCTTCTCTACTTGACTCTCCCTCCAGACTACAGTAAACATTTTGGCATAGAGATGGTGATAGCCAGCCTTGTGGTTCCTCAATAACAATGCCCTTGTAATTAATTCCTTTGTAAATAAACTCTTCTAAGATTTGCCTATTTTGAGTGTGCCATTTGTTTCTTGTTGGGACCCTGTTATGGACTGAGTTATGTCCCCCCAAAATTTGTGATATAAATTCTAAAATCTATTCCTGGAGTTATAATCTCATTTGAGAATGGTTATTTTTGTTATGTTAATGAGACAGAATTAGTGTAGGGTGTGTCTTGAGGCAATATTCCTTTGAAATATAAAAGAGATTAAACAAGCAAGCAGAGGAAAGATGGGGGAAGACACATGCCGAGGCACATGAAGTTCACCTAGGAGCAGAAGCTCAAAGAGACAAGGACCTTCCTCTAGAGCTGACACAGAAAGAAAGCCTTCCCCTAGAGCCAGCACCCTGAATTCAGACTTTTATCCTCCTTAACAGTGAGAAAATAAATTTCTGTTTGTTAAAGCCACCCATTTGTGTTATTTCTGATAAAAAAGATAGCACCATATAATTAAGACAGAATTTGATACTGGATCACCAAGTGAAGTACCAAAAGATTGGGGTGCTGTTCTAACGGAAACCTAAAATGTGGAGGTGGTTTTGGAATTGGGTAATGGGTACAGGTTCGGAGAGTTTTAAGGTAACTGCAACAGGCTTTTTTGTTTGTTTGGTTGGTTTAATAGTAAAAGCCTGGGGCCGTGGTGGTGCAGTGGTTAAGAGCTTGGCTGCTAACAAAAAGGTTGGCAGGGTTTCCAGCTGGAAACCCTATGGGGGCAATTCTACTCTGTCCTTCAGGGTCCTTATGAGTCGGAATTGACTTGACAGCAATGGGTTTTTAACTGTAAAAGCCTAGAATGCCTTGAAAAGACTGTTGGTAGAATTATGGACATTAAAGACAATTTTGGTGAGGGCTCAGAAGGAAGTGAGGACAGCTATAAAGAAAGTCTCTACTGTCTTAGAGAATACATATGGCACAGGCAACAGAATATTGCTAGAAATGTGGACGTTAAATACGCTTCTGGTGAGGCTTAACAGAAAATGATGAACATGTGACTGGACAATGGAGATGGGTGATGCTTTTTATGCAGTGGCAATACTGTCTGAATTACATTCAAATGTTTGGTGGAAGGTAGAACTTGAAAATGATGAACTTGCTTATCAGGCTGATGAGATTTCTAAGCAAGATCTTAAAGGGGCTTTGAGGTTTCTCCTTGCCACTTACAGTAAAATGTGAGAGGAAAAAGATAGACTTTGTAAATAAACTGTGTAAATGAAAACAGAACTTATAGATTGGGAATATTCTGTTGTATAAACTAAGGACACATGTCCTGGAATGTTCACCAAGGACATGGCTATACAATCTTTTGTTAAAAAGATTAAGCCTGTGACTGATGGATCTAACCGACTACCACAGCAGAAAACATATCAGCTTAGACTGATGGGGACAGAGAAAGAACAAAAGGAAAGAATGCTGTCTGTCTCTTGGAATTCTACAGGCAGGAAACAGGTTAAAGGACATAAATCTGTCATCCTCCAAGAAAAGAAAAAGATCATCCCTGGAGCAGCTTGGAGATCAGCAGAACTGTTGAAAGGAGCAAAAGATGCAGGGACTTCTTGGTTTCAAAGGGTGGGGCCACAGTCTCCTGGATCTCAAAGGCTGTAACCACAGCCACCTAGATTTCAGAGTTGGATCTTTGCCAACTTGGTCTTGGAGTGTGGGGCTGCCGTTAGTGTGTGCTTGAGGGGGATAGGGTTGCTGCCCAAAGCTGAAGAGGTGGGGCTGCCGTGACCAAGGGGCAGAAGGGTGGGGCTTTCTGGGGCCGAGGGGGTGGGGTTGCCACTTAGATGGACTAGGACAATGTGGCTGCTTAAAGCCCAGGGAGCAGAGTTGCCTTCTCAGAGGACCTGGAAGGCAAAGATGAAGCTCAAGGCCAAGGGACTCCCACCCAGAACCCAGAGGGCATAGCCAACACCTGGAATGTGGAGGGTGGGGTCATTGTTCAGGTGGTCTCAGAGAAGAGAGGATTATTTTCAAGTCTTGAGAGCTAATGTTATTTGTTCTGCTGGGTGTTTGACTTGATTGGTGCCTGTTATCTCATCTTTCCTTCCAATTTCTCTCATTTGTAATAGAAATGTCTACCTGTGCTTGTTCCACCACTGTACTTTGGAAACAGATAACTTGTAACGTAGATTTCACAGGGTCACAGATGAAGAGAGATTTTACCCCTGAATGCAATACACCTACAATCTCACCCATACTTGATTTAGATGATTCAGAAAATGAGATTTTGGACTTGGAGTTGATTTAGGACTTTGCAGATGATGTGATGGGGTGAATGTGTTTTAGTAGTGGGAAGGACATGAATTTTGGGAAGCCAAAGCTTGGAACTTTATGGATTGAACTATGTCCCCCCCAAAATATGTGTTGTAAATCCTGACCTCTATGGTTGTGGTTATAAGCCCATTTGGGAATGAGATGTCTTTGTTATGTTAATGAGATAGGATTAGTGTAGGGTGTATCTTGAGGGAATCTCTTTTGAGATGTAAAAGAGATTAAACAAGTGAACAGAGGAGAAATGGTGGAAGACACACTCCAAGCCACATGAAGATCACCCAGGAGCAGAATCTCAGAGAGACGAGGACTTTCCTCCAGGGGTGACAGTGATAGAAAGCCTTCCCCATGAGCAGGCTCCCTGAATTCAGACTTTTAGCCTGCCAAACTGTGAGAAAATAAATTTCTGTTTGTTAAAGACACCCACTTGTGATATTTCTGTTATAGCAGCACTAAATAACTAAGACAGACCCTGACCGAAAAAAATTCTATTTTTATTCGATCCTACTCTGGGAGCATGGCCCCCAGACACCCTCTTAACTCAGTACTGAAGTCACTCCTGAGGTTCACCCTTCAGCCAAATATTAGACAGTTCCATAAAACAAAGAATAATACACGTAGCTGAATCATGTATGTGAGACTAAATGGGCACGGCACCACATGTATGAGAAGGGAGTTGGGGACAGGAGAGTTGGACAAGTGAAAATGGGGAAACCAAGGTCAAGAAGGGGAGAGTGTTGATACATTTCTTGGTTGGCAACCAATGTCACAAAACAATGTGTGTATTAATTGTTTAATGAGAAACTAATTTGCTCAGTAAACTTTCATTTAAAACACAATAATTTTTTAAAAATAAAATCCACAAGCAAAGTTATTGAGGATGTGTATATTAAAAAAAAAATTTTTTTTTTTTTATATTGAGCTTGCAATGTTAAACTTACATTGGACCAGTGTTGAATATTAAACTTCACTAAAAAAAATCAGTATTATTTATTTATTAGCTAAAAGAATATTAATAAACACTGCTAGCATTCCAAAGACCATGTTACTGTCATGTTTTTATGAACTAATTCTTAAAGAAAATAAAGTTTTGTGTATGCAGTGAACAGCTTGGTCCTTGGGCAAGAGCTTCCACATTCTCTTTGTGGAGGTCTGTCCACTTTCAAATCTTTCTTGATACCCCTGTAATGAGGCAGCTTAAAAAAGGTCTCGCATTTATTTCATGAAACAGGATTATGGTTTAAATGTAAATGGAATGGCTTTGCACCATACTTTAGGAAAAATTTTTTGACCGTGAGGTCTACTTAACCTTAGAATTTTCATTTATGAAGGAAATGATTGGGAACCGGGAAACTATATATTTTTTAAAAGTCCTTCAGATGGCACTGGGTTTTTTTTTTTTTTCAGATGATTTGAATAGGCTCAGAAAGAGAAGAGAGCGAATTGACTTTTTTTACCTTCTAAACTGTTTTCCTTCAGATGTACAAGAAAACGGTTTTCCTTCAGATGTGCAAGAGCCATCTCAAATCAATATGTCAATTTTAATTGAAGAAGTATTTATCAAACCTCTACCATGTGCCAGAACCTATACCAGGTAATAGAGTGGTAAATACCACAATGTGGTCCAGGATATTGTTCAGATTATAGGCTAGCAGAAAAACCAAATATATCATTTCTTGTGTAATGAATTTTAGGAGAGAAGCATAAAAAATCTCCAGCTCTTATTAGAAGGGAATACAAGCACATTTTGTTAAACCATTGCCACCTAATTACCCACACTAAAACCTGAAAATCGTTCCTGAATTCTGTCCTTCCTTTATTACTGCACTCCCCAGCATCAGTCATTGAGTTTTACCTATTTTTGTATTTTATATTTGTTCACATTCCTGCATCCTTATAACTATTACCCTAGCTCAAGTCCTCATCATTTCTCT
The DNA here is from genome assembly GCF_030014295.1 of Loxodonta africana. Lineage (NCBI taxonomy): Eukaryota > Metazoa > Chordata > Mammalia > Proboscidea > Elephantidae > Loxodonta > Loxodonta africana. Next base: position 96,205,427 of record NC_087352.1, read on the forward strand.
CCTGATATCCTGCACCTAACTGATCTCCTGGCTTCCAGTCTTGCACCCTCAATGCTGTCTTTCACATTATTACTAATCCATTGCTGTCGAATTGATTGCAACTCACAGCAACCCTATAGGACAGGGTAGTACTGCCCCATAGGGTTTCCATGGCTGTAATCTTTACAGAAGCAGAATGCCATGTCTTTCTCCCAAGGAGTGGATGGTGGGTTCAAATCACTGACCTTTCAGTTAAGCAGCTGAGCGTTTTAGTCTCTGCTCCACCAAGGCTCCTCACATTATTAGTAGAACAACACTGACCATTTCACAAAATTGCAAAAAATTCCTTAATGAAATTCCAACCTATAAAAGATAAAGTCCCACTCCTTAATACAATGTTATAGATTGGATCGTGTCCCTCCCCCACCAAAAAAAAAAAAAAGATATTTTGAAGTCCTAAAGCCTGGTACCTGTGAGGGTGACCTTGCTTGGAAATAAGGTCTTCAAAGATGTTATCAGTTAAGTTAACATAAGATCATACTGGAGTAGGGTGTGCCCTAATCCCATCTGAAAGGTGTCCTTATAAAAGAAGAAAAAATCCTCTAAATGTCAAGGAATGCCTGGGGCTACCAGAAGCTGTGAGACATGAGAAAGGACACTCCCTCAGAGTTTTCAAAGAGAACATAGTGCTGAGGATGGCCTGAATTTGGACTACTAACCTCTAGAACTGTGAGACAATAGATTTCTGTTGTTTAAAGCAACCCACATTGTGAGTGCTTTGTTACAGTAGCTCTAGGAAACTAATCCACCACTTGTCTGTCAGTTTGTTGTACTGTGGTGGATTGCCTGTTGCTGTGATACTGGAAGCTATGCCACTGGTATTTCAAATACCATCAAGGTCATCCATAGTTGACAGGTTTCAGCAGAGCTTCCAAATTAAGACAGACTAGGAAGAAGGATCTAGTTATCTACTTCTAAAAAAATTGGCCAGCGAAAACCTTATGAATAACAGTGGAACACTGATATATTGCTGAAGAATGAGCCCCTCTGGTTGGAAGGCACTCAAAATACCACTGGGGAGGAGCTGTCTCTCAAAGTAGAGCTGACCTCAATGACCTGGCTGGAATAAAGCTTTCGAGACCTTCATTTGCTGATGTGGCACTGAGACAGACAGGGTTAACTGTGCTGGCAGAACAAAAGAGCTGTTGAAAGACTACCATCTAGAAGTTGGGTAAACAGGAACCATACCCTGTCAACATAAGATAAGGTTGAAACCACCCATGAATTACTATCTTCTTCTAGTCTCTTCCCCCTTTACAGGCTCTGCATGCACAGAAGAACAAAGTGTGACTGCTGTTTAACCTTCCTTATCCCTCTGGAAATGGCGATGTAGTTGAAGATCAGTGCGCTTGCACTATATCCCATAATAAGTGATGCTAAGGGCCACCAAGAGGACTACATCTTGAATATCAGTGGGTTCCATCTTGGATTCCAGATGCACGCGCAAACTAATTAGCATGCACCGCCATTCTGAGAAGTACCTGTCCCTTGAAAGAAGCCCACAATTCATTATTCTACTGTCTTCACCAAACCATTTAAGCCCCAGCCTTGCTTGCCTTTTTGAGTCAGTCTTTTGGAGAGGCTTAGTACCCCCCTGACTCCTTTTGCTTGACTCAAGCAAAATAAACCTTGCTGAAGATAAAATTTGTCTTTTGTGTGTATTCTTACTTGGGAAAAGACAAGGACCCTTTGTGTCAGATTCGCGATTGATAATAGCACAACTCAAAATGGGAAGAAACACCTGAAAACATCCATTAATAACTGGAATGTGGAATGTATGAAGTGTATATCTAGGAAAATTGGAACTTGTCAAAAATGAAATGTAATGTTTGAAGATTGATATCCTAGGCATTAGTGAGCTAAAATGGACTGGTATTAACCATTTTCAATCAGACAATCATAAGGTCTACTATGTTGGGAATGACTAGTTGAAGAGGAATGGTGTTGTGTTCTTTGTCAAAAAGAACATTTGAAGATCTATCCTGAAGTACAATGCTGTCAGTGATAGTGTAATACCCATATGCCTACAAGGAAGACCAGTTAATATGACTACTCTTCAAATTTACACCAACAACTAATGCCAAAGATGAAGAAATTGAAGATTTTTACCAAATTCTATTGTCTGAAATTGATCAAACATGCAATTAGGATGCATTGATAATTACTGGTGATTGGACTGTGAAAGTTGGAAATAAAAACAGTAGTTGGAAAATATGCCCTTGGTGATAGAAACAACATCAGAGATTTCATAATAGAATTTTGCAAGACCAACAATCTATTAATTGAAAATACATTTTTTCAACAACATAAATGGTGGCTATGCACGTGGACTTCACCAGGTGGAACACACAGGAATCAAATCAACTACATCTGTGGAAAGAGAAACTCAATATTATTGGTCAGAATAAAGCCAGAGGAAGACTGCAGAATAGATTATCAATTGCTCATATGCAAGTACAAGTTGAAGCTGAAGAAAATTAAAATAATACCATGAGAACCAAAGTATGACCTTGGGTATATCCCACCTGAATTTAAAGACCATCTCAAAAATAGATTTGAGGCATTGAACACTAATAACGGAAAACAGATAAGTTGTGGAATGACATCAAGAACAACATATGTCAAGAAAGCAAAAAGACAGGAAAGAAAGAAAAGACCAAAATGGACATCAGAAGAGACTCTGAAACTTGCTTTTGAAGGTAGACTAGCTAAAGAAACAGAAGAAATGATGAAGTAAAAGAGCTGAATGGAGAACTCTGAAGGGTGGCTTGAGATGAGAAAGTAAAGCATAATAATGAACTGTGCAAAGGCCTGGAGTTAGAAAACCAAAAAGGAAGAACACACTTGGTATTTCTTAAGCTGAAAAAAAAAAAAAAGAACTAAAGAAAAATTCAAGCCTCCAGTTGCAATATTGAAGGATTCCATGGGCAAAATATTGAATGATACAGGATGCATCAAAACAGGATGGAAAGAATACACAGAGTCAGTGTACCAAAAAGAAGTGGTTGGCATTCAACCATTTCAGGAGATAGCGCATGATCAAGAACCGATGGTACTGAAGGAAGAAGTCTAAGCTGCAATGAAGGCTTTGGCAAAAAACAAGGCTCCAGGAATTGATGGAATACCAAATGAGGTGTTTCAACAAACAGATGCAGTGCTGGAGATGCTCACTTGTCTATACCAAGAAATTTTGAAGACAGCTACCTGGCCAACTGACTGGAAGAGATCCATATTTGTGCCCATTCCAAAGAAAGGCGATCCAACAGAATGTGGAAATTATTGAAGAAGATCATTAATATCACATACAAGTAAAATTTTGCTGAAGATCATTCAAAAGCTGTTGTAACGGTGTGTTGACAGGGAACTGTCAGAAATTCAAGCCTGATTCAGAAGAGGACATGGAACCAGGGGTATCATTTCTGTTGTCAGATGGATCTTGGCTGAAAGCAGAGAATACCAGAAGGATGTTTACCTGTGTTTTATTGACTACGCAAAGACATTCAACTGTGTGGATCATAACAAACGATGGATAACATTGCAAAGAATGGGAATTTCAGAACACTTAATTGTGCTCATGAGGAACCTGCATATAGACCAAGAGGCATTCATTCAAACAGAACAAGATGACACAGCATGGTTTAAAGTCAAGAAAAGTGTGTGTCAGAGTTGTGTCCTTTCACCATACTTATTCAGTCTGTATGCTGAGCAAAAAATCCGAGAAGCTAGACTGTATAAAGTAGAACGTGGTATCAGGATTGGTGGAAGACTTGTTAACCTGTGTTATGCAGATGACACAACCTAGCTTGCTGAAAGCAAAGCGGACTTGAACAACTTACTGATGAATATCGAAGGCTATGGCCTTCAGTATGGATTACACTTCAACATAAAGAAAACAAAAATCCTCACAACTGGACCAATAACCAACATTATGATAAACGGAGACCATATTGAAGTTGTCAAGGATTTCATTTTACTTGGATTCTATGGAAGCAGCAGTCAAGAAATCAAATTACGTATTTCATCGGGCAAATTTGCTGCAAAAGACCTCTTTCAAGTGTTAAAAAGCAAAGAGGTCACTTTGAAGACTAAGCTGCGCCTGACCCAAGCCATGGTATTTTCTATTGCCTCATATGCATGTGAAAGCTGGGCAATGAATAGGGTAGACCAAACAAGAACTGATGTATTTGATGTATTGATGTATTGTATGGAGTTGGTGAAGATTATTTTATATACCATGGACTGCCAGAAGAATGAACAAATCCATTTTGGAAGAAGTACAACCAGAATGCTCCTTAGAAGGGAAGGTAGTGAGACTTGGTCTCGCGTACTTTGAGCATGTTATCAGGAGGGACCAGTCCCTGGAGAAGGGCATCATGCTTGTTGAAGTAGAGCGTCGGGGAAAAGGAGGAAGACCCTCAATGAGATGGATTGATACAGTGGCTGGTACAGCAGGCCAAAGCATAGGAAAGATAGTGAGTATGGCGTAGAAATGGGTAGTTATTCGTTCCGTTGTACATAGGGTTGCTGTGAGTCAGAACTGACTTGAAGGCACCTACCACCACCAACAACAAGGAAACTAATATGTGTAATGTAGAAGGCTCTCCATGACCTGAACTCTGTAGATTTCTTTTGTTGCATTCCTTCCTTTAGGGGCAAGCACTAAATACTGAATGCATGAATTAAAAACATTTAAAATGGTTTTTTTTGCTGGAGACCAAGACATAAAACACTTTAGTAAACCACACAGAAATATAGGAGACGGCTCTTTGCTATCATTCAGTATTGATTTAACACATGCATACGCTGGGCTCCAAAGGAATATATAAGAAATTGTCCCTGACCTGAATGGAGAGTGAAATTTCTCTGACGAGGCAAGTTATTGTTCAATTAAGCATTAATGCAAGGCAGGTTTAAACATGGGCAAATATCAGCAATTTGAAAGCACTTGCTATAGGAATTCATAGGAGAAAATTCCCTTGGGGCAGAAGGTTGAGTGGGGAAAATTAAGCTAGACTGGATGTTTGAGTGAGTTCTGCCCTGCTCTTTGGAGACTTGGCCACGTTATTCTTGGACACCAGGGAGTTTTAAAGCAAAACTGCCCTGGCTCTGTAGAGCTCAAACCTCTCCCTCTCTAGGTCTGTTTAGCAGAAGAGTGGCAATTGTAGGTAGCTATTCTGCCTTGAATGGCACCATTTTGAGATGGAACTCTGGCCAGTATCCTACCTCTCCTGGGTTCTTTAAAGTGGCTGTATCTCAGAGAAGTGGAGGCTGGGGAAAATGACATGTTTAGTAGAGTTCCAGGATCCTGAGTGAGAGGTTAGGACAAATTATTGACCACGTGGGGAACAGAACTAAATCTACTTTCTAGTCTAGCAGTTGAAAATGCTGTGAATTAAAATTTTCCCTCTGCTATAACTCTGGGAGTAAGCTACAAATTATTCTTCAAATACCTTTTTATTGTCTCCTACTTCTGAGAAAGGAGTCTAGGACATCTCTGGTAATGTCCTTTGCTTTGTTCCTTTCCTACAATTGTGATGTGTTCATAAGGGTCCCCGGAAAAAAAAAAGGAAAGAAAGCATCAATCCATGTAAAGTTTTATTTTGTTACATATAAAGCCAAATGCTAATGTGTTTGTTGTATAAAAAGCTGTCTCTGGAATCATTTGTGTAGTTGACATTCTAGGATTTGACCCAAAAGTTTCTTTTATGGCTGCATGTTTTATTGATACCCATTTACTGAAATATGCTTTTAACAATGGTACATTAAAAAAAGCATGTTTTTAATTCTGGAGAGCATAACCTACTTGGAAAATAGTGAAAACTCAGTTTCTCTGAATCCCAATTTCTGGTCTGAAAGGAAAGGAACCATTGTACTACAATTTCGTAGTGCTTTCAATACAAAGTAAAGGTTCTATGATGGCCAAAAGATTGATGCTCGTGAAATAAAATCAGGATTTCACGGGACGCATGCCACTGAGAACCTGACTTTTCTAAAAGATCTCACTAGGCCTGTTTCATAGCCATTCAAAGAGTCACAAATCTTCAGTGAGAAGTAATGAATGGCACCTAGACCCTATGACACATTCCTAATTTGTTAAAAAAAAAAAAAAAGAGGTATTATAAATATTTCAAGTATCAGATTTGTTGTTGTTGTTAGGTGCTGTCAAGTCAGTTCTGACTCACAGCGACCCTATGCATAACAGAACGAAACATTGCCCGGTCCTGCGCCATTCTCACAATTGCTGCTATGCTTGAGCCCATTGTTGCAGCCGTTGTGTCAAGCTAATCAGATTAGCTTCCTATATTTATTGGAAAAAAAAAATCTGTTGATTTCATAAAACATGATTGTATTAGTTTTTTAGGGCTGCCATAACAAAGTACTACAGAGTGGCTTAAAACAACAGAAATGTGTTGTCTCACAGTTCTGGGAGCTAGAAGTCAGAAATCAAGGTGTTGGCAGAGCCATGCTCTCTCTGAAGGCTCTAGGGAAGGGCACTTCCCTGCCTCTTCCTTGCTTCTGGTGATTGTCAGCAGTCCTTGGCATTCCTTGACTTGTTAGATGCATCACTTCAAACTCTGCCTCCATCATATGGTTGTCTTCTTCCCTCTGTATGTCTGTGTCTCTTTTCTTCTTCTAAGGATACCAGTTATCTTAGTTATCTAGTGTTACTCGAACAGAAATGCCACAAGTGGGTGATTTTAACAAAACGAAAGTTATTTTCTCATAGTTCAGAAACCAAAAATCAAACCTGTTGCTGCTGAGTTGATTCCAATTCATAGTGGCCCTATAGGACAGAGTAGAACTGGCCCATAGGGTTTTCAAGGAGTGGCTGGTGGATTCAAGATACTGATCTTTTGGTTAGCAGCCAAGCTCTTAACCACTGTGCCACCAGGGTTCCTCAGGAAGCTAAAGGTCTGAATTCAGGCTGCCAGCTCTAGGGGAAGGCTTTCTATCTCTGTCAGCTCTGGAGGAAGAGCCTTGTCTCCTTGAGCATCTGCACCTGAGCAATCTTCATGTGGCTTGGTATATGTCTTCCACCATCTCACTTCTGCTCAATGATTTAATTTCTTTTATATCTCAAAAGAGATTCACTCAAGATACACCCTACACTAATCCTGTCTCATTAACATAAAAAAACAACCCATTCCCAAATGGGATTATAACCACAAGCCTAGAGGTCAGGATTTACAATGTATTTTGGGGGTCATAATTCAATCCGTAACATTCCACATTTTGGCTTTCCAAAATTCATGTCCTTGCCACATGTAAAACACATTCACCCCATCACATCATCTGCAAAGTCCTAAATCAACTCCAAGTCCAAAATCTCATTTTCTGAATCATCTAAATCAAGTATGGGTGAGACTTTAGACATACTCAGTCTGGGGGCAAAAATTCCTCTCCACCTGTGACCCTGTGAAATCTACATTACAAGTTATCTGTTTCCAAAGTACAATGGTGAAACAGACATTTCTATTACAAATGAGAGAAATTGGAAGGAAAGATGAGATAACAGGCACCAAGCAAGTTAAACACCCAGCAGAACAAATTACATTAGCTCTCAAGACTTGAAAATAATCCTCTCTTCTCTGAGACCACCTGAACAATGACCCCACCCTCCACATTCCAGGTGTTGGCTATGCCTTCTGGATTCTGGGTGGGAGTCCCTTGGCCTTGAGCTTCACCTCTGCCTTCCAGGTCCTCTGAGAAGGCAACTCTGCTCCCTGGGCTTTAGGCAGCCACATTGTCCTAGTCCATCTAAGTGGCAACCCCACCCCATTGACTCCAGTAAGTCCCACCCTTCTGTCCCTTGGGCATGGCAGCCCCCCCTCCTCAGCTTTGAGCAGCAACCATATCCCCCCGGAACACCTAAACAGCATCCCCACACTCCAAAACCAAGTTGGCAAAGATCCAACTCTTTGAAATCTAGGTGGCTGTGGTTACAGCCTTTGAGATCCAGGAGACTGTGGCCCCACCCTTTGAAACCAAGAAGTCCCTGCATCTTTTGCTCCTTTCAACAGTTCTGCTGATCTCCAAGCTGCTCCAGAGATGATCTTTTTCTTTTCTTGGAGGATGACAGATTTATGTCCTTTAACCTGTTTCCTGCCTGTAGAATTCCAAGAGACAGACAGCATTCTTTCCTTTTGTTCTTCTCTGTCCCCATCAGTCTAAGCTGATATGTTTTCTGCTGTGATAGTCGATTAGATCCATCAGTCACAGGCTTAATCTTTTTAACAAAAGATTGTATAGCCATGTCCTTGGTGAACATTCCAGGACACGTGTCCTTAGTTTGTACAACAGAATATTCCCAATCTTTAAGTTCTGTTTTCATTTACGCAGTTCATTTACAAAGTCCATCTCTTTTCTCTCACATTTTATTATAAGCAACAGGAGAAATCACGCAGCCTCTTTAAGATCTTGCTTAGAAATCTCGTCAGCCCGATATCCAAGTTCACTCACTTTTAAGTTTTACCTCCCACCAAACATTTGAACATAATTCAGGCAAGTTGTTTTGCCACTGCATAAAAAGCATCACCCTTCCTCCATTGTCCAATTACATGTTCATCTTTTTCCATTAATGTCTTACCGGAAGCACATTTAATGTCAACATTTTTAGCAACATCCTGTTGCCTGTGCGATATGTATTCTCTAAGACAATAGAGGCTTTCTCTATAGCTCTCCTCGCTTCCTTCTGAGCCCTCACTAGAATTGCCTTTGATGTCCATAATTCTACCCACAGTCTCTTCAAGGAAATCTATAGACACCTTAAAACTCTTCCAGCCTCTACCCATTACGCTATTCCGAAACCACTTCTACATTTTAGGTAGCAGTTAAAAGAGCACCCTGCTCTTCTGGTACCTCACTTGGCAATCCAGTACCAAATGCTTTCTTAGTTATCTGGAGCTGCTATAGCAGAAATACCACAAGTGAATGGCTTTAACAAATAAAAATTTATTTTCTCACAGTTTAGGAGGCTAGAAATCTGAATTCAGGGTGCTGGCACTAGGGGAAGGCTTTCTGTCTGTTGGCTGTGGAGAAAGGTCCTTGTCTCTTTGAACTTCTGCTCCTGCACAATCTTCATGTGGCTTGGTATGTGTTTTCCACCACCTCTCTTCGGCTTGCTTTATATCTCAAAGGAAATTGACTCAAGATACACTCTACGCTAATCCTGTCTCATTAACATAACGAAGATAACCTATTCTCAACTGGTATTATAACCACAGGCATAGAGGTTAGAATTTATAACACAAGTTTTGGGGGGACATAATTCAGTCCAAAACACCAGTCAAATTGGATTAAGTCCCACCTTATTGCAGTATGACCTCATCTTAACTAATTACATACATAAAGATTGTTTTTCCAAATAAGGTCACATTCATATGACCTCAACATATCTTATTGGGGGATACAATTCAAACAATAACAATGTTCTATTAATGTAAATAAAAGCACACTAAAATCTGTAAACAATATAAATGTAAAATTTGCTGTAATAATAACAGCTAATTCTTACTAAAGGAGTAATATGTGCCAAATATCATTCTAAGTCTCTTACATGCAACCACTCATTTATTCCCTGGAACAATCTTACGAAGTTGATACTATTATTTCTCCCACTTTACAGCTTAGGAAACTGAGACACAAAGTTTAATTAACTTGCCTATTTTTTTTTTCTGCACTCACTTGTTCTTTATCGTTATTTTTCATTGTGCTTTAGGTGAAAGTTTACAGCTCAAATAAATTTCTCATTCAAAAATTTATACACAGATTATTTTGTGACATCGGTTGCTGTCCCCACAATGTGGCAGCACACTCCCCCTTTCACCCTGGATTCCCTGTGTCCGTTAGTCCAGTTCCTGTCCCATCCTGCTTTTGGACAGGAGCTACACATTTGGTCTTGTATATGTGATTGAACTAAGAAGCACGTTCCTCATGTGTGTAATTTTTTTGTTTTATAGGTCTGTCTAATCTTTGAAAAGTAGGCTTCAGGAATAGTTTCACTTCTGGGCTTGCAGAGCACCCAGGGGGCCATAGTTTCGGAGATTCCTCCAGTCTTTGCCAGACCCATAAGTCTTGTCTTTTTATGTGAATTCTGTCCTGCATTTTTCCCATGCTCTGTCTGGTACTCTCTGTTTTGATCCCTATCAGAGCGGTTCTTGGTGGTAGCTGGGCACCACCTAGTTCTTCTGTTCTCAGGCTGGTGGAGTCTCTGGTTCATGTTATTCTCTAGTCTTTTTGGCTAGTATTTTCCTTGTGTCTTTGGTTTTCTTCATTCTCCTTTGCTCCGGGTGGAATAAGACCAATAGATGTATCTTAGATGCCTGCTCACAGGCTTTTAAGACCCCAGATGCTACTTACCAAAGTGGGATGTAGAATACTTTCTTTATAAACTTTGTTATGGCAATTGACGTAGAAGTCCCCCGAGGCTGTGGTTCCCAGGTCTCAGCCCCAGCCACTCTGACCCTCAAAGTGTTTGGATGTGTCTAGGAAATTTCAGTGCTTTTGCTTTGGTCCAGTCGAGCTAACTTCCCCTATATTGTGTGTTGTCCTTTCCTTCACAAAAATTGACACTTGTCTATTATCCAGTTAGTGATTCCTGCCCCCCCATAACCATCTATGTATGCTTTTTTTTCTGTGTGTAAACCTTTTCTTGAGTTCTTATAATATTGATGTCATACAGCATTTGTCCTTTTGTGACTGAATTATTTCACTCAGCATAATATCCTTCAGGTTCATCTATGCTGTGAGATGTTTCAAGGATTCATCATTATTCTTTATCATTGCATAATATTCCATTGTGTATATGTACCATAGTTTGTTTATTCATTCATCTGTCGATGGGCATTTAAGTTGCTTCCATCTTTTTGCATACCCATGTGCTGCATGAACAAGGGTATGCATATGCCTATTCTTATGATGGCTCTTATTTCTCTGGAGTATATTCCTAGGAGTGGTATTGCAGGATCCTATGGTGTTTCTATTTCTAACTTTTTAAGGAAGCGCCATATCATTTTCCATATTGGTTGTACCATTTCATATTCCCACTGGCAGTGCATGAGAGTTCCAATCTCCCCACAACCTCTCCAACATTAGTTATTTTGTGTTTTTTGGATTAGCGCCAGTATTGTTAGGGTGAGACAGTATCTCAACATAGTTTTGATTTGCATTTTGAAATGGCTAATCATAGGGAGCATTTCCTTGGGTGTCTGTTAGCTGCCTGAATGTCTTCTTTGGTGAATACGTGTTCATATCCTTTGCCCATTCTTTAATCGTATTTTTGTTGTTGAGGTGTTTCAGAATCTTGTAGATTTTAGAGATTAGACCCTTATCAGATATGGTGTAACCAAAAATTTTTTTCCCAGCCCGTAGGCTTTCTTTTCACTCTTTTAGTGAAATCTTTTGATGAGCATAGGTGTTTGATTTTTAGGAGCTCACAGTTATCTAGTTTCTCTTCTGGTGTTTGGGCACTGATAGTTGTGGTTTACATACTATTTATGCCATGTATTAGGGCCCTTATCATTGTCCCTATTTTTTCTCCCATGATCTTTATCACCTTAGATTTTTTTATTTAGGTCTTTGATCCATTTTGTGTTATTTTTTGTGCATGGTGTGAGGTACGAGTCCTGTTTCATTTTTTTACAGTTGTACATCCAGTTTTGCCAGCACCATTTGTTAAAGAGACTGCCTTTTCCCTATTTAACAGGCTTTGGGACTTTGTCAGGTATCAGCTGCTCATAGATAGATAGATTTACTTCTGGGTTCTCATTTCTGTTCCATTGGTCTATACGTCTGTTGTACCAGTACCACGCTGTTTTGACTACTGTGGCTGTATAATGGGTTCTAAAATCAAGTATTGTGAGGCCTTCCACTTTATTCTTCTTCAGTAATGCTTTGCTTATCTGGGGCCTCTTCCCTTTCCATATAAAGTTGGTGCTTTGTTTCTCCATTTCATTAAAAAATGATGTGGAGTTTGGATCAGCATTGCACTGTATTTGTAGATTGCTTTGAGTAGAATTGATATTTTCACAATGTTGAGTTTTCCTATCCATGAGCTTGGTATGTTTTCCCATTTATATAGGTCTCTTTTAGTTTATTGGAGTAGTGTTTTGTAGTTTTCCTTGTATACCCAAAATTATGTCCCTGGTTAGATTTATTCCTACGTATTTTATCTTTTGGGGGCTATTGTAAATGGTATTGATTTGATGATTTCATTTTTGAAGTTCTCTTTGTCAGTGTAGAGGGATCCTACTGATTTTTGTATGCTTATCTTGTATGCTGCTAATTTGCTAGTCTTCTATTAGTTTCAGTAACTTTATTGTGGATTCTTTGGGGTTTTCTGCGTAGAAGATCATGTTGTTTGTGAATAGGGATAATTTTACCTCTTCCTTACCAATTTGGAGGCTCTTTATTTCTTTTTCTTGCCTTATTGATTTTTTATTTCTTTTTCTTGCCTTATTGATCTGGCTAGGACCTCCAGCACAATGTTGAATAAGAGTGATGATAAAGGGCGTCCTTGTCTGGTTCCCGTTCTCAAGGGGAATGCTTTCACTCTCTCTCCTTTTAGGATGATGTTGGCTGTTGGCTTTACAAATGCTCTTTTTTGCCAAGAGTTTTTATCAGGAATGTATGTTGGACTTTGTCAAATGCTTTTTCTATGTTGCTTAATAAGATCATGTGTTTCTTTTCTTTTGTTTTATTTATGTGGTGGATTATGTTGATTGATTATGTAATGTTGAACCATCCCTGCACACCTGGTATGAATCCCACGTCATCATGATGTATTGTTATTATTTTTTTTTTGGACATCTGTTGAATTCTATTGGCTAGAATTTTGGTGAGGATTTTTGTGTCTCTGTTCATGAGGCATATTGGTCTGTAGTTTTCTTTTTGTTTGGTGTCTTTGTCTGGCTTTGGTGTCAGGGTTTTGCTGGCTTCATAGAATGAGTTTGGGAGTATTTCTTCCTTTTCTATGCTCTGAAATAGCTTTAGCAGTATTGGTATTAGCTCTTCTCTGAAAGTTTGACAGAATTTTACAGTGAAGCCATCTGGGCCAGGGATTTTTTTTTCGTAGGGAGTTTTTTTTTTACTTCTTCAATCTCCTTTTGTTATAGATTTGTTTAGTTTTTCTACCTCTGTGTTAATTTAGGTAGGTAGTGTGTTTCTAGAAATTTGTCCATTTCCTCTAGGTTTTCAAATTTGTTGAAGTACAATTTTTCATAATATTCTGTTATGATTCTTTTAAGTTCAGTTGGGTCTGTTGTGATATCACCCGTCTTATTTCTTATTCTAGTTTTTGCTTCCTCTCCTGTTTTTTGCATGTCAGTTTAGCTAATGGTTTGCCGATTTTGTTGATCTTTTCAAAGAACCATCTTTTGTTTTTGTTGATTCTTTCAATTGTTTTTCTATTCTCTAGTTCATTTATTTCTGCTCTAATTTTTATTATTTCCTTTCTTCTGGTGCCTGAGGGTTACTTTTGCTGATCTCTTTCTATTTGTTCAAGTTGTAGGGTTAATTTTTGATTTTGACCCTTTCTTCTTTTTGGATGTGTGCGTTTATTACTATAAACTGACCTCTGAGCACTGCCTTTGCTGTGTTCCAAAGATTTTGGTATGATGTGTTTTCATTCTCATTTGATTCTCTGAGTTTCTTTATTCTATCCTTGATTTCTTCTATAACCCAGTTGTTCTTAAGCAAAGTGTTGCTCAGCTTCCATGTAGTTGATTTTTTTTCTTTGATGATTTTATTATTGATTTCTACTGTTATGGCATTATGACCAGAGAAGATGCTTTATATTATCTTGATGTTTTGGATTCTGTTAAGGCTTCCTTTGTGGCTGATAATGTGGTCTGTTCTGGAGAATGTTCCATGTGCATTGAAAGAAGAATGTATACTTAGTTGCTGTTGAGTGGAGTGTTCTGTATATGTCTGTGAGGTCAAGTTGGTTGATTGTGGCATTTAGATCTTCCATATCTTTATTGAGTTTCTTTCTAGATGTTCTGTCCTTCACCAAAAGTGGTGTGTTGCAGTCTCTTACTATTATTGTGGAGCTTTCTGTTTCTCTTTTCAATGCTGTTAGAGTTTGTTTTATACATTTTGTAGCCCTCTCATTGGGTGCATATATATTTACTATGGCTATGTCCTCCTGATGTATTGACCCTTTAAACATTATATAGTGCCCTTCTTTATCCTTTATGGTGAATTTTCCTGTAAAGTCTATTTTATTAAAGAATAATATTGCCATTCCTGCTCTTTTTTAATTATTACTTGCTTCATATATATTTTTCCATCCATTGAGTTTTAATTTGTTTATGTCTTTGTGTCTAAAGGGTTTCTCTTGTAGACAGCATGTGGACAGATCACGTTTTTTAATTCATTCAGCCATTCTCTCTCTTTATGGGTACATTTAGGTTATTTACATTCAGTGTGATTATTGATAAGTATGAGTTTACTGCTGTAATTTTTTTTTTGTGGAGTTGACAGTTTCTTTGTTCCACTTAATTTTCTGTGCTGAGTTTTTTTTTATGTATTTTCTTTTCATCTTTTTCATTATTGTTGATTTTGTGTTTGCTGAGTCTTTATGTTTTCTTCTTTTTCATTTTGATAGGTAGATTTGTTAGATTCCTTAGTGGTTACCTTGAAATTTACCTTTATTTTTTTAAGTTTAAACTAGTCTTTTATTTTTTGATATTGCTTTAACTTCTTCTCCATATGGAATTTCTACGACTACACTGTCTATTCCCTCTTTTTTGTGTTGATGTTATCATTGTTTACATATTGATATCTCTGATTCCTCATTTTCAGTATTTTTGCTTTGATTTGTTTTTGTGAATTCCCTATCTGGGTTGATAACTGATTGACCTGTCTTGTGTCCTAGTCTTCGGTTGTTGTCTGATATTATTGGCCCTCTAACTGAAGGACTCCCTCTAATATTTACTGTAATTTTGGTCTGGTTTTTACAAATTCCCTTAATTTCTGTTTATGTGGAAAATGATCTAATTTCACCATAGTATTTGAGAGACAATTTTTCTGCATATATAATTATTGGCTGGCAATTTTTTTCCTTCAGGAGTTTATGTATGTCACCTTATTGCTTTCTTGCTTGCATGGTTTCTGCTGAGTAGTCTGAGCTTAGTCTCATTTATTCTTATTTGTAGGTGACTTTTTGTTTATCCCTAGCCACTGTCAAGATTCTTTCTTTGTCTTTGGTTTTGGCAAGTTTGATTATGATATGCCTTGGTGACTTTCTGTTGGGCTGTACCCTGTATGGGGTTTGTTGAGCCTCTTTGATCAATATCTTCTCATCTTTTACGATAGCGGGGAAGTTTTCTGCAGCAAATCTCCAGCAGTTCTCTCTGTGTTTTCTTTATCCCCCCTCATATGGTATTCCAAGCACTCATAGGTTTTTTCCTCTTGATAGTATCCCACATAATTCTTTTTTCTGATTTTTCCTCAAACAAATTGATATAAAGGGATTTATCTTCAATCTCACTAATTATAACTTTCATTGTCTCAATTCTGCTCCTATGACCTTCTATTGAGTTGTCTAATTCTGAAATTTTATTGTTAATCTTTTGGATTTCTAGCTGCTGTCTCTGTATGGTTTCTAGCAGCCTGTTTATTCTTATGTTTTGTTATTGTATTGTTTTCCTGAATTCTTCTATTGGTTTGTCTGTGTGTTCATTGGCTTAGTCTGAGTTTTGCCTGGCCTCCTTCCTGTTTTCTTTGAGAGCTCTTTATATTAGTTTTTTGAATTCTTTTCTCAGGTAGTCCCATTGCCTTATCTTCCTCCAAACAGTTTTCTGGTTCTTTATTTTGATTGCTTGCTGGAGTCATCTTGTCCTGCTTCTTTATGTGATTTGATATTGACTGTTGTCTCTGAGACATCAATATGTTATGATATTTGTTTAATGTATTTTTGTTTACTGCATCCTGTATTATGCCCAAGTATGTTGGAAGTGTGAGCTACTTTGGTTGTTGGTGTCCTCGAAGCTCTCCCATCCTGTCGCTGGGTGGTCAGAGCAGCTACCAGCTATGTGAGCCCACAAGTCTGTTCAGTGTTCTCTCAGGGGTAGTTAGTCATGGCATAGGTGTCTGGGTTGTTGATAACCAAATATGTGGTGCAGACTCTCCCCTACAGTCCTAGGTGGGCAGGGCTGCATGGGGAGTGTATGGAGCTGGCACAGGTGTCAGTTGCAAGTGGGAGGTGATGTGTGGGGCAAGGCAGGGGGCTGATGGCCACCCTAGGTGCCTTGTTAGAGGGCATGTCCTTGTCCCCTACAGCTCATAGTTGGGGAGGTAGTGTGGCCAGTCCTTGGGTGCCTGGTGGCATTGGCTAGAGGGATTTGGAGGCCCCACTAATTCTCAGATCTCTGTTATGGCTGGCTAGATGGAGTAGGTGGTGCTGCCAGCTCTCAGCTCCCCCCCCCATGTGGGTGGATGAGGCCCCTTTTTAGGGTGTTGGGTGGTGTTGAATGTCAAAAATCTGAAGCTTTTCCTTGACTGCTGCAGGTGAAAATGGGCTTCAGGTATATGCCCTGCTGTTTTATGCTACTGAGGGTGTGTGGTGTCGAATCAGCCTGTAAGAGGCTGGGTAGGGGTGAGGGGTGCTGCAAGTCCATGGATCACATACTCCAGTGGCTGGGCAAAGGGGCAGGGCCTACTGACCTGCCATGAATTCCCGACTTGGGGGGGCTTGGTGTTGTTGATTGCCATGGGGCTGGTGTATGAGCAGGGTGGGGAGTGGATGAGGGAAAGAAGCGCTTCTCTGTTGTGAAGCTCTGAGGGGGCAGGGGTTATTTTGCCAGCATGCACAGTAGGTTGAGGGTTTATACTTAACTTTCGCAGGACCAGTGGTGCTCCTGTTTGATTTTGGAAGTGCCTGCCGTTTCACTGCTGCTTGGCTACAGATGTGACGATCCTTGGCTTGGAATGTTGCTCCTTGCCTCAGCCCATGTATGCTGTGCAGACTCAGCTAGCAGGGCACCAGTGAACTAGTGATCTGCAGTTTCCCATTTCCGCTTCTTTTGAGTTGTCACTCCTTCAACCACCACTCGGTTTGATTCTTCATCTTTGTCTTTAACGATTAAGGTTCCTTTGCTCTTAGGTGCCGTTGAGTCAGTTCTGACTCATAGCGTCCCTATGTACAACAGAACAAAACACCGTCTGGTCCTACACCATCCTCACAATTGTTGTTACGCTCGAGCCCATTGTTGCAACCTCCGTGTCAATCCCTCTCATTGAGGATCTTCCTCTTTTTCCCTGACCTCTACTTTACCAAGCATGATGTCCTTCTCCAAGGACTGATCTCTCCTGATAACATGTCCAAAGTATGTGAGACATATTCTCACCATCCCTGCTTCTAAGGAGCATTCTGGCTGTACTTCTTCCAAGACAGGTATGTTCACTCTTTTGGCAGTCTGTGGTATATGGTTTCTAGATTGCCATATATATTCGATTTGTTTGTTTTTTCAGGCCTTCATTTTAAGGACAACAGGAAATGTCTGACTATTCTGCCATCTTGGCCCCACCCTGCCAAAATTCTTAGAGCTAGTAAATGGTTGTCATGGATTGAATTGTGTCCCCCCAAAAATATGTGTCAACTTGGTTAGGGCATGATTCCCAGTATTGTGTAGATGTCCTCTATTTTGTGATTGTAATTTTATGTCAAGAGGATTAGGGTGGGATTGTAACACGATTCTTACTCAAGTTTCCTCCCTGATCCAAGGTAAAGGGAGTTTCCCTGGGGCAAGGCCTGTACCACCTTTTACCTCTCAAGAGGTAAAAGGAAAGGGAAGCAAGCAGAAAGTTGGGGACCTTGTACCACCAAGAAAGCAGCACTGGGAGCAGAGCGTGTCCTTTGGACCCGGGATCCCTGCCCTTGAGAACCTCCTCGACCAGGGGAAGATTGAGGACAAGGACCTTCCTCCAGAGCCTTCCCCTGGAGCTGACACCCTGCATTTGGACCGTAACCTACTAGGCTGTGAGAAAATAAATTTCCCTTTGTTAACGCCATCCACTTGTGGTATTTCTGTTACGGCAGCACTAGAGACCTAAGGCAATGGTATTTTTGAAAAATTTTGACCCAGATAATATGACTTCAGAGACAACGTTTCAAGGCTGCACTATATTGCTCCTCTGTAAAAAATTTAAAATACTACTCCACAGTAGAACGATCAAGTGGTTTGGAAAGGTCATGGAAAATCTTAAATCCACAAAAAAAGGCTTAAGGTTTTCATTTGGCACTCCCTTATGTCATCATTTTGCACCTTTCTTTTAACATTTGAAATGAATTTATCAAACACTTAATGAGAATCTACTGTTCATAGCATTTTACACACACACGTATTTAAGAGAGGGCAGAACCAAATATTCTTGCTCTTCCAGAGTTGGGGCTGGTGTTGGGTGATTAGGTCTCAGTAGTAAGATGCAGTAAGGAATTGCAAAAGAGAGTAGACAATGAAGAAGAAAAATTGGGCAGACAGTTCATTGAATGGTTAACTTATATGGTTAGGAATCCTGGCCAGTGAGTTTGGCCCTTTGTGTGTTCCGCGACCACCTCATAGCTGTGTGAAGGCTCCGGTAAATTTTGCAAACTCCAGAATAAGATAGTGTTTATAGGGAAGTGAGTGATATGTAGATGTTGGTATTTGAAAGAGATTGTTCCAGAAGTTGCTGTTAGGGCAGATTCCAAGTGGAGATAGAGATAGTGGTCCAAATAAGAGGCCAACATTATGTCCAAATGGAAGGGCAAGACTTGGATTTGAACAAGGCAAAAGTTCAAGAGATGCTGCAGAAAAAACCTAGAAGATTGATATGGTGGTAAAATAAGAGATGGTTGGTTTGCTGTAGGAGAATAGGGGGAGGCTCTAAAATTTGATTGGAAATTGAGATATTTCTCATATCACAAACGTATTCAAATAGAAATGGCTAATAGGCATCTGGACACAGGGAGAGGACTGATTGGAGATTTGGTCATACTTAGCATGAAGGTGGTGTTGTTAGTTACTGTTGAGTTGTTTCTGACTCATGATGCAACAAAACAAAATGCTGTTCAGTCCATCTTTGTGATTATTGGTATTCTTGAGTCTGTTTTTGCAGCCACTGTGTATTTTGAGTGTGTTCCATCTGAGGGGGTCATCTTCCAGCACTATATCAGACAATATTTTGTTGTGATCCATGGGGCTTTAATCAGTTAATTTTCAGAAGCAGATCACCAGGCTTTTCTTCCTAGTCTGTCTTAGTCTGGAAGCTTTGCTGAAACCTGTTCACCACGGGTACCCAACTAGTATTTGACATACCAGTGGCATAGTTTTCAGTATCACAGCAACATTGAAGCCACCACAGTACGACAAAATGAAAGATGGGTTGTGGGGCATGAAGGTAGCATCTTTTGTGTTTGGATCATTGCAACAGCCTCCTAACTGTTCTTACTACTTCCACTCTTGCCCCTCTTTGGTTCATTCTTAACACAATAGTTAAAGTGATCTTTCAAGAAAGTTAATCAGAACATGGCACTTCCCTGCTTAAAGTTCTTTAACACACTGGCCCTAAACAGAAGTAACAGGAATACTTCAAAGATATTTTTGAAATGAAAGGAAATGTTTTTAATTGCTACAATGAAGGGGGAAGCTACTATTATTTAGTGAGTGTGGATAAGAATTCTCTACATCCTGAAATAGTGCAATGCTTGAGCATTAATATGTTGAAATTCATACATATTATTAAATCATCGTTATTTTTCCTTTATAGTATGGTTAGGATATTTATTATGTTACTTTATAAAAAAGGATTATGTGTGTATAGGCAAGTTGCATGTTACTTATAAATTTCGTTTTGGGATAAAAGGGTGGCATTCCAAAATATTTCTTACAAACATTTATAACTTACTAATTTTTTTCACCACTGAAGGAAAATAAGGAAACAATAGTAAATATTAGCTCAAAAGAAAACATTGAGATTTGGAGAGACATTCTAAATGTAGATAAGTCTAAATTTAAACAGAATTATTTTCAAGCCTTGAGTTCATCTCATTATCACCAACAAGAATAAGCACGGTGCTGAGTGCCATCCAGAAGTAAATTTGAGTTCAGAACACAGAGCTGTCATCCTGGGTCAGGCCTGGGCCACACAACCTGGAACAATACCTTAGAGGCACAGAAGAACAGGTTGAAAACAGGCTGAGTGACAACTCTGACATCTTTCTTGGATGTTGGGGTTGTACCACCCCTAGTGTCCCTTCATAACCGATGATAAATATGCCATTCATAAATTCATTCTGAGCTGTTTCTGAGTTTCAAATAGAAGAAAAATATAAATTATTTTCCTTCTACTCCAAATTTTGGGAAAATGAACTCTGTAAGTTTACTACCAATAGTCTAAAGAGTGTGTTCTCAAGTGTGAGAGATGCTCTCTAGGACAAAATTCCCAAAATTTAGTGTGTGTCAGGGATTCATGAGCACAGTTGCTCCCCAAGAGCATCCCTGTCCACTAATCTATCCAGATCGTCTACAAAGTGGCCTTTACAGTGAAACATATTTGGGGAACATTTCATGTCATTACTTTTTCTAGGAAAATCAGTGGACAACAGCACATTGACATTCCTAAAAAGTTCTGCAGGAAAGAAAATAAACATGATCATAAAACTCCTCCATGTGCAACACTCTGCAGAGCTAGCATTCCATAGAAAGACTGTTACAGGAGTTTAGCAACAAAATATTAAAGCTTTTCATATTTGTATACTGACCTTGAAAGTTGTCAAATTATGGCAAGAAGAGCAATTTCTACTCTCCCAATTCATTTCTAATACCGATTGTTCACTGGGAGTGGGAAGACAGTGTGAATTTGTCTAGTGATTCTATCACCAATATCAAGCCAGCCAACAATGATAGCCAGTTCATGGAGTGAACATAGGGTTTGGAGTCATAAGACACGTGTGGGAATCCCAGCTCTATCATTACGGACGGTCGTGTGATGTCGGAAGAGCCGCTCGTTTCTCTGAGTTTCCTGATGTATGAAATAGGGATATAGCACTATTACGATTACTTTGTGGATTATATTTGTTAATTTGTGTGGAAACTTGACAGAGGGTAATGCTAGAAAAATATTATTTTAAGTACGTTTAACGTATTTAATAAATTCTCAATGAGAATTAATCCTGGTGCTCTAATTAGTGAATTGAATTATTAAACATGTAATAGATGACTCTTTAGGTTTAAGGCTAAAAATCATCCTTTGTGTATAAATATATAAAGGAAAGAGATATTAAACCCTTCCTCTGCTAAAAAAAAAAAAAAGAAAAAGAAAAAAGTCAGGGAGGTTAATGTGTGCTTGCTCACTGACCCAGGTGCAAATGTCAGTCCCTTAGACCAGTAACGCAGCTGGGCCAATTTAGAGCCCAGCACTCATTTTCACTCTACTCTGCTGGAACTGCCGATACAAAGAGTATTTTCTGAAAAGCTGGTTTTAATACCTTTCTAAGCTAATGTTCCGAAGAGTTTGGGTCTACAAATAACATTTTTCATTATTTGCTTTTATAGCAAACCTGATTTCCATTGGGCTTTTGCTAGGGTCTCTTCCTACTTTATTCAAAGAAACACATACACGCATGCACACACACACACACAAATGCTTATAAACAGAACTCAATTTTTTTTCTCCAAATCCAAAAAAAAAAAAAGACAGAAAATCGTTATGTCCTTTCTAGGACTTGAGAGCCAGAAATAATTAAAGAAATATGTGAGCTTCCTGACGCAGAAAATTTAAGAAAATATTCCTATGTGCTGACTGTATAACGGACATGCAAGTAAAAGTGAATTCATAAGGCAACACTTCTCAGCAGAGGCTTTGCCATTTCATAATAAAAATGATTTGAATTTACTCCTACTGAGAACTCATAGTTGTGGCATAGGCAATTCAATCCATGACTCTCCACCCTTTGGCCTGCCAAAATTCATGTCCTTGCTACATGTAAGACATTCACCCCATTATCTCATAGCAAAAGTCTTAAATTGACTCCAAGTCCAAAATCCAAAATCCAAAAATTCTTCTTCATCTGTGAAATCTAGAACACAAGTTATCTGCTTCCTAATTACAGTGGCAGAACAGGCACGAACTAGAGATTTCCATTACAAATGGAAGAAATTGCAGGAAAAGAAGGGATAATAGGCATCAAGCAAGTCAGCAAATAATCATCTGTTCTCTGAGACCATTTACACAATGGCCCTGCCCTCCAGATTCTAGGTGTTGGCCACACTCTGGATTCTGGGCTTCAGCTCCACCTTCCAGGCCCGCTGGGACAGCAACTTTGCTTCCTTGGCTTCGGGTGGCCCCATTCTCCTAGTCCATCTGAGTGGCCACTCCACCCTTAGAAACACCAAAGGCCACGGCTCCACCCTTTGAAACCCCAGAGGTCATGGCCATAACTCTTGAGACTGAGGTAGCTTGCCTTCCTGTATTTCCTTGTCTCTTAAGCTTTTGCTTCCTGATTCCTTGGCCTCTCAGCTCCTTGGGCCTCATGCCTGCAACTGCCCTGCTGGGGCAAGTGTTTCAAAGCTCAGTAGCTACACAGATAAGGCCTGGAGGCTCCTCATTCTGCCAGGAAGCCTTCTGTGCACAGGCACTCAGCTCTCTTGCTCTGTGGGTCAGCTCCAGTGATTTCTAGAGCTGGTCTCCTGGTTCTGCTGCTGCTGGCCCTCTGCTGCTGTTTCTCACCATCTGTACCTTCTCCGGTGTTAACAGTTCTGCTCACTTCCTTCTGAGTCTTCTATCCATTCACAGTTTCAAAACCGCTTCTACATTTTAGGTATCTGTTAGAGCAGCACCCTACTCTCTTGGTACCAAATTCTTAGTTATCTAGTGCTACTATAACAGAAATACCACAAGTGGATGGCTTTAACAAAGAGAAATTTATTCTCTCACAACCTAGTAGGCTAGAAGTCCAAATTCAGGGTGTCAGCTCCATGGGAAGGCTTTCTCTCTGTGTGAGCTTTGGAGGAAGGTCCTTGTCATCAATCCTCCCCTGGGCTAGGAGCTTCTCTGCACATCAACCCCAGGTCCAAAGGACATGCTCTGCTCCCAGCACTGCTTTCTTGGTGGCATGAGGTCCCCAACTCTCTGCTTGCTTCCCTTTCCTTTTATCTCTCGTAAAATAAAAGGTGGTGCAGGCCACACAGGGGTACTCCCTTTACATTGGATCAGGGATGTGACCTAAGCAAGGGTGTTACACCCCGCCCTAATCCTCTTTAACCACAGGCAGAGATTATGATTTATAACACATAGAAAAATCACAAAATGGAGGACAACCTCACAATACTGGGAATGATGGCCTAACCAAGTTGACACATATCTTGGGGGGGCACAATTCAATCTGTGACAGGCCACTGCTCAGAGAGAAGGGGATAACAAAATCTAACAAGTGATGAGATGATCTATCTCTCAGAGGGTGGTTTCTCCAATTACAGAACATGCTTAGGGCATAGCCCATGGTTCTAGGCAAAAAGCAAGTGCGCCCCTAATTCGTGGATGTTGGATTTGAATTAGGTTTGAAGAGGTAAACCCTGGATGAGAAGACCAGGAATTATGAGTGACCACCACAGGGAAAAGCATTAAGAATGGAAAGAAAGGACAACCCTACTTTGTTTTATTTTTTCTGATGGTGATGTTGGTGTTGGTGGTGGTATGTATGTGTGTGTCAATGTGTAAGATATAAAGTGTAATGTGTAAGAAATAAAATGTATATGCTGGATCCCCAAGTCATACTGAGTCTGTTAAAGACTGCAGAAGGAAGCAGAGTTGAGCAACAGTCCACAACTCAAACGTACTTGGTGTAGCAAGTAAATTAAACTCGTGAAGAGGAAGGATGGAAGACTATAAAAGCCTGGTGCGATCTGTGATGGAATGAGTACACGCGTCACCCCCAGACATTTAAATTACATTTGTTTTTTGGAAAAAATGAAAACAAAACAACAGGCATGGAGACTAAACAAAGCAGCTGTACAGGCTCAAATCCATCTCCTGGATTGGTGGCCAGTTTGCAACCTCTTGGCAAAAGTTTAAGGAGTTAAATTGCCTAGATTCAATTCCTGTTAGACCAGACTAGCTGATATGCTCGGCAAGTTATTTAACACTAGAAAACCTCATTGTCTTCATCTCTAAAATATGGATAATAATTGGCCCTACCTTTTGGGATTATTGTGTGGACATTGAGATAGTGTATATTCACATTGTGCTTAACAGAGTATTAATTAATAAATATTAGGTGTGTAGACACACATACCACATGAAAGTATATACATGAATGACCAATTTCTCTTTCAAACAGTCATCTAGGGAAGCTATACTTTTTTTTTGGTGCAAAAAATGTATAATTTATTAATATTTTTATATTGACTGCATGTTGAAATGATTTTTTGATATACTGGGTTTATAAGAGTATATAATTAAAATTAATTTCAACTGTTTTTTTTTTACTTCTTTTAATATGGCTACTAGAAAATTAAGGATCCTTGGTGGTGCAGCGGTCAAGGGCTGTGGCTGCTAATTAAAAGGTTGGCAGTTAGGATCCACAAGGAACTCCCTGGAAACTCTATGGGGCAGCTCTACTCTGTCCTATAGGGTCACTATGAGTTGGAATTGACTCAACAGCAACGGATTTGGTTTGGTTTTTGGTTTGGTGGCATAGCGGTTAAGCATATGGCTGCTAACTGAAACACTGGTGGTTGGAACCCACCGGCCATTCGATGGGAGAAAATTGTGGCAGTTTGAGAAGCTATACATTTTTTAATGATATTTTCTACAATAAATACTTGGCATTGTTAAAAATGTTTTTATGTCTCCTCTTTTGGAACTGCCATCAGGGCCTGTGGTATATTCTTTTGAATGTAATTGATAGCAGCATATCTTTTCTTTCAGAGACTGGGAGAAGATTTTTCATTTGGAAATTATCATAAGTCCTTTGAAGTAAAGATTGATGAGTAAGACAAATAATCAAATTGGGTGATACAATTTTTGAACAAAAATAAGCTAACGTAAGGGAAGAAGAATTTTGGCATAGAAGGATATATACAGTGGACATAGGGAATCATTCAGAAAGAATAGGTCATATTTATTTTGTTGGGTTTCAAGCTTCCTGATATTCTTTTCTAGCGTATCTTCTTGACATTTAAATGTTGAAGAACCCCAGGGCTCAGTAATGAAATCTCTTCTCTCTTTATACTCACTTTTCCTTGGTGATCTTATCCAGGCTTATGGATTTAAATACTTTTTATAAGCTTAACTCCTAAATGTATATCTCTAGGTAGGATCTATCCTCTGACCTCAACTTGTACATCCAACTGCCCAGCTGACACCTCCACATGAATGTCAAATAAGCACCTCAAATTAACTGTGTCCAGAAATGAGCTCCTGATACTCACTACCCTTTTCCAAACCAGCTTCTTCTGTATCTTTCTTTTCTCATCTAAAGGCAACTCTGTCCTTTCAGTTGTTCAAGGCAAGAATCTTGGTGTCGTGCTTGATGCCTCTCTTTCTCTTGTATCTCACATCTGGCTCATTAGCAAATTCTGTGCACTCTACCAAATCTTATCACCTCAGTTCTACCACCTGATCCAAATGATCATCATCTCTTCCCTGGATTATTGCAATAATCTTTCTGGCTCCTATTCTTGTCTTCCTCAGCTCTTCATCACAATGATCCTTCAAAAATGAAAATCGAATCATGTTATTCCTCACTGCTTCCTATCTGACTCACAGTTCCTACCACGACCTACAAAGCCCCATGAAAACATGACCTCGTATTGAAACTCTCTGACTCATACTCACACATCTTCACTCACATCAGCCACACTGGTTTCCTTGTAGTTCCTCAAACACCCCAGAAGCTACTACCTCGGGACCTTTACTCTTCCTATTCCCCCTTGCTGGAATGGCCTTCTCCTATACATCTGTTAACTCCCTCAATTCCTTCAGGTATTTACTTAAAAATCACATTCTTTGGCTGCCCCATTTCAAAATTTTACCCCCCCCCCATGCTTTTCTTCCCTGTTGTATTCTTTTTTTCCCTAGTGCCTGTTTATTATCTGTCCCTCCTTATAGAATGTAAGCTCCATGAAGGCAGGGAATTTTCCTGTTTTATTTACTTTTGTATCCCCAATGCTTTTACTATGCCTGGCTCATAGTAAATATACAATAAATATTTGTTGAATGAATAAATAAAAGCTCTTTCTGTTGCCTATTTTAAAATGATTACGGGAACCGTGGAAGAAATAGCCAGTGAAGTATAGTGGAGAAAGCATTGGACCTTGATATCCCGACACTTGGATTCTATTCCAGTTGTGCCACGAAGTAGCCTGTAGCTTCATTTCCATGAGCCTTGGTTTCCTCATCTGCAAATAGAGGCAGGTAGATGATATAGCTTGTCAGTAGGATCTCTTCCATCTCTGGGCTCATATGCCCCTGGTCTAAGGAAAATGCTTACAACAGCAAAGCCCTATACCCTATTTCAGACTGAGAGCTTTCTGTGACAGCTGGAAGGGTGGATTGTGTGCCTCTCCTTTTCAAGTTTAGCTTCCGTAGTCTCTGTCTTTCAGGGAAGACCAAAGCTAAGCAGCAGATAGAAGAGTAATTCCATGGCATTGTTTCTCTGTATTTCATCTATCATACCTGCTTAACACAACCCCTTACCAAGTCGGCAACCTATTTTGTAGTATTTGTGGTAATGCTGATGCTATAATATGAAGCCATATGTTGTATGAAGTACAGGCAGTCACTGAGTTTCTAACAAGATCTGTTCTAACAAGACCTTTAAGTAGAATTTTTAAGTCAGTCACAGGTGCGTAGAGTTCTTATTCAGCTTTACTTTAGTGCAAGAAAAGGCTTGAAGCCTTTTCAATGATTTAAAAGCTGCACAAGCAGCAAGTAGAGGTGATGTGATGAAGAATCTGTTGTGAGTAGGGGTTGCTTCAATCATTTCAAAGTGAGGGTAAATTTATATAACATTAAAGGGCAAGTACAAGTTGTCCTTGAGTCAGAGGTTCGTAACCCAGGGACTGCCTATATTTCTACCCATATTGATTAGCATCATAACATCACTATGCAAAAGGTGGGTCAAGTTTTATTAACGTCTCCACTTACAGAAGCTAAAAACGCAGAACCAGAGTGTAATTAATTGGCAATATCACAGAGAAAGTTTGTAGGAAGTCAAGGCCAGAATCCCACTATAAGAAGTGTTCTTTTTCATTAATAGAGTGCCACTGTAAGAAGGTAAAGTCAGAACTCGTAGAGTTTTTGCCGAAACTTTCAAGTCTGGAGTGGTAGGTTGTTTAGAAACACTTACGCAGATGATTCTGCACGTCATGGAGTAGCAGAAATGCCACAACAGTGTATTGGAAATTTGAAGATTTTCAATGCAATTTGATTGAGAGAACAGAGCCTCTTGACTCAGGGCTTTGTAGGACAAGTGTCCTTTCCCTTCTCTCCACTCAAACCAAGTGAAGATAATGGTCCCACCTAGATCATGTTATCAGAGCAGCAATAGAATTCTATATTCTGAATTTCTGGTAACAAAAAGGTGACAATATAGAGCAAAATGTGCTTAACTGTTAAGAAACTATATCTGTTCCTCAAGTGAGAGCAGAAGTGGACAACCATGCAGATAAATCATTAACCAATGCAGAATTTTATAGACAAGAAGGGAGCTTATCACGGCATAATCCAAAAACCAAACCAAACCAAACCCGCTGCCGTTGAGTTGATTCCGACTCATAGCGACCCTGTAGGACAGAGTAGAACTTCCCCCATAGAGTTTCCAAGGAGCGCCTGGCGGATTCGAACTGTTGACCTTTTGGTTAGTAGCCATAGCACTTAACCACTACACCACCGGGGTTTCCTGTCACAGCATAGATAGCATAAAGAAAACACCAAGTATTAGCTATTCAGCCTCAGCATTAAGAATATGATTGAGTTCAAGGGCAAGTACCTTATTAAAACCAATTTGAATTATGCCCAGCCTGGCTAGAATGAATCTTAGAAGCTAGACAAGGTTTCAAGGTCCAGTATGTAGAAATTAACAGAGTTGAACTGTGTCTCTTTTCTGGGAATAGTTGGAGAGTGGTTTCTAAAAGCTGGATTTCTTAGTGATACCTTCTAAATACTACATTTTTTTAAATGACAAAGTCAAATATGTCTTGGAAACTGAGTGTAGTAAGAATAAATCTAGTATACAGTATCATTTGGGAGGAAATGGTTAAGGTAGGAAGTGTCATGGGCATACACATTGTAGGTCTGTTTACACATGGATCCCCAATACCATGGAGACTCTTCCTGGTGAAAGGAATAGATAAAAGTCTTCTCCTGGTCCCAATAACCCAGTACCCCATGGAGAGTGCCACTGTCAGAGTGGTGGTAGACAGACAGCATACAAAGTTCATGGTAGAGCTGCTGAGACCAGCAGGCAGATAAAGGCTATTCTAAGAGTTAACAAGTAAAGCAGGTGGCAAGCATTTTGCAAAGCATATTAGAATAAAACAAATTCCCAGTATAAATCAACAGGTGGAGAACTTATTATTATTTATTGTGCTTTAGGTGAAAGTTTTGTAGAAGAATTTTGAGCGAGTTCATGAAGAGGCTAATCAAAAGAAAAGGAAGTGGCCACAGCTCTAGGGGCAGAGCACAGAGAGAATCAATAGGTCTGGGGCCACCCAGGAGGAAGGTGTCATACTAGCTAAGCATGTTTGCCAAAGTATCAGAGGACCTGAAAGTCCATTTCAGAACCTCATTGTTTATTATTTTTATATGTATATGGAAACCCTGGTGGCATAGTTGTTAAGATCTACGGCTGCTAACGAAAAGGTCAGCAGTTCAAATCTACCAGGCGCTCCTTAAGAAACCCTATGGTGTATTCTACTCTGTCCTATAGGGTCACTATGAGTCAGAAATGACTTGGTGGCACACGACAATAATAACAACAGGGAATGGTATATTTAGATATCTGGTCCAGGTGAATCCTGAATGTTATTGATAATTGTTGTGGAAATTCTCACATGCAGTAGTATTAACAGGGCTGATTTCTGGTTAAGTAGCAGTTTTTGGCTTACCATTCCATGAGAGATGACAATCAGAGTTCTTTCCATACTTTGCTTCTGGCACTATATGCACCCAGAGTTATAATATGACCTTGGGTTTCATGGTAATCTTTGCTGCATAACCCACAAAAGTGTTTATGAATATTCTTACATCTCGGTTATCTAGTGCTGCTATAACAGAAATAGCATTCACAAGTGGCTGGCTTTAACAAACCGAATTTTTTTTTTCTCACAGTCTAGGAGGCTAGAAGCTCAAATTCAGGGCGTCGGCTCCAGGGGAAGGCTTTCTCTCTCTGTCAGCTCTGGAGGAAGGACCTTCTCATCAACCTTCCCCTGGATTAGAAACTTCTCCATGCAGGCACCCTGGTTCCAAGGGACGCACTCTGCTCCTGGTGCTGCTTTCTTGGTGGTTTGAGGTCCCCTGTTCCTCTGCTTGCTTCTCTCTTTTATACCAAAAAAGAGATTGGCTCAAGACACAGTCCAATTTTGTAGACTGAGCCCTGCCTCATTAACATAACTGCTGTCTTTCCCACCTCATTAACATCATAGAGCTAGGATTTACAACACATAGGAAAATCACATCAGATGACAAAATGGTGGACAATCACACAATACTGGGAATCACAGCCTAGCCAAACTGATACACGTATTTTTTGAGGACAAAATTTAATCCATAACACCTTATAAGCCTTAAAGGTGGTTTTCCAGAAGCTATAAGATACCGATTAGTCTTCTCTCTAGCACACATGCTCAGAAGAAAGAAAATGAGCTCTTTGAGAAAGGAGACCAAGGTAACACATAAGCTCAGGTACCAGAAAGCCTGCCCACAAATCCTTTTTCCTCTTTATTAAGACCTAACTAAAACTGCCGCTGAACTCTTCTACCCAGGTCGCCCCCTGTCTAGTGAGCGACCTGGTTCTTACTGTGCTAGTCAGCTGTGTAACATCATCTATGAGATAAAGCCCAAAGTCTGTCATGGACCATGGAAGATTTCATCTTCTGCCATCCCTGTCTTATATTTTATGCTTTAGTCCCAGCAAACTGCTACTGGTTACTGGCACAGACCACTCTATTGCCTCCTTTCCTTAGTTTATGTTCTTCCTTCTGCAATATCTTTTGTCCCTGTTTTCTCCTGGCTATTCACACTAACAGTGGTTAAGTGCTTGGCTGCTAACCAAAAGGTCGGCGGTTCAAACCAGCAGGAGCTGTTCAGGAGAAAAGGCCTGACAATCTGCTCCTGTAAAGATTACAGCCTTGCAAACTCTATCAGGCATTTCTACTCTGTTCTATAGGGTCACTAAGAATTGGAATCAACTCTACCCAAAAGGTTTTTTATTCATCCTAAAGCTTAGTTCAAGTGTCACCTTTGTTAGCAAGTCATTTAAGATCATTTCTTCCCACATCATTCTGGTTTTCCTCTGTTCTCTACTGGTTGGGTTAGGCGCTCTTTGGAGTTTCCATTGAACTCGATACAGATCATTATGAAACACATTTTGTTTATTTATTTGTCTTCTTCCACAGACTCCGAGTTCCTTGAAGAGAGATGCTGTTCATTTCTTACTAAGCTTTGGGTTTTCGTTGTCTAGCTCAGTGCTTGGTATATAGCAGTGGGAATAATTAATAGCTATTTATTTGATTGAAATGATATCATTATTCAAAAAACAGCAAACAGTTGTTAAGAAGATCAACTGAAGTTTGTATGACAGAGCAGTCATTTTAGTCCAGGTCTGAAGACTGGTGGGAATGATAACTCAGATCTGGCTTAAATTCCATTCATGTTGGGTTAACAACCAAATTGGTAAGCAAGAAGTTCAAAGAAAACAAGACATAAGGGATCAAGTGAATGAATGGAGATAAGTCCTCAATACCTCTTCGGTTCTTCAAGAAACTGTGCTCAAGTTTCAGTGGTCAGGTTTGATGAGGCTGAGGGAGAGACCATATCAGCACACAAAAGTCTATCTACCACCACAAATAGCGATTCCTTGCTTTGCCATGGACACACACTTGGGGTTTCTATTTGTCAGTGTGCCCTCAAGCCAATTGATGGCCTGGCCAAGGCCCAACAATCAACATATCCTTTCTAATGCTGGCAGAATGACATGTCTGAGAAGGAGTAATTATGTCCAAAGTCCTCTGTGGCTGTGGGTCTGCCACAAACCATACCTATACATTACTAAAAATTTTACATAGCATTACTCATGAGATTTACTATGTCTATACATTTTTTTGAAGTTACGTACAAGTTACAAAAATATGGAATGAAAACCACCTCCTAGGTTCCAGTAACTAAGAGAAACTTAGAAAATAAATAATCCCCCAAAAATAATAAAGGTATAGGTTGAGGTTACAGAGAATTTATTTGAATGCTTTGTTAATTAATAAAAGTCTGTAGAAATATGAAGGACTGATAGATGGGATTTTCCACAGGCCACTAGAGGGGGAACATTTCATACCTCAGGAAATGGTTTTGTGCATTTTTTTTTCAAAATGCATGTGTGTGTTTGGGGAAGAACAGGGTGAACTCTTGGTTAAAATCTGTCTTTTTGTATACATAAATTATTCTTTCTTTGACACTTAAAATACCCTGGTGTGCATATTTCAGATGATGCAGTGTGATTCATCCTGTCTCATTGGAATCATATAGGTTTTTCCTGTTTTCGGGCACTTCATTCAGGTCTAGCCAGTCACTAGACCATGATTAATTCTATTTTGGACTTCCGGAAAGTTAGCAAGATTCAACAAAATTAAATGAAGAATTAGGCTTTAGGATTTTGTGTGTATTTAAAAATCTATGTCATGGTATATTGGATTTTCAATTCTTTCCCCTTTGAGCCAACCAGTTTTATTTCCTCCTGTTCCCCAACCTGTACCCTCTGCTATGGCTGCGGTTCTTCTTGTTTTTATCCCCACTCTGGTCCTGAGAATTTGCTGTGCTCAATTCTACCTGTGTTTCTTGCTCATACTCTTTCCCTACAGCTAGAATATCCATTCCCTTTCTATATTACACACTCAACGTCTGGTTATTCCTCAAGGTGCAGCTCATTTACTACTTGCTCTACCAATCTTCAATTTCTCAAACATATCCATTTTTCTCTTCTCAAAACATTGTAACAATTTTCTGTATTTTACCTCATATAATTGTAATAACTGTCTCAGATCTATGTGTTGGCCTTAACAGATCTCCATGGTAACTTCCATCCATGAGATCCTGATTCTAGATGGTCTCCTTCACTGTATGGTCAGCTCCGTAAAGAATAGAATTCAGATTTTGAGCCACTTACAATGTCTAGGGCAGGGCAAAGCACATAGGCACTTGAATATAGTATGAATTGCTAGAAAGAA
Organism: Loxodonta africana; assembly: GCF_030014295.1. Taxonomy (NCBI): domain Eukaryota; kingdom Metazoa; phylum Chordata; class Mammalia; order Proboscidea; family Elephantidae; genus Loxodonta; species Loxodonta africana. Next base: position 96,237,886 of record NC_087352.1, read on the forward strand.
TTGAAATCGAGATTTTTAACAACTGAACAACATCTATGTTCGTAGAGTAGACATAGGTGTTCCGAATGAAACCATTTGTACTGAATTAATAAAATTGACATGGACATCTAAATTTTTTGCTAGTCTTCTTGTTGTTGCTAGGCGCTGTCAAGTCGGTTCTGCCTCATAGCGACCTTCTGTACAACAGAACAAAACACTAACTGCCTGATCCTGCACCTTCCTCACAATCATTGCTATGTTTGAGCCCACTGTTGTAGCCACTATGCAACCCATCTCATTGAGGGTCTTCCTCTTTTTCACTGTCTCTCTACCTTACCAAGTGTGATGTCCTTCTGTAGGGACTGGTCCCTCCTAATAACACATACAAAGTATGTGAGACATAGTCTCACCATTTTTGCTTCCAAGGAGCACACTGGCTGTACTTCTCCTAAGACAGACTTGTTAGTTTTTCTGGAAGCCCATGGTATATACAATATTCTTCACCAACACCATTATTCAAAGACATCAATTCTTTGGTCTTCCTTATTCAGTGCCCAGCTTTTGCATGCATACCACGACTTGGGTCAGGCGCACCTTAGTCCTCAAAGTAACGTCTTCTGCTAATTTACTTATATTTTAATGCTCACAGAATGACAAAATTATTTACTTAATGGATTCACAAGTTGAATTCCCATCAGCAGCCTGTATTGGGCATCTGAATTTTAAAAGCTACAGTCTACTTTAAGTCACAACCAAAACTATAGAAACAAAAGTCTTAGTTAGACTAGCTATTGCGCCTGTATTTGATTTTTCTCATCCTCTCTTCTGAGGGAATTTATCTGAAAAAAGATAAAGAAGTCACAAGGGGAAGACACAACAAAGAGGGAACGTTGCCTGTTATAGAAAATGAAATAGGTCAGCTGTTAATTTCTACCACTGGGAGCTGACGCTGATGTTTCTGACCTGTTTGAGCGTTGCAGTAAATGGACTTATTGGCTCCTTTCCTGAACCATACCCTTTGTTAAGCCCACTGTCCCCAGATGACCTGAGATTTCTTGTTAGAGAAATGTACCCAGCATGTTAGTATAGGCTTAGGGCTTAGATTGGACAATGCAGACCATTCAAAGAGCTACCAGGCTTATTTTGTGTCTGTGTAACACAACGACAACATATGTGATGAAAACACATTCCTCAATTCACTTTTCAGCCACATTCAGATCAGCCTTCCTCAGTGACTTCTTGTCTGAGTTTTCATAGTACTTTTTCTTACTTTATTGCATCCTGTTTCTAAATGACCCATCTTAGGTGCCTCCTCGGCCTCCCAGCTCAGCTGTTAGCTCTGCTTCAGCCACCATTGTGGCTGGCCAACTCCGTGTGGGGTCACCAGCTACAGGCTGAATTTGGCTTCCCCAGGTGCTGCCTATGGCTGACCATGCCCAGGAATAAGTTGTCTGTGGGGCAAACTTTAGCCAACGGGAAATAGGAGGCAGGAGAACTCCAGACAGAAACATTTCCTCTCTGTCCTCCAGATGGACTCCTTTCTCTAAGAGATGTCTCTGTACTGACTGTCTGGAGACATTGGAGTCACTGAGAAAATGCAGCCCAAGTGACAGGCCACGTCTCTTCAGGGTTCACTGTGAAGCAGTTGCCAAGCCAGTAATGTGTCACCGTGCACTGCTTCCCATCCTTCCAGCTTTACTTCCAGTTTTCCTTCCTCTAGTTCCCTCGGGTTTAGATCTCCCAAATAAATCTTTCGAGTTAAAAATGCTTCAGGCTGTCTTCCTAGGGTACCTTGGCTAAGACAATATAGTAATGACTTGCTTATATTCTTGTCTCTTCTGGGAGATTATAAACACTTTGAAAGCAGGAATCATGTCATAACTCCTGCTATACCTGCCCCAGTACCTGATATAAAATAGGACAAAGAGGCATGTTTATGTAACAGACTTCTACATGCAAAAACAAAAACAAATAAAAGGTCCATAAACCAAAACCAAGCCCACTGCCGTCGAGGTGATTCCGACTCATAGTGACCCTATAGGGCAGAGTAGAACTGCCCCCTAGGTTTTGAAGGAGCAGCTGGTGAATTTGAACTGCTGACCTTTTGGTTAGCAGCTGAGCTCATAATTATTGCGCCACCAGGGTTCCAAAAGTCCATAGGTGGTACAAAAGGAGCCCTGGTGGTCCAATGGTTAAGCACTGGGCTGCTAAGCTAAAGGTTGGCAGTTTGAACCCACCAGATGCTCCTTGGGAGAAAAGACTTGGCAATCTGCTTCCATAAAGATCACAGCCTAGGAAACCCTATGGTTCTGCTCTGTCATACAGGGTCACCATGAGTCAGAATAGACTCCATGGCATAAACAATAGCAATAGGTGGTGCAATTTGCTCTGGACAGCTAACCTAAAGGTTGGCAGTTGGAACTCATCCACCAGTGCTGTGGAAGAAAAGACCTGGTGATCTGCTTCTGTTAAGATTATAGCCGAAAAAACACCCTGTGGAGCAGTTCTACTTTGTAAGACTTGGGGGTACCATGAGTTGGATGGACTCTACGACAACTAACAACAACAACAAACATGAAAATACGGGGAATCATAGTATAAAAATGTTCTTTGTAAAATGGATTCCTTAAAATATTATTAAACGAGGTTTAAATCTTATTGGTTAATATCTAAAATCTTCTCTTGGATATTAAATATAATGTGCTACTATTAGAATCCTGTAGGAAGTAAGGAAAATAAAGTTTTCCTAAGCAGATAACTCAAAGCCCTAGTGGTATTGGTATTTTTGTGATTTAGTTGTTGCCACCAGTAAGATAATTCTTGTTAAAAATGAACCTAAAAAATTCCAAATTTGTGCAATGTATTTAAGCATCTTAGGATTTGGCTGTCTCTGAAAGGTAACGGATGGATAAATATCAAGGAATAAGCATCTAAGGGCTTTGACAGGAAATAAAGGCAGGAAGCCCATTATTTTCAGGAAAAGAGAAGGCTAAATTAAGCCAGACTGGGAATAAAGCAAATCTTAGAACCTTATGTTGAATTTGCAATAAACCATTGATGCTAAACATTCATCTCATTTAACTCTTTGTTCAGTGCTTAGCTCAAATAGAGCACTTTAATTTTTTCCCAAATTGGATTAATGGTGGTGAAAGAAATCCTACAATTGCAGGTAGGTGGGTGGTAAGAAGATTGTAAACTCAGGGTAAGCTATGATTAAGACTATATCTGGATCATGAAAGCTTCATGGGTAGAGCCATAAGATCTGGTGCGAGACCCATGTCACCGCACTCAAGTATGGGCACAAATTAAACAATGCTCATGTTTTAGGAATTTACATCTCAATCCCAAGTTACCCTTTTAGCTTTTATTTCTAGCTTTGTTTCAAAGTATTTAATTATGTGTATTGAGGGAGAGTTGTGGACCAAGACAACCAATAGCAATATTTCACTTAAAAAAAAAGAAAGTACTTAAAGTGTATGGGAAATCTTCTAAATTTTAGAATCCCAAATTTAAGCATTTCGGAAAATCTGACCTTTTAAAAGCGGAGGTTAGAGAAGTCAGGATGGAAGTAGGAGGAAAAAAACTTAATTTTTATTGAGTCAGAAGCTTTGCCTGTGTTATTTAATTTTGGTAACAATCTTCTGGAGTAAGTAAGGTTATTTTGATTTTGTAGCTGAGGAAACTGAGGTTCAGGCAGTGCCATTTTCAGTCACTAAGTGGTAGAGCTGGAATACAAACCCAGAATGCTGGAGCTCCTGTCATATTTTCTATAGTAAGCTGCCTGGTTAGCATACCTGTTGGCAGACTACTAACCAAAAGGTTGGTGCTTCAAACCCACCCAGAGGTGCCTTGGAAGACAGGCTTGGCCACCTGCTTCTGAAAGGTCACAGCCTTGAAAACCATGTTTAATGCTTCTATTCTATCTCCTAGCTCTGCTGTGTAGTGCCTGCAGTCTTAAAAGCTTGCAAATGGCTATCCAAGGTACAACAATTGGTCTCTATTTGCCTAGGGCAATAGAGGAAGAAGGAGAGTCAGGAAGGAAATGGAATGCATGACTAATGGCCTCCGTGAAAAACTACCTCCTTTTCCACAAGACCAGAAAAACTGGATGGTGCCTGGCTACAATTACTGAACATTTTGATCAAAGATTATACAGAAGAATCCTAATCAATGTGGGTGGGGGGATGCAGAAAAGAGTCACAAATTCTCATGGAATCCAGACTTTCTGGAGCCATGGAGGCTGGATGAACCCCCAAAACTATTGCTCTGAGATAATCTTTAAACCGCAGACCAAAAATATCTCCTGAAGCCTTCTTTAAACCAAACAATAGTTTTCTTAACTAGTAAAGAATGTCTGCCTTGAGAATTGTGCCCTTTTAAAGAACTGTCTACATGCAATCAAGTTGACAATGGCAACTAAAAAGATTAGATAAGAATCTTAGGGGGCAGCAAGTTTATGTTAATAGAGGAGGAACAATTTGGAAAAGGAGGGTGAGAATGGCTGCATGACTCCAAGAATGTAATCAATGTCATTGAATTGTACATGTAGAAATTGCTGAATTGCTGTATGTTCTGCTGTATATATTTTCAACAACTACAACAAAAAAATTATTAATAAAAAACATCTTATGGAACAGTTCTAGTCTGCACATATGGAGTCTCCGTGAGTCGGAATCAAGGCAACTAACAGCAACAACAAGAAGGTTCTTATTGTTTCACATTAGATGCCACATTCTCATCTAAAGGGCAGCTGTGAATTTGCCAGCCTTTCACTTCGTATCATCGGGTCTTGTTTTTTGCATAAATGGGAATGGTTTGGAGGCTTTGTGTGAAAACGTGGGAAGCAGGACTTGGAATCTATGGTTTCAGCCACTGCTGATCGTGGGTTGCAGACTACCAGTGTCTTCAGTACGGCCCTAAGCATGATGCTAGAAGCCATGCCTTCAAATTCACCTTCTTGTTTTTGCCTTCAGCTCTTTGGTTCTAGGTCTGGTACCAATATTCACATGACTTTTATTTTTGATACAATAAAATTTAAAGGACAGTAGCCTGATAACTCAGTGAAAAAGCCACAGAGATATTTTGCCTGAAAAAGCTACTCAATTATTCTGCTTTCTAAATGCTTGTTTTACAAGCATATTGTAATAAAAATATTCTCTGTCAATGGAATAGTCAGTCATCAATAAGCACAGTGCTTTGTTTTCTGAGTGGATGTCTCATATATTGGAAATGGTCTATGTCTTATAATATCTCACAAGCCAATAAACACTGAGGTGCGATTATTAAAAGAGTGTGTGTGTGTGTGTGTGTGTGAATGCCTTTGACATTGGGTCAAAAATCTAGGTAATCTTTTCTCTCCTTTTATTTCAACATACACTTTTACTTTTTTCATTTCTTTCTGTAGAAGCTGCAAATATCATCATGCAGAAATTTCACTTCTTCATTTTCCTGAGCTCATAGGTCACACTGCTTTTTTACTGGAATCTCTACCTGGCTCAGTAACCAAGGCAACAAATCCCCGTTAATGATTCACTAGAAATTCACTGTGGAGGTGGCGTACTAGTTTTTTTCCAAGAGCTGGGATAAAAAGCTTGCTCGTGATTTTTTTTCATTCCTTTCTCCTTTCTCTCTTACCATCCAGTCAACCTTAAGTAAATTTAATTAAAACCAATGGACAAAAATATTCAGCACTTTAAAATATTATTTTGGGACTCACAGTGTCTGCATATATAAATATGAAATAGTTTTATGTTTAAGAATATTTTATTTTATGACTCTCGGTTTGCATTTTTGACGGGAGGATGAAGAACAAAAATAATTTTAAAATGATGATTTTAAGCTTAAGCAGTCCTAGTCCTTTGAAGAGCTGTTTGGAAAAGGCATTTTTGAAAAGTACTAAGCCTTCCTTAAGGGAAAGAAAAGAGGCAAGTAAAAAGCTGACAGAAATTTGAATGGAAAACAAATGAACAGGCTCAACTTTGTAGAAAGGAGACAATGTGAGAAGAGATTGCTAAAAGGCAAAATAAATAAATAAAACAAACAACAACAACAAAAAACTTTGGCATTGCTTGAAAATATTCCACAGTATACAAAGATATCATCTTAAAGGACGAATAAATCCACATATATTTCTGGAAAACTGTTTTTTCTACTAAAATATTTAAAGAGCAGCAAGAGAGAGAGGAGATGGTAGGATGACATTTGACATATGTCTCAAGTGTTTACAAAAGAGAAAAAGGCAGCAGCTTTGGTGGAAATAGTTACCTGACTTGAAAGTGCTAAAAGGAATGGATTTCTTATGAAAGGTGTGGAAGAACAGGGGAGACATTAACAACAGACTTTTAACACTTTCTACCCATGCCACAGGGAGCTTTTAGCACCATGTTAAAAGGGTAAAAATAACTAGAATCATGATTCAAGAACTGTTAACTCAGGGAAATATTTTAGAACCTGTATTAAGAACTGGAGAAAATTTTATATTTATATGTATACATATGTATGATTAATAGATAGAATTAATATATATTACTTTGTAAATTAATAGAAGGCATTTATTGATGGTGTTACAATTGTTCATAATGTTAAAAAATCAGATTATGAAAAAATAGCCTGATTTTGCTATATTGAGAGTTTGAGTAGAATAGACTAGAGAATAGTGGAAGTCTCGATATGCTATTAAAAAAAAAAATAGTATATCTGTTATACAGTATATTTGTTATACAGATTTAGAAATCATTTCTGAGAGACAGATAAAGTTTTTTTTTGATTGTCCTATAGAATGTGCTAGCCATTAGGGAACATCATGACAACATGATACAGATACCATAGAGGACAGCTACTATTTTGACCACACTTATTGCCAGGAAAGGAAAATACATCACCTGAAAGTCAAAAGTGGGCATAGTACTGCATGTGGATACGATTGATTTTGTTCTTTCTGTCCATGTCCCCTTACCACAATTTTGCTTGGAGGCCACTCTGCCCTCCCTCTTAGCCCAACCACTTTGGGTTAGAGCTGCCTCTACCCAAGCCAAACCCATCAGCACTGAGCACCCTGGTTAATATCAACCAAGAAGACTTTTGTCTGAACTCTTGTTGGATTCTAGCTCTGGCTCCGGACTGGGCGTGGTGGTTATGGGAAACTGGAGATTCAGGAACCACTGCAGGGAGCCCGAGTATGGAGTCAGCTGAGAGGCAGCAAAGAAAAAAGGCGAAATCACTACTTATCATGTTCTTTTAAATACATAGTAAATACCTTTGTGTTTAAGCCAGTCTACAATTTCTTTTTTCGACACTTGGAACTAAAAGATTTGTAACAGAGACAGAGCTTTTTAAACTACCCAGAGGTGCAGAACTTCCCAAGCAGAGCCAGTAAGGCTGAGTAATGAAACCAAGTGTGGCTTGTGAAGAGGATCTTTTTTTTTTAATTAACTTTTATTGAGCTTCAAGTGAACATTTACAAATCAAGTCAGTCTGTCACATATAAGTTTATATACACCTTACTCCGTTCTCCCACTTGCTCTCCCCCTAATGAGTCAGCCCTTCCAGTCTCACCTTTCGTGACAATTTTCCCAGCTTCCAACTCTCACTATCTTCCCATCCCCCCTCCAGACAGGAGATGCCAACACAGTCTCAAGTGAAGAGGATCTTTTGAAGTTAATGTCTGGACTATTAGTAAAGAACTTAAAAGCATGATCCATGTCTTCAGAAAGGCTGTATTTTAGTTAAAGAAAAGATAATAATAGCAAAACAAACAAAAAACCCAAAGAACGAGTAGGCTGTAAGCTCCGGTGTTCTGATTTAGTAAGTGCCCAAAGACCACACAGTGGGCAAGAGATGTGGCTTAGGCACCATTTGTCTTTGTGAAGGAGACAGGTAACAGTTAAAAAACAGAGTAACTGAGGCAAAGATGTATAGCTCAAAATCTAAGTGCTTATTAGGGCAGTTAGTTAAGAAATTTTGGAAATTTCTTATGATGTATTCCACTGAGATTGGCCACAGTGGTCAACATTTTAGTAGAGAGCAAATCACCAGTTTACTTTATGCCATGTAAACAGACACTGAAAAGAATTTCTTTAGCCTTTGGAACATAATCAGAACTAGGGTACCAAACTGAGAAAATATTTTAAACGTTTTTGTAGCAGATTTGAGCAGTCTTCTATTGACAATGTGATTTTCCTTAAAATAATTATTTTGGCTTTATTCACTTGTAAGCATTTGTGTGCTGTATAAAAGGTTTTTTCTTTCTTTGCCTTATGAGAAAATACAGCAAATCTACTGTTTAGTGATAAGAAACACTCATTGTTTCACCACTTTGTTACTATTGCAGAATGGTAACAATGGAATGAAACTGAAGGTCAGTTAAAAACGATAAGTTCTCACATTTTCATGCCTGAGTAGGAATCAAGTATTTGTTTTAAATTAAATAGGTGGGGTCATAGGAAACTTGGTGGCTGACAAAAGACAGTCAGCAATTTAATTAGGAGTGGATAGAGAATCTTCAGATTGAAATATTGAGAACATAAAGGATGCTGACATTATCATTCCACTGCCCATCTGTCAGACTGGCATGTGGCTAGGATACTGGAAGCTATGCCACCGGTATTTCAAATACAGCAGGGTCACCCATGGTAGACAGGTTTCTACAGACCTTCCAGACTAAGAAAGGCCTGGCAATCTACTTGCAAAAGTTAACAATGAAAACCCTGTGGATCGTGACAGAATATTATCAGATGCGGTGCTGGAAGATGAGCTTAGGTTGGAAGGTACTGAAAATGTGTAGTGACCACAAAGATAGATCGAGTATACCCATGATGTGAAGATGGTGCGGAACTGGAAAACGTTTTGTTCTGTAGTACACAGGGTTGTCATGATTTGGAGCTGCCCTGATGGCAGCTAACAACAGCATCATTATTGACCTGCAATGGACGGATTTTTGGGGAATGAAAATAAAAAGTAAATAAAGCATCCACTGAGTGCTTACTATTGGAGACTTAGGAGAAGAATTAGAACTACAGACTTTAAGTCTAAAAAGCTGAATCTAGAGTGAAAAGGGATGTATTTGCAGATGAAAGGAACAAAGAGGAGGTAATGGAAAAGTATAATGAGCAGAACAACACTCTTGTCACAAACGCTAATTTATTGTATATGTTTTATTCATTTCTCTTGTAAAAAGGAATTGAGAACATCCTGGATATTTAGAGTTCCTCAGAATAGAGCAGAGGACTCTGTAAATCGAGACTGTGTTTGAACTTGCCCTTAAGTTAAATGGAAATGTGACAGTGTACGAAGGTTCACAGGGCAGGATATTGAAGTCTGTTTTTCTTGGCTGTCAAAATATTTAAGTGCCAAGATGGTGAAATGCCTTCCCTTTTCCCATGAAATAATTGGTTCCCAAAAAATAAACAAAAACGAAACTGATATCATCCTGTTGGTTTGTGTCACAAAGCATAAACAGTGGTTTTTATAGATAAGATTTGTCACAGCTAAAGAACAGAATTAACAGACTGTCAAATTAGCTCAACCACCAATCTTCATGCATCTCTAAGAACTTTACAGGAAAATTTGTCCTTAAACCCTAAAATGGAAACAAAGAAGTGAACAAAGCCCTATAAAGCAGCCCAACAACTTCTCATATAATAAGAGAAGACTGGCTTAGACTAGAGGTCGGTCTGGTCTCTCTGAGGTAGCTTAAATATTCTTCTTGATTATTGTTATCCATTTCTGATGATTGATCCTGTACGGTTAAACACCACTCGGTAATAAGTATTATGTATTATTTATTACATGTACATATATATGTGTATATATATGTGATCTACATGATCTCTTTCTTTCTCTGTTGTTCCCCTCCAATTTATCCTCCATGTTTCTGCCTGGGTGATCTTTACAAAAGGCATATCCGGTATGTCTCTTTTTCTCCCTCTCAATTTCCCCTCTGACACTGTGGTGGCTATGAGAGCATCTTGCACTCACAGCTCTCCTACAACAGGAAGCCTAATTGACCAAGGTCCACTGCAGCTGCACTCTGAAATCTGTACTGCCTTTGCACTGAGGCCAACCTTCCCCGAGCTACTCCCTGCCAATGCCTGTGGGTGGCGCAATACTAAGACAGGCCTTTTCTGGAGACATGGGGCTATTCTGATGAGCCACTTTGGATTGAGGACTTCCTGATAGTCTTGCAAACCTTCCTTAGACTGCCTGGCACTCTACAACACTTCCACCTAGCACAACTCTCTTTGTCTCCTGGGGCTGCCATAACAAAGTACCACAAAGTGGGGTGCTTTAAAGAACAGAAATTTATTGTCTCAAGGTTCTGGAGGCTGGAAGTCCAAATCAGGGTGTCAGCTATGTTGATTCCTTCTGCTGGCTCTTAGAGAGGAACTGTTCCATGCCTCTCTCCTAGCTCTTGGTGGCTTCCAGCAATCCTTGGCATTCCTTGACTTGCATCTGCTGCCATAGTCACATGACTGTCCTTCTGTCTAACTCTCCCTTGCTGTTCTCCTCTTTTATAAATGGGATTAGGACTCACCCTATTCCAGTATGCCTCTTGTTAACTGACAATATCTTCAAAGATCCTATTTCCAAACAAGGTCAGGTTCACAGGTACCAGAGATTAGAACTTCAGCATACCTTTTTGAATGATACAGTGCAATCCATAACATTGGCCAACCTTCCTGATTTGCTTGAAACTGTCCCAGTTTTGGTCTCGTGTCCCATGAAACTCCTCAGTCCCAGGCAAATCTTACTTCCACCAGACTAACCTTCCTTCCCTCTCTCCTTCAATAGGGATCTCCCTCCCATTTCCTCTCACATTTTCCCCAAACACGATCTTTGTGTGTTAAATCCCATCCTAGTGTCTGCTTCTCAGAGGACCAGACCAATATAAAGCCATCGTGGCTTTCTGCTCTCCTGTTGTCAGAGAAAAGACAGAAATTTTGACCATAGTGGATAAGACCTTGGCAACCTTTATAGTCAGGAATCTCACTTTGCAATCCACCCATATTAGCCTCATTCGGTTCTTTTAAACATACCCACTGCCTCCTCATGGTTTGAAAATACAACAGCCTCTGAAGGTTCATAGCAGAGTATTGAAGTTTGTCAAAAAGATGCAAAACAATCCAAAAGAAAATAAAAACAAGGAAAAGGCCATTGGATATGTTGTTTCCTCCTCCCATAACACCCTGCCCTGCCCATTCCTCCTACCCATGTGATTTGCCTAGTTGACAGTCATTCATCCTTGAGGTCTCACCTCAAATGTCATTTCTATGTAAGAGTTTCCTTCCCCGCCTCACTGGGTCAGGTCTCCCTGTCCTACCTGCTCTTAGCACCAAGAACATTTGCTTCATAGAACATATCACAGTTGAAATTTTATATTCATTGAATGAAAATTTGATTCAATATGTCACATGGACTGGAAATCAGCACCATAGGGCAGAAAACATGTCTTCTAAAATAGTTCCCTAATGTCTGCATCCCCAGCTCCTAGCACAATGACTCGCACATAAATGTTCAGTAAAAATATCTACTAAATGAATTGATTCAGACTTGTAGTGCCCCCCAAAACCTAAAGGATGCTGGTTAATTGGAAATGTTTTCTTGATCATCAATGTTCATGTCACATGTTAAATGCCATATTCTCCTCTAAACCTCTGCCTCTTAAATTTTTGTTAGTTTGAAAGGACCAGGTTAAGGAAAAGCTTCCCAGAGCTCATGTTAAGTTGTGTCTTAGCTACCTAGTGCTGCAGCAATAGAAATACCACAAGTGCATGGCTTTAAAAACAGAAATTTCTATTCTCATAGTTCTGGCAGCTAAAAGTCCAAATCAGAGTCTCATCCATGTCTGTTCCTTCTGCGAGCCTCTCTTTTGGTTTCTGGTGACTGTCAATGATCCTGTGAGTTCCTTTGCTTGTAGATGATCCTCACAAGGCATCTGTCTTCCTCCTGTGTGTATCTCTGTGTATATTCTTTTTTATAAAACATTACTTAGAAGTGATTAGATTTAGGATCCACCCTACTCTGGTAAGACCTCATTAACAGAAGAAAACCCCTATTCCAAACAGGGTCATATTTATAGGTACTTGTGACACAGATAGGGTTAACTGTGCAGGTGGCTGAACAAAAGAGCTTTTAAAAGATTACCACCTAGAAGTTGGGTAAACAGGAACCACACCCTATCATGAGACAGATAGGGTTAACTGTGCTGGTGGAACAAAGGAGATTTTAAAAGATTACCATCTAGAAGTTGGGTAAACAGGAACCCACCCTGTCAACATGAGATAGGATTGGGCAGCCCATGAATTAGTATCTCCTTCTTAGTGTTTTTCTAGTCCTCTCCTCCTTTGTAGGCTCCTCTTGCGCAGAGGAGCAGAGTGTGAGCTGTTTGACCTTCCTTAGCCCTCCGAAGATGGCGATGTAGTGTTGAAGATCAAGAGCGCTTGCACTATATCCCATAATAAGTGATGCCAAGGGCTGCCAAGAGGACTCCATCTTGAATATCAGTGGGTTCTGTGCCTGAGATTCCAGATGCGCTGGCGCTGGCAACCTAATTAACATACACCGCTATTCTGAGGAGTACTCGCCCCTTGAAAGAAGCCCATGAAATATTCATTACTCTGCCGTCTCCACCAAACCCATATAAGCCCTAGCCTTGCTTCCCTTTTTGAGTCAGTCTTTTGGAGAGGCTTAGATCCTCTCTGACTCCATTTGCTTGACTCAAGCAAAATAAAGCTTGCTGAAGATAAAGTTTGTCTTTCGCTTGTATTCTTACTCGGGAAAAGACAAGGACCCTTTGTGTCAGACTGGCAATTGGTAACACTTGAGTTAGGACTTTAACACATATTTTGGGAGGACACAATTAAATCCATAACAAGGTGGAATTGGCTTTGTACTACATTCTTTTTTTTTATTTTTTAGTATTAAAGTTAAAATGCGTAAAGTTGCAAGGTAGTTACACAATATTGATTATGAGAAATAACATTTTCCTACAACTGTTACCCTCATTTTCTGTTTTTAGAACTCAATACTTTCAGCTATTTCTTTTAAAAAATTTTTCTGCATGTCTCTAAATAACATGATTGTACTACAACTACTTGGTTTTTCTTATCTATTGACTTCCCACTATAAAATATTAGGCTTTATTTCTTTAATCCTTCCTCACTTGTTCTTATACCAAATACCACATTACACAGTTCCCATTCTACTGATAATTTGGTACATTAATATTTTATGTCAATATTTATTATTTATGTTATGGGTATATACGTCAACATAAAGAAAACAAAAATCCTCACAACTGGACCAATAAGCAGCATCATGATAAATGGAGAAAAGATTGAGGTTGTCAAGGGTTTCATTTTACTTGGAAACACAATCAACATCCATGGAAGCAGCAGTCAAGAAATCAAAAGATGCATTGCATTGGGCAAATTGGCTGCAAGAGATCTCTTTAAAGTGTTAAAAAGCAAAGACATCGCCTTGAGTACTAAGGTGTGCCTGACCCAAGAGATGGTGTTTTCAATTGTCTCATATGCATGTGAAAGTTGGACAATGAATAAGGAAGACTGAAGGAGAATTGATGCCTTTGAATTGTGGTGTTGGTGAAGAATATTGAATACACCATGGGCCGCCAGAAGAATGAACAAATCTGTCTTAGAAGTGCAACCAGAATGCTCCTTAGAAGCAAGGATGGCGAGACTGCATCTTACATATTTTGAACATGTTATCAGGAGGAATCAGTCCCTGAAGAAGGGTATCATGCTTGGTAAAGTAGAGGGTCAGTGAAAAGGAGGAAGACCCTCAACGAGATGGATTGACACAGTGGCTGCAACGATGTGCTCAAGCATGGCAACTATTGTGAGGACGGTGCAGGACCTGGCAGTGTTTCATTCTGTTGTACATGGGGTTGCTACGAGTTGGAACCGACTCATCGGCACCTGACAACAATGATTATTGATTTTCAGCTGAGCCTGGTACCACTCTAGTTAGCCGTTGTCAAGTCAGCCCCATACTGAGATGGTGATCCCATGCCTTCCCATGATGGGTTGTGGATCAAATTGTTGTGATCCATAGAGGTTTCATCAGCCGATTTTTGGAAGTAGATCACCAGGCCTTTCTTCCTAGTCCATCTTAGTATGGAAGCTCCACTGAAACCTATTCAGCATCATAGCGACATGCAAGCCTCCGCTGAGCAGTGGCTGCATGTGAAAAATGGCCCCTGTCTTGGGAGCCACACTTTACAGGGTCCTGCTCTGGCCCTTCTCCACCAAAACCCCTCTCCATGAGGAGAGAAAGTCATGGGGCCAAGGAGCTTGCAGCTCCCCTTCTGGATCTCATTCTGGATAGGGAGACCCCAGAGTTCCCTGCCCAAATGACCCTGATCCCGCATGCATCTGTTCTACCAAATCGGACGGTGCCACTTACATGTGCGTCCAAGGAGTAGCTGTCTGTGAGGGTGTTGTGAGAGCTTGGACATGCGGCGGGGTGTCCAGACACATGCCCACAAGACTCCTCAGCATGTGGGATGGGATTTGAAGTTGGAGGAGAAGGATATGTGCCCTCTGCCTGCAGCCAGAGCCTGGGTCTCCTTCCCATGCCAAGATCTGGTGTGGAACTCTGAGCAGTCTAAGAATTGTAGAGTCAGTCCTGGCCTTCCAGGCCATTTACTTATGTGGAAGGATAGAATATATTTTAATGAACACTTTGTGGGTTTGACTTATAGTTTTTAAAATATATAGTAATATGGTATGTAGGCCTTCATTTATCTTGCTCCAGCCCCACAAATGTTAGAGGTGGGCCTAGTTTAGCCATTCTGTATACTGTGGTTGTTTTGCTTAATCTCACACCTTTTAAAATTTCTTTTCTACCCTTAATAATTGTCCTGTTTTTGCATTTGCCTTGTTTTCTATGTACTTTTTGGAGACATCCTTCCTGGAGCTTTTGACTGCCTCTTACCTAGGTTGTTCTCGAGGTTTTCTGCAAAGCTAATATCCTGGGTCTGTCTTCTCCATCATTCTGGGAATTCTTTTCAAGTTGCTCTTGATTGGATTCCATTTCCCTAGGTCCCATGTCTTCATTTTTCTTGGTTTACTCCTGAGGAAAGGTACCTGGGAGGACTGTTTTGATAAAACTCTGGAAATGCCTTTATTCTCAACTCACCTTTAATTGAAATTTTGACTGAGTATAATGCTCTAAGGAGCCCTGGTGATGCAATGGTTAAGTGCTTGGCTGCTAACTGAAAGGTCAGCAGCTTGAACCCACTAGCCACACTGTGGGAGAAAGATGTGACAGTCTGCTTCCGTAAAGATTTTATAGCCTTGAAAACCCTATGGGATAGTTCTACTCTGTCCTATAGGGTTGCTAAGAGTCAGAATTGACTTGACGGCAATGAGTATGCTATTCTAGATTGCAAATAATTTTATCTTGTAATTTTGAAGGTATTGTCTTCCAGCTTCCAGTGTTCCTATTAAGAAGTGTGATCCAATCTGCCTCTTGTTTCTTTCTGTGTGAACTGATCTCTACCTCCCACCTTTTGGTAGTTTCGGGGCCAGATTAATGCGTGTGAGGTCCTTAAGCATCGGTAATCTGTGGTGCCCCTTCTCCGCTTACTCACACATTTGAACAGGATATGTGAGTTATGTACGTACATGTATATATAAGTGTGTGTATGTTTGTGTATCTGTGTGTGTCTTAGCTACTCCTTATGGAAGTTCTTTAAATGTGACTATAATACTCGTGCTTGAACGCAAAAGTCGTGTATGCCATTTTAGTAGAATGAGATGAATTGAATTATAAAATTTTTACTGGATTCGGGTATTAAGATTTTTACCACATATCACATTTTTCTACAAAAAGAATATTCCACATATTCTACAACAAAGAAAAGGAGTCAGTGAGCTTAATTCTTTTAACAATCAATGTAAAATTCTGTTCATCTCCCACAATGAAAACTTGACTTTTGCCAATACTTCAATAATTTCACTCATACTTAAATTTTGATGCTTGATTCATAACAATGCTACAATTATGTATGAACAAATGAAAAGATACCATAGAAGAAAATTTAGTGGTCAGAAAACAAATATTGTAACAAATTGCTATGTTTTATTCTTAGGTCTTTCATCTCTAACATGTTATAATTAACAACATTTCTAATCTTTGCTCTTACAAACTCTTCAACAATTTCATCACAATTAAGCTGCCAAACAATGTCTACTTCTATACGTAATAAGAATAATGAATTGAGTCTTTCTTGAATCACTGTTGTACGCTGAGGTCTTTTGAGTCTTTTTAGGGATGAAAAAGAGCATTCTGCTATACAGTTTGTGATCTTTAAAGTTAGGAACATGCACAAAGCAATTTCAACATTGAGAAACATGCATTGTATTTTATCTTCTATTATGGAATCATACACGCTTGCATGAGTAAAATTTGTCTTTTCTAAATCTGTAAACTTAGTTTTGATGTAAGCATAAAATTTTCACACTTCTCCGTAAATGTTTGTATTTAAGCCATCAGGATAAGCCTGCATTAATTACTTGGTAAAGTAGAGGGTCAGTGAAAAAGAGGAAGGCCCTAGATGAGATGGATTGCACAGTAGCTGCAACAATGGGCTCAAGCATAACAATGATTGTGAGCATGGTGCAGGACCTGGCAGTGTTTCGTTCTGTAGTACATAGGGTCACTATGAGTCAGAACCAACTCGACGGCACCTAACAGCAACAATAGTTTCTTGGATGACTTCATGCATTCATCAGGTGTATCCACATTGTTTAAGAAGGAAAATCTATTTGAAAGAACTTCATACATTTTTTTGCCCTTCTTTTCATGCAAGATTCAAGTGTGTCAATGATGGTGTAGGGTGTGGTTATGTGAAATTGATCTCTGGCACTCAGTACTTCTGGAGCACGCCTGTCATTTACTTGCTTCTTCCTAGTGTTTCTGTGATGGTGAACTGCTTGGTAGTATTTGTTTCATTGTGTTTTAAAATTTTTCAAAATCTTCTCTCAAATTATGTAAATACCCTATTAATGACTGATAGAGATCTGTACATGTTTTTAAATTTACTTCTGAATCTTGGAGAGCTTGACTCGTCTGATTAAAATGCTGCAATCAGTGCTTTCGGATTCTCTTTTGATATCTCTTTTTTGTGTCTGGTCAGCAATATTTTCTAAGGCATGTAGAATCTGAGTGTATGATTCCTGGTTGCACTTGTTGCAAAACATGCACTCCCCAATGTGTATTAGAAAGACTTTTGAATACTCGATCATTGCCTAAATATGTTTTCAGAACTGCCCGGTGGTGAGTAGAGGCAACAAAAAGTGTGTGGAATAACTTAACAGTAGAAAAAAAAAAAAATCAAGTGCTTCAAAACAACTATCTACTGTGCTACATTCTACAATATTAAGTGAACACCCAGCACATGGTATGAAAATGGTATATTCATTATGTTTTAAATTTTCTTTCGCATGCCCTTATAACGCCTTGCTGTACTGACAGCATTGTCGTAGGACTCGCTTCTGCCCTTAGAAAAAATCAATTTTGGAAACTTCATATAAATAGTGAAGTCCTTGATTTGCAGTTTCTTCATCAGTATGACTTTTTAAGCTAGTAAATGTTATATATAGCTCGACGGGTTTTCCATCTATTGGAAATACGTATCTTAAAATAATTCTTAGCTGATCTGTATACGAGAAAGATCAGGAGTGGAATCTACAGAGATATTGAGCTACACTTATTTCACTGAAAATAGTTGATTGCATTTTATCACTTATTAAGTTTATTAATTCCTCACATGTTGTTTTAGACATATACAATGGGCTGTCCTTTCTGTGTTGCCATATTTTGAGATGAGAGCTGCTAAAAATGGATTAAACTGAGAATTGAGTTCAAGTAAACTCCCAAAGTTTCCATTTTGTGAGAACTCAAACTTTTCATTTCTCCCTGGAAAAGATAGTCCACGATCAGGGATTGTTACAATGACATCAATAGTGCTTTGCAAAATGGCTTTCCAATACTGGCAATTAATTTGGGTTATTCGTGTTTCTAGTTCATGAGTTAAGCCAAAACCTTATCTTTGATTTAAATATGACAGCATAAAATTCTGTGAATTCAACTGTTTTCATGTTTATCAATCATATTTGAATTACACCAATCACTAAATCCATTTGTACAAATTTAGAATTAAATGGTTTAGGACTGAATAGCTTGCAAACAAAATAATATATGGAGCTGACTAATGGGGAATACAGTATCCATTGCCTTTTATAATTTTCACCATTGGCTTTGTATCCTAGAAATATATTCTGGCTACAGAACCTTGTTTGTTTACTATTCAGAAATTTTCGACACAAATTTTCAAATGGCCCACTGTGATGCTGACAACCACTTGGCCCGCTTTTTATCCAATAATTTACATCAATAGAAGAAAAATCATTTCACAACGCAGGATCTTTATTTCTGTTACTTATGGGCTCTGCAGATGTGACAATTTCAGATTCTAAAATAGCTTTACTTTCTACACCATTATTAATTTTTTTACTATAGCAAGAAATGGTTGCAGAATTTGGAAAAAATCCTGTTATGTTTGTATTGCTATTAGTAATTTCAGCAGTACTAGTACAACTATTTGCACCCATTAAACTTGAGTTTCAATGGAAGAATCCTCTTCTGATTCATTCATTTAAAATGGAAGTTAATTTTAGAATTATCTTTAGGGATTCACAAATCCTTTTTGTCTTTACGTCTGAGATAGTAAAAAAAAAAAAAGTACTTGCAAGGCAATAGGAAATAATTTCATTCGTTTGCTTTATAATACTTATTGGTGGACATTTTGCAGATCTCTACAAGTGTTTTTGTCTTGAAATAATACTTCAATCTTGTGCACTTACTTTCCATACTTTGATGCTGTATCTTCACAGTTCGTTGGACTACTGCTGATACCTGACAGGGTGAAAGCAATCACAAAGAGCATGCTACGAATACAAGGGTCTGCTCAATCTGAAGACACGTTTTGGTTAGCTTTCTGCAGGACAGGATCAGATATGACATGAGTCATGTGATTATAGTGCCTCTGGTACATTCTTATGTCATCAACAAGAGAGAATTGAATGTGAAGTTGTTGGTTTGAAATAAAAAAGAAAATATAATTGTTATTGTACACAAAATTTATAAAACATACATTTTATTTCTTTGTGGAATCATTCAACTCCTGTATCTGGAGATATGTACATACCCGATGTAACAATAGCACCACTTCTCAATGAGTAATTTTGTTTCATGAGTCATAACAGTATCAGTCAATTTCTTAAGAAAGTCAATCTGAAGGGAAATGGAAAGTAAAATACATTTATGTTATCTAAATGTTCATTCAATTTATTTCTTTGAGGAATTGTTCAATTTCCTTACATGGAGATAGGTAAATATTCTGGGAAAGTATAAATGTGATGGTCTGATAAATGCCCTTTGTTGCTTTCTTGGAACATAAATTTAGAAACAAACATATTTTAAAGTTAAAGTTATAAATATTATTGTTACAAAACTTAGGACAAAACTCTGCACATAAATGCTATACAATTGAAAAGTAACTTGATTGAATTCATTGCAATGGTTAACTTTTTAGAGTTCCCTCCCTCACCTGGTACTGGAGTTCTTATTAGCTGTTTACCAGGACATGTGCAAGAGTATACCTTTGTGTTTGTGTCATGGCAAAGAGTATTGCTCACCCTCCTGGCTGGAGTGGCTGCATCAGCAGACATGGATGTACAAGATGGTTCTCTCAAAATGAGCTCAGAGGCCTGTTATCTTTTAATATAATACACCCTTTCCCAGTAACTGTTTATGTTGGATCCAGTTGCATACTGGCTGAACGTAGCAAGAGTTAGACTAGACAGCTACCTCCTGTTTATTATAAAGAAATAATATACTCCCAAGAGAACTGCCAAAATAAGGAATTTAAATTACACGGGATGGGACTGTAGGAAACAGATGTCAATGAAGGCGTTGAAGGGATAGGGGCCTCGTAGCTTAAACAACCTTGCATATGGGTGCTCCTGTGACCTTGTATGAACTTTATTTCTGGCTGGCACATTCTCACGCACTGGAGCTGGTATCAGCTTCATTTGGTCCCCTGACAGGTCCCTTCCACTGCAGCACTCACTTTTCCTTGTGTCCTGTCTGCTTGGCATTTATGGGTCTTTGCTTTGGACAACTGGTGTCCTTGTTTTGTTGATGCTCTAAGCCACATGCTTACCTTTGTTATTAGGTAATTCATCCCTGGGTAGTTTTAAAAGCAGTCCTTGTCTCAGAATTCTGGTATTTCCTGACAATATGCTTTAGCATGCATTATTTTTATCCATTGTCCTAGGTTTCTTATGGACCCTTTCAATGTGAAAATGTATCTTTAGTTTTGGAAATTTTCTGTTTTCTCTGTTCTCTCTTTCTGGAATTCTTACTACGATCTTGGACCTCTGGACTGAGTCTCCAATTTTCTTAATTTTCCTAACTTTTGTCTTTTTTGTCCTGCTTTCTGAGGGATATTTTCATCTTCATCATCCAATAATTCTGTTTTACTTTTCTGCTGCCATTTAAAAAAAATTTCCTAAAACCCTGGAAGTTTCTTCATTGTAGTATTGTTTACACTTAACTGAGGTAACGTCTCTTTCCTCTTGTATGTTGTTGTTGTTAGGTGCGGTCGAGGCGGCTCCCACTCATAGTGACCCTTTTACAACAGAAAGAAATGCTGTCCAGTCCTGTGTCATCCTCACAGTCATTGCCCAGTTTGAGCCCGTAGTTGCAGCCACTATGTCAGTCCATCTTATTGAGGGTCTTGTTTTTCGCTGATCCTCTGCTTTATCAAGCATGATGTCCTTCTTCAGGGACTGGTCTCTCCTGATAACATGCCCAAAGTAAGTGAGATGAAGTCTTGCCATCCTCGCTTCTAGGGAGCATTCTTGTTGCACTTCTTCCAAGACAGATTTTCCTTCTTCTGGCAGTCCATGGCATATTCAATACCTCTCGTATAGAATACTGTACTCTCTCATCATAGAATGCTTTACCATGAAGCATTTTTAAAATGATGTTCATTTCTCTTAACGGTCTCTGGCTTTTTCAAGATCCTCTTTCTGTCTTTGCTTTGATCTCTCTCCTAAAACTTAGAGTCTTTCCTAGAATGTCTAGTGATCTTTGTGAATTAATATTTAAGGGCTGATTTGGGGTTATAACTGCTTCTTAATCCAGCTTTGAGTCTCCTCAGTTTCAGCTGCACCTTCACTTCCTCTACCAGAAATCCCTGGAGCGTCTGCCTTCTGAGACTTCTGGTGAATGTGGTTTGTAAATTAGATTTCTGCTCAGCTTTTTCCATCGACAACTTAGGATTCAGCTTTTCCAGCCTACATTCATCCATCTGCTTTCTATCTCCTCAAATGCTGCCGTGCTGCCATTGTTTTTTAGCCGTTTCTTTGTCTTGTAAGTTTAGGTGCTTTCCTTAAAAAAAAATCCCCTTTTGGTTTTGTTAGTAAGGATTGGCAAGAGAGAAGAGGTAAATGTGTGTTCAGACTGCCACATGATATTCAGCCTGATAATATATTTTTAAACAGCACAATGTATATTTTATTTAGTCTCCTAAGTCTGATGGTCTAAAAACAAGTCAATATATCATAGCTAAAAGTAGGATTTCATGTATTTTCATTTTTGCATTGGGTTAGACAGTGTTACATTTAGTATTTTCCTTTGTCTCAAAGAGAAAGTACTTAAAATTTTGACATTATGCCTTCAAGAAAAATCAAGAGTTAGTAGAACATTTTATCTTTCGGGCTCAAAAATACCATTACAATTTCACCACTTATAATTTATAGAACTTCAAACTAATCATTTTGTCCAAATCATTAATTAGTAAGATATGTCTGTCGGCTCAGAGCCTAAGTGGCACCTTTAAGTTGTATCTCTGTTCCTGGAAGAACTGGAACGAGGACCCAGCCCTTCTGTGGGAAAGAGTAGACCATAGTGATGGAAAAGGTGAAGGGTGAAGTTATGGTTTGGAGAAAAAAAATCATAAAATTCCAGCTCTGGGAAAAACTGCCCCTTAACTGAAGTACTTTTTTTTTTTTTTTGGTGTCTTTTATGCTCCTTTCAACTCCCTTCCCTTCATCAGGGATCTAATGCTTTCCATATGTTCAATTTTTAACCCAGGAAGGAAGGCAGCTCCTATAAACCCCACAAAATTTAATTACATGCATCGCTTCTTCTAGAAATAAAGTGAATCCTGTGAGATCTGGAACTCGATGAGATTGCCTTGTTTTTCTTGGCCTCACAAATTTTCTGCCTTTGACAGGGTGCGGTCTTACCACTTTCATATCACTCTCTTTTAGTGGGAAATATTGGAATTTCCTTCTTTGACAGGTTTCTACCTTACACAGGTTCCAGCTTTCACAGACTTTACTGCGTTTACATTTATTTCCAAAGAGAGAGCCTTAGGTTACTCTAATGATAGAATTTTAGGTGTTTTGATTGTTTAGGTCAGGTGATTATTTTGCAATAATGGTTCTTTGCAGGTGCTCCTCAATGAATCTTCTCTTCTGGCTGCTTTGTGAGACAGCTCTGGAAATCCTCCCCCACTTTTTAAAGGGGGAAGTGTCTGAAAATCTTTCTCTGGATGAATACATAACTCTAATTTGAACCTCATTCTATCTGTTGTTATCTTTGGATTTTTCACCAAATTATAATTTTTTAGCTAGCAACATCGGAAATCCCTTCTACAATGGATATAATCTTAAGTTTCCTCTTTCAACACAATGGTAAAAATCAGGGTTTAAAGAAAAAGAATCCGAAATAACACAATTGGAAATGATATGACTATCGTAATTTTTTTTACAATCAAAATGCTTGTTTAGTTATAAAGAGTACAAATGGAATAATAATCATAATTAATTAGAGTTTAGGAAATTGCTGAACATCAATAAATACACAAAAATAAAGACTTTTGCTTTATACTACTAGCAAAATGAGTTTTAAAAATAAATTAAGGAAATTTCTTTCATAATAAAAAATATGAATAGCTTTAGTGCAAATGTGTGGGATTTATATGAAGAAAATACATACTATAATCTTAGTTGAATTCAAAACTGAATTAAATCTATACATGAATTTGAAAAGAATTGATATACATAGAAACAATGAACACTGTAATGACATTAACTTTCCCTAATTTAACATATAGATTTAATCCAGTTCTAATCAAATGCACTGAGATTTATTTGTTGAGCTAGACCTGTTTTAATAAAGTACATATGAAAGAATAAACTGGAAATCTATATAAGGAAATTTAAAAGAGAAGAATTACATATACTTACCATAATTACCATATATTAAAGAATATTGTACCTAACATGTGTTTCTGATGGAAACAGCCAGAAAGAAAAATAGAAAAGGTTATGGAGAAAAAACAGACTCCATATAAAATTTAACTTCCTTACATTTTAGCATTTCATTGACTTTGTAACATCATCACTTTGTTTTTCTCATTTTTAATAAAAATGATTTCCAAATATATTTGTTCTCATTTCTTCATCAACTTCAGTTTTCCTCCTCTTTCCTTCATAGTCGCTTACCCTGTCTAGGTTTAGGCTGGGTTCCCTAGAGAAGCAAAACCAGTGAAGTTTATATATATACACAGAGAGAGAGAGACAGAGACAGAGAGAGTGAGATTTATCTCAAGGAAATGGCTCACGTGGTTGTAGAGGCTGGCAAGTCCCAAGTCTGTGGGTCAGGTGTCAGGCTGGAGGCTTTTCCTGACTCATGTAGCTGCAGGGAATGAGGAATCCAAGATCACAGGTAAGATGGCAGGCTGCTGGCTCACAGACTGTGAAGGCTGACAAATCCCAAGACTGGCGGGCAATACAGCAGGCTGCAAGTTCAAGTCCCAAGAGCCAGAAGTCAGGTGGTGATGCGCCAGATGCAGTCTCCAGGGCAAGTGAGTGAAGTTTGCCAGAACACCCACATATATATTGGTTGAGGCTGTACCCCCAAGGAAACTCCCCTTACAAGTGATTGGCTGATCACATCAGATCACGTCATGAAGGATGACTACATGATTATATAACTACCAAATTACATCATTGCATAACTGCTAAACTACATCATTACATAACTGCCAAACTACAACATTAAACAACTTCCAAACCATTTAGAATCATGGCCCAGCCAAGTTGACACACAACCTTAACCATCACAGTCCACCCCTTGTCAATTTGGTACTTGTACACATATCCTTAAACCATATACAATCTTTAAATAAAGACAATTATAAAGTCATATTTGTTCCTAACATGATATAATTAACATGTGTACAACAGAAACACACTAAAAAAAGTAACTTTACACCTTATTTTTATAAGTGAAGAAAACAAAATTATTTGAAGCACACATACAAGGAAGGAATACTCATAACAATTACAGTCCTCATTTCTGCAACTGGTCACATGAACATAACTGGTATTTAGAACTACATTCTTCGACCACCCATTCCCTTTGCTCTCAGCAAGCTCCTCAGGTGGTCGTGGCTCTTTGCCTGGGGTGACCCAAACCTTCATTCCTGAAGGGTCTGGGCCATTAATAGTCATGTCGGAATTGGGTTGGAGGTTTCCATTGACTTTATTCAGAAGGCATGGTAGTACTAAGAGATGCCCCAAGGGATCTCCTTTATACCAGACAGAATTTTCTTTACGTCAATTGTGCAACACCAATCTAAATTGCCCGTGGTAGTCAGGATCAATCACACCAGTCAATATAGTAACTTCTTTCTTTGCCTGTTGGTCAAGAGGCACGAGGAGCCCAAAGTGGACAGTGGCATTCTTAACTTCCAGTTCAATGAATATGTGTTGCGTCTCCAGGTGGGAGCATGCCTCCTTTTGGAACTAAGCCCTCTAGACCCACAGAGCATAGGGTCATGGGGTCAGGAAGCAAAAATTTTGCAAGTGAGTCTCTAGGGCTAATAGCGAATGGTTCCACTCCCATTTCCAGCCCTTGATTCCTGGAACCATGAATCCTGGCTATGGGAGAAACAGCACCATATATTGGATGCCAGTTTAAAGAATATACAGCCTCCTGGAGAACATTACCCCAATCCTGAAAACTATTGCCACCTAGCTGGTGCCATGATTGTGTCTTTAGAAGGCCATTCCATTATTCTGTCAATCCAGCTGCTTCAGGATAATAAGGAACATGGTAAGACCAGTGAATTCTATGAGCATGGGACCATTGCTACACTTATTTTGCTGTAAAGCGAGTCCCTTGATCCAAGGCAATGTTGTATGGGATACCATGTCAATGGATATGGCATTCTGTGAGCCCACGGATGGTAGTTTCGGCAGAAGCATTGTGTTCAGGGAATGCAAATCCATATCTAGAATGTCTATCCCAGTAAGAAAAAAATGCTTCCCTTTCCGTGATGGAAGTGATCCAATGTAATCAACTTGCCACCAGGTTGCTGGCTGATCACCTCAAGGAACAGTGCCGTATCATGGACTCAGGGTTCGTTTCTGTTGTTGACAGAATGGGCACTCAGCAGTGGCTGTAGCCAAGTTGGCCTTGGTGAGTGAAATTCCATGTTGCTGAACTCATGCATAACCTGTATTCCTGCCATAATGGTCACTTTGTTCTTGAGCCCATTGGGCAATGCAGGAGTGGCTGGGGAAAGAGAGTGAGGGGTTTACACAAAACATGTCATCCTAAAATTCTCCTCTACTGAGGTCACCCTTGGGTGAGCAGTCACATGAGACACAAACACCTTCAATTCTGTGGCCCATTCAGAGAGGTTAATTCACATACCTCTTTCCCATACCTCCTTGTCACTAATTTTCCAATCATGTTCCTTTCAAGTCCTTGACCATCTAGCCAAACCATTGGCCACAGCCCATACAATCTCACATCTGGCCATTTCTCCTTCCAAGAAAAGCAAGCAACCAGGTGCACTGTTTGAATTTCTGCCCACTGGGAGGATTTCCTCTCACCACTGTCCTTCAGGGAGGTCCCAGAAAGGGGCTATAGTGTTGCCACTGTCCACTTTCGAGCGGTACCTACATATTGCGCAGAACCATCTGTAAACCAGGCATGAGTTTTCTCTTCCTCAGTCAACTGATCATAAGGAACTCCCCACGAGGCCACAGGTGCAGACTGGGAGAGGGCAGGTAATATGACAGGAGTAGAGACCATGGGCATTTATGCCACTTTTTCATAAAACTTACATTCAGATTCTGCTTGGGCCTGGTCTCATATATACCACTTAAATTTAATGATGGAGTGCTGTTGTGCATGTCTGACTTTATGGCTCTGTGGGTCAGACAACATCCAGTTCATGACGGGCAGCTCAGGCTGCATGGTGACCTGGTGGCCCATGGCTAAGCATTCAGTATCTACTAAGGCCCAGTAACAAGCCAAAAGCTTTTTCTCAAAAGGAGAGTAGTTATCTGCAGAGCATGGCAGGGCTCTGGAGCTGTGCTGTGGTTCACCAACAGGGGTTTGCCAAAGGGTCCAAACAGGATTTCTCTCTGTCAGTGACACTTCGAGCACCACTGAATCAGCTGGATCATATGGTCCAAGTGGCAGAGTGGCTTGCATGGCAGCCTGAACCTGCTGCAAAGCCTTCTCTTGTTCTCGGCCCCACTGGAAACTAGCAGCTTTTTGAGTCACTTGATAACTAGGCTGGAGTAGCACACCCAAATGAGGGCTATGTTTCCTGCAAAATCCAAAGAGACCCACTAGGCATTGTGTCTCCTTTTTAGCTGTAGGAAGGGCCATAACAACTTACTCTTCATTTTAGAATGGATATCACTTCATGCCCCACGTCACTGGAGTCTTAGGTGGGAGTGAGAGGGCTGGTTCAAAGGAATTTAGGGACTTAATGTCCCCAGCTTCCTGATTATCTGCCCGTATATCCCCATCTCAAGTTTCAGGATCCTATTTATTCCCAATTGGTGCCTTCACTTTAACTTTAGATGCCATTCAAGGTTGGGAATTCAGTTGGTGTTGTAATTCAGCCACTCTTGCAATAAGACTCTGGGTTTGGTTTTTGGCATTACCAGCTCTGTCACTACAAGAAATAAGGCTTTCTTTCAGGGCACAAGTGGCAACTCTGAGGTCTTTTTTGTGGCACTTGAACTTTGAAGCCCTGAGTTCATCTCTTTCTTTCTTGACTTTCTCTAGTGAAAGTAGGATCAACCAGCCAGCTCCCTGTACTTCCCATTTTGACCAAATTGTAGAAAGGTATCAAACATGCAATCACCCAGAGCCTCTCTTCTCACCAATACTTGATCTATTGGTGGTGACATTTTTTGGATTAATGTTGCCACCTCTCACCATTGATTAGCAGCACCTTCTTCACTACTGGGGGCAGAGTCATCAGCACATTTAAGACTAGTCAGACTTGAGAACCAATTTAAGAAAAATCATCTTTATGATTTTGTTTCTCTACAACCACTCTTGGTACCTATGGAGAGAGAAAGAGAGAGAGATTTATCTCAAGGAAATAACTCACACAGTTGAGGTGCTAGCAAGGCCCAAGTTAATGGGTCAAGCATCAGGCTGGAGGCTTCTCCTGACTCATGTTGCTGCAGGGGCTGATGAACCCAAGATCAGCAGGTCAGGTTGCATGTCGCTGGCTCACAGGATGTGGAGGCCAACGAATCCAAGATTGGCAGGCAATACGGCAAGGTGCTGGCTCAAGTCCCAATAGCTGGAGGTCAGATGATGATGAGCCAGATGCAAGATCCAGAACAAGTGAGCAAGCTTTGCCAAAATGTCCATATATGTATCTATATTGGACGCAGGTCACATCCCTGAGGAAACTCCCCTTACAACTGATTGGCTGATACATCAGAACACATGATGGATTATGAGTACATCATTACGTAAGTGCCAAACTACATCATTACATAATTGCCAAACCACTGAGAATCATGGCCCAGTCAAGTTGACATACGAACTTAACCATCACATTTTCCTACCTTTTTTTATGTCTGTTAAAAATCTGTGTTTTTCTGTCTTCTTTGTTGTGTTATATCTGGCCATTGTGTTTCTTTTCTTTCTCATCTCAGAAATAACCTCTTCTGGAAGATTCCATTTTATTGCCACATAACTGACTTTGTCACATCAGAAGGCCTTTTCCATGGCTTATATTTGTTAAAGGCTGTACGTAATAGTAAACAAAGAAATCAAGTTCAATAATAAATGCTTTTGTGTAATCTATCTTCTACCAACTTTTCTTCCATCAGTATCACATTTTCTAGCTATTTTCAGTTATAATTGTGTAGGAACATAATTTATCATGAGCATTTTCAAGTACAATTCTTTCCTCAAATGTTGCATACAACAATAAGCTTATGGAGGGTGCTAAACAAACATGAACTATTAAACAATAAGGGGACATGGTATACCTTTACCATGGAATGGGTTTAGTCATTCCTAAAGAGCATTAATTGATCTATTTGAAGAGGCGATCTATGTATCTATGTATCTCTGTCTCTATTATCTATTTGTCTTTAAGTCCTAGCCTTCTTCTCCCTTCTCCACCCCTCCCTCACTGCCAATGATATTTTCTTTGCTATTATTTCCTCAATTCAACCTCATTCCTGGTCATACTTTTGAGGCTGAGGAAACAAAATGATTTTTCAAAATCTGCACCTTTCTCTTCAGTATTTTTTCTTTATATTTTGTCTCCATAAGGAAATATCAAGTAGACTTAAGTAATCTTTGGTCAGGTAGTCAGGGGTTTTGGGAAAGAATATAGATTTTAGGCCTGTGGGTTTGAGAAAAATGACAAAGCTCCCCTGACTAGTGATGTGAATGTTGTGTGAACGGCCTGTGGGGTCCATGAAACCTTCCAGAACACACACTTGACCCACCTCAACTTAAAGATGGAAACACACACTTACAACCTCTGCTGAAGTTCTTTCAAGATGTGTTCCTAGAACAGTTCAGGGTTATTTAAGTGTTAATGAAGTTAAGTTTTTTTTTCCCTCTAGTTGTATTTGTTAATTGGAGGCTGACAAAACATTAGGACATTTCCAGCTTGGTTTTACTGATATGGAGTCCCTGGGTGGTGGAAAAGGTTTATGTGCTCAGCTGCTGACCGAAAGGTTGGAGGTTTGAGTTCACCCAGCGGTGCCTTGGAAGAAATGCCTGGAGATGTACTTTTGAAAAATAAGCCATTAAAAACCCTGTGAAATACAGTTCTACCCTGACGCACATGGGATCACCATGAGTTTAAGTTGACGCTATGGCAACTGGTATTTATTGTGTGTGTATTTTTTCATGATATACAGGCTATTTTCCTGAGACGGGCATAGAGCTTAGGCGAAAAAAAAAATCTGAATTGATTTTGCTCCATGCCTGCCAGTTTATAGCTACTGCTGTAAGAGAAGCCTTTGACAGATAATAATCAGGGAAAATCCTGTGCCTTCAGGCCCTGCTTCCAGCTGGTCTCCTATGGGAGAACTGTTTCTAAGTCCTTAGATGGGGGTGGGAAGGAAAGTACACTACCCCGTCACATAAAATATTAATTTAAAAGTTGATCAAGGCAGTTCAGTAGCAAACCTGTTTCTCTTCTCCTCGAATATATGCCCCTGCTGCTTTTTTTTTTTTTTTCAGTCACCGAGAACTATCCATGGAGACTGACAGAATTCCTTTTTGTTTACGCTCTGCAGGTTTCAGGCTTTCAAGGATCCAATTCTTTTATCATTTCTACCCTGTCATATACACATCTACACAAAATTAAATTAAAGAAAAAAAAAGCAAATCACTAATATGACCCATGACCATGCAGCCTTGGTGGAGATACGAAAGCTGCCGTGGGATGTGGATCCGGAGGCAGTCCCGGAGTTAGTTTTCATTATCGGAACTCTTCCTTAGGGGAGAAGGGCTTTTTGCGAAATGTCAATTTTCCCACACCTTCCAGCCTCAAAAGCTTCCTGATCCCAAGGGGTAGATCAGCTCTGAAAGGAGGAAAACGGTGTTTGGCTGTCTATCCATCTTCTCTCCTCATTTCTGTTTCTTTGTGTCCCTCAAGTCTCTCTTTTTACCTGCGCGAAAACACACACACACAGAGAGGAAAATCTTAGATTTAGATTCTTCCTGCATATTAATGGCATTTACTGATAATTTGTATGTTATTGTAGCATTAATGAAGCGATATTGCCTGACAATATTTGATACTATCTGAGAATCCCTGTAGACATGGATCGCATTCCACGTTTTCCTCCAGACCTTTCTGGTGCTATAGGACTTAATGCAAACTGCGACTGTTGTAATTCATCATGAGGCAGGACTAAAAAGAGACAGACATCATGAGGCAGGACTAAAAGGAGACAGGCAGGAGGAAATAGGGAAACGCCCTGAAAGGAAGTTATGGCTATATGGAAGACTGGCTACTTTTGTATGGCTAATGTCCGGTAATCGGGTCTATTTAATGAATTTTTGAATGCTTTCTAGTTTAACCTAGTATAAAAAAAATCTGTGCTGAACCTGAGTCTTGACTGCAAAATATGTGGAATATAAGATTACCTGTTAAATTCTGAGCTTTAAATAATCATGACAAGTGACATTAATACAGGAAGATCATTTCACTTAAATCATTATTATTGTTCCTTGTCAAGGAGGGATAAAAAGGAACCCAAGATATGTCAGTGTTAATTGCTGTTTATAAGAGGTAGTTAAAAACAAAAAACAAAACAAAACAAAAAAACTTCCTTAATAATACTAAGATTCCTAAACTGTGGGAAAAGCTTATAATGTGAAGTAAAAATGGGATAGGTATAAATAGTAATATCAGAGAAGAAAAACAGTATGTGAAATCAAATCTAAGCTCGAAAAGAGCAAGAACTTATTTGGGATCATTGCTGACTTACATAAATAAAAACAATACAATTTTGTAAGTCACCTTTTTTTTTTAATTGAACGGTTGTGGAATGAAGAACAGTTTTCAACTGAAATTAAGGCAGATTTTGCTAGATTTCATGAGATAATAGGGCTAGTGCGTTCATATAATAAATAAACTCTCAAAGAAATGTGGTGAATTCTCTCTTAGAAAGCACCAGATATTTTAAATTTATTGATTTTTTTCAGTTTACAAATGTACATACAGTTTTCTAAACTTGAAAACATACTGCAGGAAGTCTTTTATATTTTCTTTCTGTCTAAAATGCTGAAACGTTATGGCATAATTTTTATTCTTGAATTGTGCAAAGAATCTGTTGACCTTGGTTGCCAATACACAAAAATTTACTTTAGTGTTCAAAGTAGAATAATGATGCGTCATTCAAATTATTGTGTTGGAATTCTTCCATAAGATGACAGTATTCTCAGAGTGAAAGAAACATGCAACAATTGGAAGTTCAGAGTTCTAAATGAGACCTTCCCTGAGGTGAGTTTCATTTAGCTTCAGTGCACAGAGTCTTTTCACTTGCTAGGTTTAGGTAGGTTTGAAAAAAAGTAAAAAGAGAGTTTTAATTATGAAGCAAATTGACACGGATTTTTTTCTGATTGCTAATGCACGAAGCTCTTAAAATCATACAATGCCAAAAACCATGAAGAAACTCCTATTCCATACTGAAGAGATTTGTCTGTGTAAGCACAAATGAGGAAGCAATACTTTGTTATTGTAATGTTTTATTTAATTAACTGTGAACCCCTGTGACTCCATCTTTAGTGCTTGTGTCACTGTTGATTCCACAGTGAATTGGGCGAAGCGTGTATAGTAAGAATGATGAATCATTTTTGTAATATTATGTTCAAAGCAGCCCTCACAAAACCCAGAACATGTACTCTCACTTTTCCAAGAGTTCTCTTTCAAGTAAGTTTGAAAAATATGGAAGGTAAAAACTTTCTGAAAAGGCTTTCACTGATTCAAAACAAGTTTGAGGGTTGAGGGAAAGAAGAGCTGGGCAGTGCACCTCATTCTTTGAATGGAGCCTTACAAAGGTACACAAAGAAACTAACACAGGTGTCGGCCACTCCTCACAGAATTAGGAGAGCTATAGCCAAATCTTAAGTCCTTCGTTGAGCTTTTGGGTGTATTTAAGAAGTAATCTAATCTTCCACTGTCTGAGTTGGAGTGAGAGTGACTTGGCTGTGACATTCATTGATCACCAGAGTTTATTTGGAAGACGTGACTGACCTGGCCACTGTTGAGTGTTTACTATGCAGTAGGTCCCTCAGAACAGGTTCACTAGCAAAAAGGCAGTCTCTTTACAGACAAGGTATATCAATTTGGTGGCTACCTGGGTTTGATCCCTGGCCAATGCACTCAGGCCTAGCCACCACTTCTCCCTAAAGTGGGGGCTTGTGTTTTTCTGCAATGCTGAACAGGTTTCTACGGAGCTTCCAGACTAAGACGGACTAGGAATAAAGGCCTGAAGATCTACTTCTGAAAATCAGCCAGTGGTAACCCTATGGATTACAAATGTCCAGTTCACAACCAGTCACGGGGATGATGCAGGACTAGGCAGCATTTCATTTCATTGTGCGTGAGGTTGCCATTGGAGGCCAACGTGATGTCAGCTAACAAACACAAATTACGTTTTGGTAACAAACAACCCCAAATTCTCAGCATCCTAAAATGGTGCTAACACTGCTAGCTGGTTTGAATAATGAACTGCTCGGTCCAGAATAGCAGAAATGGGGTAAATAAGTGGCAGCAAAACTGAAGTGGCAAAGTGGTGGTCAGTACGCTTTTCTGCTAGTGCCACTGTCACAGTTGGCTTTTGTTTGGGTATTCACCATTAAGGTAAAAGAAATAGTAGGTGGTTTCATTGTAATTTGCCCAAAATGCATTAAAAGAACAATGGAAATATAACGGCGATGATTGGGAAAATTTGCTTTTGACCACCATATAACCTTTCCTTTTTGATCTTTAGAGTTAATTTTATGACACAATGCATTGCCAGCTATGGAGCTGAGTTTTTTTCTACCATGAAGTGAAAGCTTTTTCTCAAATATTTTGAGGTTCTAGTCGGTGGAGCCCTGGCAGTATAGTGGTTAAGAGCTTGGCTGCTAACCGAAAGGTCAGCAGTTCAAATCTACCAGCCACTGCTTGGAAACCCTACTGGGGCAGTTCTGCTCTGTTCTACAGAGTCACTGTGAGTTGGAACCGACTCAGTGGCACCTAACATCAACAACAACATGCAGTGGTTAATGATTTCATCCAAAGTACCCAGTGGAAGCAAGATTTTAGTTCTAGCTCTCCTTTCCCTTTATATTTTTATTCTATGAAATAACTACCTTTGTGGTCTGTGTGAACTAATGACAGAAGACAGATGCTTCAAACTGTCAAGGGCAGGAAAGTAACTAAGATCTTTGCCAAATAATATTGTGCATACGGCCCCAAATTAGTTCGCAATAAGCATAATTAGAATGTATTATCTTACCTGAATTTTCTTGCATTTTTTAGAACATATTGCTAACATACTTGCAAGTTCCCCTTCTTATGTGTACTTAACATCACGGACAGCATTCACGGGCTTCAAGGATTGCAACAGAGTATTTGAACATGCTTAGAAAGTGTTTGCCTTCTACGTTTCCTACTTCAGTGACATCTCTGTGCAATCGTCTGTCTGAAGTGCAGCAATTCCTCCTTATTTGCATTCTGAAGAAGAAATAAATTGGAAACCTAAAGTCAATTTTTGGATGCCTAGTACAGTACATACCCACTGCCGTTGAGTCAATTCCAACTCATAGTGACCCTACAGGAAAGAGTAGAACTTCTCCAAAAGATTTGCAAGTCTTTAATGTTTACATAAGAAGGTCAGCACATCTTTCTCCTGTGGAGTAGCTGGTGGGTTCAAACTGCTGATCTTTCAGTTAGCAGCTGAGCATTTAACCATTGTGCCACCAGGGCTCAATTTAACCAAAGTCAGACTTTTGCATTCTGTACCAAAACCAAACCCATAGCCATCAAGTTGATTCTGACTCACAGTAACCCTATAGAAAGAGTTGAACTGTTCCATAGGGTTTCCAAGAAGCAGCTGGTGGATTTGAACAGCCAACCTTTTGGTTAACAGTCAAGCTATTAACCACTATACCACCAGGGCTCAATT
The DNA here is from genome assembly GCF_030014295.1 of Loxodonta africana. Classification (NCBI taxonomy): domain Eukaryota; kingdom Metazoa; phylum Chordata; class Mammalia; order Proboscidea; family Elephantidae; genus Loxodonta; species Loxodonta africana. The sequence continues at coordinate 96,271,944 of NC_087352.1, forward strand.
TAACCAAAGTCAGACATTCGTATTCCCTAGTTGCTAGGAATGGTATTTCTGCATATTTGTATGGAGAAGGATCAGGAGTTGCTGTCTGAGACAGAGACATATATGAGTCTGATTAATTTGATTCTATCTTCCAATAAAAGGTAAAATATTAACCATAAAAATGCAGCTGTACATGCATAACTTCCATTGCTGTTCCTTATGTTTTCAATTTTTTTAAATAAACTCAACAACCTGTTTGTGTTTTACTGCAATTCATTTCATTGTATAAAAAGCTTAAAAAATGGGAAGTCTATTTCAGTAAAAGAATATGATCTATCATTGTAATGGCTGAATACATCAATTAGCCAGCTTAGTACTTACAAAGGGGGTGGGGGGGAGGAAAAAAAATGAGTAAAGCTACGTAAGAGCCAACATCCTACCCAGAATAATTGCTAAGGTACATGTACGGTTGCTAGATGATCTTCAACACTCAATGTTATTTTATAATAGTATTACACAAATTTATAGAAACAGCTGTTCTTTACCCTTGTGATGGTAATTTTTTTCCAGTTGGCAAAAATTTAAAAAAATATTGTGGATATAGTTGTATTTTAAAGCATATAGAGATGTATATGTTTCAAAATGGTTTTAACTATTTTAAGTATACATTTCACTGTTGTTAAATATATTCAAATGAACAAGTATGCCTTGGAAGACGTACAGCCAGAATGCTCCTTAGGAACGAGGATGGCAAGACTTTGTCTCGTGTACTTTGGACATTTTATCAGGAGGGACCAGACCCTGGAGAAGGACAACATGCTTTGCAAAGCAGAGGGTCAGTGAAGGAGAGGAAGACCCTCGATAAGATGGATGGACACAGTGGCTGCAGTGATGGGCTCAAGCATAGCAATGGTTGTGAGGATGGTGCAGGGCCAGGCAGTGCTTTGTTCTGTTGTATGTAGGCTCACCATGAGTCAGAACAGACTCAACAGCACCTAATAATAAAGAAAAATAATAAATATATTCACTATGTTGTACAACCATTACAGCTGTCTGTTTCCAGAAGTTTTTATCGCCGAAAATAGAAATTCATTACCCCTTAAATAGTAACTCCCTATTCCCCCTTTCCAAAGCCCCTGGTAGCCACTAATAAATTTTGTCTCTGTGCGTTTGCCTATTCTAGGTATTTCATTTATTCCATATAAGTGGTGCCATACACTATTTACCTTTTGTATCTAGTTTATTTCACTTAGGATAAAGTTTCCAAGGTTCATTGATGTAGCATGTATCAAAACTTTGTTTCTCGTTATGGCTGAGTAACATTCTAGTATATGTATCACATTTTGTTTATCAGCTCATTTGTTGATGGAAACTTGTTTCCATCTTTTGACTATTGTGAGTAATGCTGAAATGGACACTGGTGCACAAGTATCTGTCTGAGTCCCTTCTTTCAAGTCTTCTGGGTCTATACCTAGGAGCGGAATTGCTGGATCATATGTTCAATCTACGTTTAACCTTTTGAGGAATCACCAAACTGTCTTCTACCAGGGCTGCACCATTTTACAATCCCACCAGCAATGCTTGAAGGTTCAAATTTCTCCATGTCATTATCAACACTTGTTATTTTCTGAATTTTTTTTCTTTTGATAATACTGTCCTGACTGGTGATAAATATATACTTATCACCTGCCAGGATGGTATAGTAACATTTTTAATTCAGCAACATTAATTATGTTTATCATGTTGCATAACCATCACCACTATCCATTTTCAAAATTTTCCATTTTGGCACTCTATCTTATCGAGAAGCCTTAGTTTGTGATGATTTGCGTCTCTTTTGCTGCATTCAGAGTTTTTTATTTCTGGTTTTTGAGAGTTCGGTTATAATGTGTTTCAGTATGGATTTCTTTGGGTTCATCCTACTTGAAGTTTGTATAACTTCATCAGTGTTATAGATTCATGTATTTTATTAAGTTTTATAAGTGTTTAGCCATTACTTATTCAAATATTCTTTCTGCTCTTTTCTCTCTCTCTTCTACTTTTGGAATTCCCATAGTGTGCATGTTGGTTTTCTTGATGGCATCCCACAAGTCATTTAGGCCTTGTTCATTTTTCTTTATTATTCCTGCTTCTCAGATTCAATAATTTTAATCTTCCTACCTTTAAGTTTGCTACTTCTTGCTTCTACCTGCTCTAATCTGCTGTTGAATACTTTCAGTGATTTTTTTTTTAATTTTAATTACTGTACTTTTTAGCTCTAATATTTCTGTTTGGTTCCGTTTTATGATTTCTATCTCTTTCCTGAATGCCGGGGGGAAAACAACCTCTCCAGGTCTTTGCGAATTGTGTCTGTGTTGCACCCTTGCTTTAACATTTAGCCAGACTTGCACTGAGCCTAGGAATCCACGCAAGGTAATAGCATAAGGTCTTTTTTGGCAATATCTGAGTATGCTTCTTGCCTTAGGCATGTGTGTGGCTTCCTCAATTTCTCCATACATGTGGTGATTATGAAAGCCATAATTTCCAAAAGAAACTGTCTCCCTGGCTTCCCTTTCTAGTCTTTAAGCATGTGTTGTATACCTTAATTGCACTCTCTAGCCTCAGGTAGTTACAGCCTTAGTTCATTTCCCATTGTGCCTCAGCCCCATGTGAGCTCTGAGACAGGCCAAACTGAGACAAGTGCCTTCTTTTAGTCCTTCAGGCAGTCCCCAGAAGGTTAGGACAGACACAGAGTAATCTGAGAATAAAGTCTGCTCTGCTCTGCTACAACCAGAGACCAGGTTCACTCTTGGGAAGTGCTGCCACCGCCACTTTAGGATGACCATATCCAGCGAGGGAGGGGTTCGGATACTGAAGAGTATAAAACCACAGGTCTTCCACTCTTTAGAGGTCACGTTTTTATTGATTCAGGGTTCACTTTGTTGTAACTTTGACTGGTTTCCAGAGTTCTGACAAAGTTGTGTCTATCAGTCTCTGCTTTTTTCTTTTTGTATGCATACGTTTTAGGGTTTTTATGTAATTACGTGTGTGTGTGAATGTGTATGTGCATGTGTGTAGGATCAGATAAAATAGATAGAGCTGGATAATGAGCTATTCATATGTAATACCTTGTGGTGTGAGGGAGAGATTTTCCTTGAAAATTATAATTTTATCTCTACTATGTTTGAGGTTAATTAAAAATTAATATTTTGAGTTGTGATTTAATTTAGGACTTGATGTTATCCCAAAAGTAGCCTAATAACTACACTTTTTCTGAACATAATCATCGCTTACTACCTCATATGTCTAATTTTTGAAATAAGCAGTGAGTCAGCTCTAGTGATCTGATTACTTACTTTTTTTTTGGAATTTTACTTTTAGAAAAGCACCTGACTCACAAATGGGTTGATGGGAGAAGATTTTATACTATTTTCTAATATTTACTTCAGAAATATTGTCTTTGCAAGAACTTATAGTTCAACTCTCTTTAGGTTTGGGGTAAATTTTCATATGTCCTTATCAATTCAACTGATGTCTTCCTCCACCAATATGCTCTGTAAATTGGTAGGTGCTCAATTATGCTTGTTAAACTACTGATGAATATAAGACTATGTTTATTAGGAGGAACTATGTGAAATTGCCAATATTTGCTCATTATTGACCTACAAAAATGTCAATTTCATAAAATTCATCCTAACCATGTTAATTATGAGCAAGCTCTAATTATGTGTAGATCCCTGAGTTTTTCCCTTGACTGTCCTGAAACTGGAATGTCCTTCATTAACCTTGCTTATTTTTCATTTCTCTCTGTCTCAAACTCCTGTCTTTAATGTTCAGCTTATTTTAGACCTACAAATATCCTGTTTCTTCAGATATTCATAGATATAAATTAAATAATTCCTTTGCAGTGTCACAATAGAAAAATTAAACCTTTACATAAATATAATATTAATGTATTTTAAAAATTAATTTTCTTTGTGCATTTGTAAAGTATCTTCTCTACTAAATGTTTTTTATATATATATTTTTTAAGCCAGTGCTATTTGTCTTAGATTTTACATTTCTGGAGGGAAAATTCTCTTCTATTAACTCAATCTGTGCAGTGACTTGTACAATCAACCAAGATGTTTAACTGCTTACCAAATATCCAGAATATACCAGATGGGTGTGTATAGAGATTGGTGAGGTTGTAGTGCAAGCAAAGAAGGGGCAGCCTAATCTTTCTCAGTCCTGGGAGTTTATAATTTGTCTAACAGAGTTGAGATAAAATGTGCACACAGGTAATGATATGAGAATATATATCCATATAAAAGTCTTTTTGGAATAAAAATATTTTTGAAAGTTCCTAAGGTTTGAGTGTGCTAAAAATATGAGCTTATAGAAAGATATAAAAAAGAAGAGACAGTGTCTCTTTAAAAACAAAAAACAAAAATCTCAGATTTCATGGAAATCTTTGGTTGTCAGGTAAATTCACTGGCCCCCATCTGGTTCTGCTCATTAAAAGAGTAATCCAGGCAGAGGAACCTGCTGGCTGCAGCAAAGGCTGGAGCCCAGGGGCTTCACGCGCTGAGTAGGACGTAAGCAGTCACATCCGTGTTCCCAGACACTTGAGGGCAAAGAGGGATGTGTTCTGTCGAAACGCTCTGGAAGATGCTTGCAGCCATGGGTGCAGACTAACCCCCTTGGAAATTTTTGGTTTTCTCATGGGGAATCAAAATTTAAAAGATGTTTGTGAAAGCACAGCCTTGGCTGGGAGAGGCAGAGGATCAGTATCAGGCTTAATTTGATCTGAGGAATTTATGGTGTTCTCATTTTCACTACTTTTACATTTGTATGTGTGAACCTGTGTGAACCTCATTTGATTTCTATCTATAATAATAATCATATATATAGCATAGACATATAAGCGTGTGTGTGTGTGTGCGTGTTGTACTGGAAATTGTGAGTTGGATGATGAGTTTGAGTTCTAGTTTCATTTCTTGTAACTCCTTACCCTTAGGTGTCTGTCAATAAATATCTCTGAACTTCAGCTTTCTCACACCTCTGGAAGTCTTACTTACTTCACAGGGTTGAATGAGATCAAATGAGATATTTACTTAAAAGGACTGTGTAAGCCATGAGAGATACAGATGTTATTTATGCTTAATACCACCTAGAGAATTTTATCAGAGGTTTGGAGAAAGTAGAATAAATTATGTGTTACTGTGCTCAAAAGTGGATGGCAATATTTTTCAGTCATGTTTTTACAATTTTTGGTGGTAAGTGAGTGCAAATTTATTTATCCTAGATCTGCTTAATTAGTTCATACTTTGACATTCCCCACTTTCCCCAAAACCCACTGGAAGGAGGGTAAGGAGATTTTTTTTTCACTGGTGACCGGAGGAGCTCAGAACACTAATTTAGTTTGGTTCAAATCAACATTTTTTGAGTATCTAATACACTGTCACAGGTTACACCATTAGTGAGTTACCACTTTGAATTAGACTTTGTATGTACAGGACTCCATTATTAAAATTCAAATAATACACTTTACAAGGAATAACAAAATAAATAGTGATCATTTGATAACGAACACTGTGTAGAAAACAAATAATAGTCAGGATTATACCATCCTTATGATTTAGAGGCATGGTTACCATCCTGTCTAGTATTTATTAGTTTGAGTTTTGGATTCATTAAAATAGAATGGTAATTTGATATTGTTTCTTAACATGGTCACTTTGGGTTCCAAAGAAAAATACATAACATATTAGTATGATTTCATATTAAGATTATTGGAGAAAATCCATCAATAGCAGCAGCATCTGGAAGAGATTTTTCATTTATTATGAAGAAAGAAAGCTTCATTAAAGTCTTTTCAATCCAAACATCTAATTTGTAAACATTTTATTGTACTTTTCTCACATATTCTTTTAAAGTAAATAATAAAATTTTATAAGATCAGCAAGCCTCAGAGTAATAATAATTAAAAATCTGAAAGTGTTAGGAAAAGAACCAAAATTAAATTTAGTATGATATTGACTTAACACGATAAACAAAATTCTATCAATAAATTCACTAGAAAATTACAAGAAGAAAATTTCCTTTTAAAAAGTCCTTATCTCCAATCTCCTTCCATCAGCCCTGCCTCCCTTTCATATTTCTCTTTATGGCAAAAATACTTGAAAAAATTGCCCACACCCATTTCTATCTTCATCTTTCATTTATTCTTCAACCCATTGCAGTCTGGTTACTGGTCCCATTACCCTTACTTCTGTAGGGTGATTTGTAATTTGCCTGGTACTGACCCTCTGCTTGTAGCCCTTAGAGCATGCCACCATAGTTATAGAATACTTCCTATTTTATATTAATTTATAATAAAAGTTCTATTTCATTCATTTTATTATTACATCATCACAAAAATCATACAAAGTATATATTTTGTGGATTATTACTGTTTTTTTTTTTAGTCATGAAGAGACTAAAACTCAGGGAACTTGCAGAGCTGGCTAGTAAGTAGGCATCTCGGTGTCAATCTGTTGCCTTGTTCAGGGCTCTCTCCACAGGCATGCCAGTGAGGAAAGAGTAAGGGCCTTACGTGTTGTGCATTCTTCCAGGAAATATTTTTGTTTTGCATGTTTGTAAATAAAAAAGCTACTTAAATAGACTGAAAACTCCTGCCACATAAGGAAAGTACTCCTTTGTACCTGGCCAGGTCAGCCTTACCGTCTCATCATTGGCTAATAGCTAATTTGCTACTAAATCTTACTTATCCTTTTCCCAGTGACCCTGTTTAGGCCCCATTTATACAATATTCTTATCACTGTTGTCACATTCCTCTGAGGAAATGTTGGAATAGATTCTATTACATTCATTTTATTTACTGACGTATTAACAGTTAAAACATAGGTCCTTAGATGGTGTGAACAGTTTGCACTTCGCTACTAACCTGAAGTCAGAATAGACTCGATGGCAAAGGATTTGTGGTGTTTTTTTTTTGATTTGGACCTAACCTAAAGGTTGGCGGTTTCGAACTTACCAAGTGGCACCATGGAAGAAAGTCCTGGTAACCTGCTTCCATAAAGATTACGGCCAAGGAAACTCTGTGGAGAAGTTTTACCCTGTGACACTTGGGGTCGCCATGAGTTGGAATTGATCCGATGGCAATGGGGAAAGTAATAATAAGTATTTAGTGTTTACTATGTTTCAGGTACTATGCTAGGGGACATTTAATCCTCATAACAGTCTTTTGAAGTGTACACTATTAGTTTATTGTTAGCATCATTTTACAAATGAAGAAGCTGAGGCTTAGCAAGGATAAGTACACATAGTGAGTAAGAGGTAAAACTAGGATTCAAGCCCAGGCTTCTATATTAAGTCATGATACTATATCGATTAAAAAAAATGTCTAACAGTGATTTTATTGTTCCTTTTTTTTCACCAATAGGCTTCAAATTCTAAATATAATCTCTCAGTTGTGGGGAATGATTTATACTCTTAGTTCATATTCTCTTGCCCAATCCCTCTGGTGACCAGCTGGACACATTTTCTACGGCCATGAAGTAGAGGGAGATTAACAGACGTATTAGCTTCTTAGGGTTGCCGTAACAAATTACCACAAAATGGTGGCTTAAAATAGCAGAAGTTTATTTTCTCACAGTTCAGGAGCCCAGAAGTCTGAAATAAGGGTGTTGGCAGGTTGGTTCATCTTGGAGGCTCTGAGGAAAAATCTGCTCTTTGCTTCTCTCCTAGCATCTGGTGGCTGTGGGAATCCATGGCCGCCCTGGACTTGTAGACACATCGTTCCAATCTCTGCCTCTGTTTTCACACTGCTTTCTTCTCTGTTTCTCCCCTGTGCCTGTGTGTTTCAAATATCCTTCTCCTTTCTTTTGTAATGATACCAGTCATAGAATTTAGGGCTCACCCTAAACCCAGGATGATCTCACCTGAGATTCTCAACTTAATTACATGTGCAGAGACCCTTATTCCTAATAAGGTCACATTGTGAGGTTCCAGGCAGACATGTATTTTTGGGAGGCACTATTCAACTCAATAGGAGTCATTGGGTGGACCATACAGTTAAACACTAGACTACTAACCAAAGGTTGGAGAATTGAACTCGCTCAGAGGTGTCTTGGAAGACAGGCCTAGTGATCTCCTTCTGCAAGGTCACAGCCTTGAAAGCCCAATGGAGCAGTTTTACTCTGCACACACGGGGGCACTATGGGTCAGAATCCATTTGATGACAACTAACAACATTCAACTCACTACAGCAGGCTTGTAGGGGACAGGACGCTTTAACTAGGCTTCATCAGTATGCTCCCTTCTCTACCATCCTACATCCTCCCCAAGAGGAGAGAAAGCTAATTTGACTGGTTAGAGTTGAGTTGGATTAACTTGGCTGTTTCCAAATGGACAGGCAACTGGGTATAAACAGAACATGTACCTCACCTTCTCTTTCTCTTTTTCACTCTAGACAGCAGAGATGCTAAGCCAGATTTCCTTTGAGGATCAGCCATCTTGTCTTTTTTTTCTTTATTTCCATACGTAGCTGAGAGTTTTGTAGCAGAGAGTTTCGGTCATTGTCTTGATTTCTTGCAGGCCATAAGGTGAAACATTTCCAAATTCTGATTTAAGCTGAGGGGAAATAGATGGCTTGCTTAGGCCTAAAAAACAAAACAAAACAGTTACCCTCAAGTTGATTCCAAATCATAGTGACCTCATATGAGCAGTATTACTCCTCTCTAGGGTTTTCAAGGCTGTGACCTTTTGGAAGTAGATTGCCAGGCCTTTCTTCCAAGGTGCCTCTGGGTAGGCTTGAATTGCCAACCTGGGTGGTTAATAGTCAAGTGATTAACGCTTTTTGTCACTCAAGGACATCTTGCTTAGGCCTAGGTACCAGGTATGTACTACAATCACTTACCAGAGATTTTTGCACTGTTTTTTAATAATCAAGTGATACTTTGGCTCCCTTTACTATTGTTCCTTCTGCGTACCTCTCTCCACAACTCTGTAGGGAGAAGTGGTAAATGAGAGGGTTTGGGCATTCCTAGCAGGCCCCTTGCTGTAGTACCAAGAAACTGCCCATCATATCTCCACCTGTTACACCTCAAAATCATTTCACCTTCGGTGGCAACTTGGAGGAAATGCTGCCCTTCAATGGGCCCATCATCTTCCAAGGAGGCGTCTAGGATAGGCACGTATGTAGTGGGACCACCAACCAGGTACACTAGTGCAGAGGTCTGCTAAGGAATCAGCTTTGTCAGCTCTACTCAGAGAAAGTACACTTTCAAACTAGAAAGTTGCCTAAAAAATATCCTTCAGAATGTATTCAGCTTAAGGCAGCATAGGGTCTAGTTAGATTTCTGTGGTCAACTCCCAGTTTTCCTCTGAGAAATGGTAGCTGTGGCTATCAGGAAAGGGATTATGATTTTTTTTAGGAAAGAAAAAGAACAAATGAATCTTAAGTTATTTTATATTGAGGGATTTAAAAGTTAACAGAAGAGCACATGACTGAAAATAAGGTGTTTTGAAGACAAGCATATAAGAGAAAAAAGGAATGTAGATTGGGGGAAAGAATGAAAGTCTGAGCTTATAAAGGGAAGGGTCCTGAGATGGATTTTAGAGAATTTCATTAAATGTTTTGCTAGAAGGGTGAAGTGTAATAAGGAAATGATATAATGCGTATTAAGAAGTGTCACTCTTTAGCAATAGAATACAAGCTGTAGTTTCTTTGACCCTGAGTCTCCTTTAAGGGTGATTATTGAACCAATGTTTTTTGATGGTAAATACTCACTTTCCTAAAGGTGAGGCAGAGATCCACAAAATATCTTGAGGTCCCTTCTGGCTCTGATTTCTATGTTTCGAGTATAGCAAAGAGTGTCGAAGAGCTGTGTAAATGGAAGAAAAGCAGAAATGAGGGCTTAAGGGTTGGGTCTAGGGAGGAAAATGTGGATACTCAAGCTTCATAGACCTGTCCATACTTTCAGTCTGTATTTTGTAATATTGCAAAGTTCCAGTGGGGCTTGATTTAAGTTCAGCCCAGGGGCCTGCATGTATATTTTATTTCCATAGTAAGGAGATGAAAAAAGTAATAATGACGAGAAGTGAAGAACAGGGTCCAATAAAAGAGTCAATGATATTTAGGAAAGGAGTGAATGAAAGAGAAATGAGGAAAAATATTCTCTAAATCTGAAGCACCTTTGTTTTGTTGTATCCCAAACACTCAGTGTTCAGTATAGGAGAGAAGATCTGTGAACCTGAATAATTTTCTGATTTTTATCCTTCATGCTGACCTTGGAATATAATATCAGAGAACACCCTCTGGTGAAATAAATATCAAATCTTTCATTTATAATAACTCCCACACAAAAGCTATTATTCCCTTTTACTCTGTTGTTGTATTTGTTGTTCTTTCTCATTAGAATGAACACTCAGAAGCTCTCCTTGCAATCTATAATGTTGATAAATTCAGTTAGAATTCCCTTGGGTGCAGGCTGATCGGGATGCAGGATCTTAACACTTTGCTGGCTCTTGATTCTTTATGAAACAGAGTAAGCTGGTCTCAGCCTGAAATTCAGGTGACTCTCTGTGAACATATTTCTATGCAGAGGTGGGTGGAGAGAGTAATAGTGTTCTACTACCACCACCCAGCATTACAACCTAAAACTTTTGGTAGTCTCCTTGTACCAGGAGATGAATGTTACGAGAGCCACAGCCACCTCCCTCCAGCATCCTCTTTCATTTTTACCAAGTCAGTGGCAGGAAAGATGATGTTATTCACCATTGCTTATACTATTTCTCCAGCTGTTTTATAATTCTTTGTATGTTGTACTCTTTGTTATATTTATTTAAGGATGCAAAAATTTAGATCCATATTTTTCACAATTGCCTTTATTATATTGTCATTTTTTTGACTTCTGAATAAAGCCATATATGATTTAAGCTTTCACTTGACTTACCTTTGATACAAATGTCATTCCTCTGTCTTTGTTATCTTAGTGATGGTATAACAGAAATACCACAAGTGGATGGCTTTAACAAACAGAAATTTATTCTCTCACAGGTTAGGAAGCTATAAGCCTGAATCAGAGAGCCAGCTCCAGGGAAAGGCTTTCTCTCTCTGTTTGCTCTGGGAGAAGATCTATGTCTTTAGTCTTCCCCTAGCCTAGGAGATTCTCAGCATGGGGACTCCAGGTTCAAAGGACACGCTTTGCTCCTAGCTCTTCTTTCTTGGTGGTGATGAGATCCCTCTCCTCTCTATTCAATTCTCTCGTCTATATCTCAAAAGAGATTGACTCAAGATATAACCTAATCCCATAGCTTGACTCCTGCCTCATTAACATAACTGCCTCTAATCCTACCTCATTAACATCATAGAGGTTAGGATTTACAACACATAAGATAAATACTTCAGATCACAAAATGGAAGACAACCACGCAATACTGGGAATCATGGCCTGGCCAGTTTTACACACCTTTGGGGGGACACAAGTCAATCCATAATACCTTCTTTAGGATGATTCTAGCATGTGAACATTATATAGCCTCTATTTTGGGATAAAGATTACATCTTTTTAAAATGAGATCTTTCACTTGTAAAGAAAACTGAATCAGAAATATCCATTCTTGGAGATGTTCTCTATAATGAAGAAAGTAGGCAGTAACAACAAGAACATGGGCTAGAAGGTTCAATGATAGAAATGTGGGCTAGAAGGTTCAATGATAGAAGAAAATACGTAGTTGGTTAGGATAGGAGGGTCCTTCTGAAGTGTCACTGTATTAACTAGCAGCCATTGAGCTATCTCTTCTGAGGTCAAAATTGTATTATAAGGGTCATGTAGGTAAAAGCTACTCAGTGTCTGTAAACACTGATCCTAGGAGATGGGATAAGTACAGAAATCGAGAATAAGCACTTGGAAAATTCTGTAGTGACTTGACATTGCAATGGCATTCAAGCTTGGCATCAGTGACCTCATTGAATGGGCATAGACCAGTAGGTGTATTGTCAGGCTTGCATGTGTGAGCTGTGTACCAGTCATGCATAGTGGAACTACATAGAGGTCTGTGACGGATAAAATACAGTAATGAAAAATGCTGGTCCTTCCCCACACACAGTTGTAGAGCACTGATGTTGATGACATGGTCTTTGCTTTGCAGGTTTTGTCTGTTTGGATAAACCAAAGCCTCACAAACAAAAATGAATTGGCATGCAAAGTAGGTGGCTGAAGAGCACCTCCAAAGGAACAGACCCACAGGTTGTATTTGTTAGCTATTACAATCTATGTATGTCAGTACTCATTGAGTTACATGAGAAGAAATGAGCAAATCTGACTCTGTTAACGAACAAGTGATAATAATCTGGAAGATGGGGATCAAGAGTTTATGCCCCAACTACAAAGTTTTATAAATGGTATTTCGATAATATTTAGTATTAAAGATCTTTGAAATTAGATCCAGAAAGTCACATATATGATTAACTCCAAGGCCTTGGAGGTGAAAGAAGTGTTCGGCAGAGTATGGACCTGGTCCTCCCCAACCCTGGCTAAGGGAAGAGGGCAGTGTAGGGTGATTGGTTGGTGTCAATTTTTGTAATAGAGGTAATTTTTTTTCTTGTGTTTCTAGTTGGTTGACATTTTCTTACCTAGCAAAAGGAGCATTATGGGGATTCTCTGACTCAACTGCAGACATTGTTTGAAGTAGCCATCTGGTGGTGACCTTGGAACCAAATATTATTCTTTGACAAAAGTGATATAATAGAAACACATCACATGGAAAAACAGTTGAGACAAAACTTTTACCCTCTTAAACAACTAAATTGGAACAATTAATTAAGTGCTTCTCAAGTCAGCCAAAAGCAAGGATATCCCCTTGAGGAATAAGGTGTGCCTGACTCAAGCCACGGTATTTTCAATTGCCTCATATGCATGCGAAAGCTGGGCAATGAATAAGGAAGACAGAAGAAGAATTGACACCTTTGAATTGTGGTATTGGAGAAGAATATTGAATATACCATGGACTGCCAGAAGAACTAACAAATCTGTCTTGGAAGAAATACAACCAGAATACTCCTTAGAAGCAAGGATGACAAGACTACAACTTTGGACATGTTATCAGGGGGGATCAGTCCCTGGAGAAGGACATCATGCCTGGTAAAGTAGAGGGTCAGTGAAAAAGAGATTGACAGTGGCTGCAACAATGGGTTTAAGCATAGGAATAATAGTGAGGATGGCGCAGCACCGGGCAGTGTTTCATTCTGTTGTGACAGGGTTGCTATGAGCTGGAACCAACTTGATGGCACCCAACAACAAGTCAGCCAAAGGGAAAACTTTGTATTCCTTCAGCGTCTGCCTAATATGCCTTGTGCCATATTATCATATATTGCTTACATGTCTTGAAGTTGTGCTTACTTTTTCCTTCTAATATTTCTCTCAGCACTAGAATGTAAACTCCTCATAGGCAAAGATTGTGTATTGTACTTCTTGTACTTCATATCTTTTTTTAAAAATCACATTACTAATTATTTAGTAGACAATAAATGCTTCTTTTTTTATGTCAATGGTGTTATGAATGCATCATTATTAAAACAAAAGAAGACTTGAAGCATAGATTAAGTGTCCAGGATCAACACTACTATTTGCTAATAATGTGACTTAAGGTGACTTAACCTCCTCTGAACTTTGGTTTTTCTCATTTATGATATATCAATTCCTGCCCTGCTTAACAACAGGACAGCTTAAAAAGCCAAGTCACTAGATATTAAAATCGTTTTTTAAATTATAAAATATTAAAGAATAAAAATATGGGCAGAAACTCATAATTTCATAATGCCCCCTCTCCCTCCAAAAATCAAGTTATTCCATTCCAAATGAACTAGGGAAAACATTCAGATGTAACCAAAACAACAATGATTTTACATAACTTTTGCTAAACTTCTTCATTTCAGGGCTCAATTAATTCTGAAAATCTCTTTTAGAGATAATTAGAGATCTTAAACAGGATGCTTGCTTGATCCTTTGATTTGACGAGGCATATGTTGTAAAACATTTCAGCATGAAAGTAATGAGAAGAATTCTCAGGTTGGACCATGGTGGAATTAAATACAATGAACCCTCCTTGATAGGGAAGCTCTGAGATAGAGCGGAATAAATACATATTTTCTGACAGACTGGAATGAAATTCTTCCTAGTGTAAATATAGCTTCTACCTCAAAAGGGAGTTGGGAGATTAAAAGAAAAAACTTAATGTGTATGAAATAATCTGAGTTCCTCTGAGAAGAGACACTTTGTTTAGCAAATCTATAGCAATAATACATAACTTTTACAGAGTAATCTTGACTAGAAATTTGAACTTTGGTACACCTTACAGAAGAAAGCAGGAGACAGCATCACTGTGGCAGTTATAAAAGGCCTGTTTCCATTTCCAAACTTGCGTGGAACTCTAGCACTTTGCAGTAGGAGTGATATTTACATATGCTTAAAATTAGTAAGATGCTATTAATCAAATACAAAAGCAGAAGTTTATGTTTCACTAAGGAAGAACATTCGGAAATATTGCCCCCTGCCCAAGTGTAACTTTCTATTTTGCTGTCCAAAGATGAGGAACTGTGCCTTCTGAGGAAATAATCTGGTTTGTATGTGTATATATAACAACAACAAAAAAAACCCAAACCCGTTGCCTTGGCGTCCATTCCGACTCATAGTGATTCTATAGGACAGAGTGGACCTGCAAGGACTGGTTGGTGGATTCCAACTGAGAGTTCTTAACTACTTCTCCACCAGGGCTCTGTGTGTGTGTATGTGTGTGTGTGTGTGTGTGTGTACAGAAACCCTGGTGGGCTAGTGGTTAAATGTTATAGCTGCTAACCAAAAGATTGGCAGTTCAAATCCACTAGGCATTGGGTGGAAACCCTATGTGGCAGTTCGACTCTGTCCTATAAGCTGTTATGAGTTGGAATCCACTGTACGCAACTGGTTTTTCTGTGCACAAGTGTGTATATACATATGCATATGCGTATGTGTGTATGTGTGTATATACATGTATATATATCCATTCAACTCCCACGTGTCTGTCAGTTTGTCGTACTGTGGGGGTTTGCATGTTGCTGAGATGCTGGAAGCTATGCCACCGGTATTCAGATACCAGCAGGGTCACCCATGGAGGACAGGTTTCAGCTAAGCTTCCAGACTAAGACAGACTAGGAAGAAGGACTTGGCAGTCTACTTCTGAAAAGCATTAGCCAGTGAAAACCTTATGAATAGCAGCAGAACATTGTCTAATATAGTGCTGGAAGATGAGCCCCCCAGATTGGAAGGCACTCAAGAGATGACTGGGGAAGAGCTGCCTCCTCAAAGTAGAGTCGACCATAATGATGTGGATGGAGTAAAGCTTTCAGGACCTTCATTTGCTGATGCAGCACAGCTCAAAATGAGAAGAAACAGCTGCAAACATCCATTAATAATCAGAATCTGGAATGTACGAAGTATGAATTTAAGAAAATTGGAAATTATCAAAAATGAAATGGAACACATAAACATTGATATCCTAGGCATTAGTGAGCTGAAATGGACTGGTATTTGCCATTTTGAATCAGACAATCATATAGTCTACTATGCTGGGAATGACAACTCAAAGAGGAATAGTGTTGCATTCATTGTCAAAAAGAACATTTCAAGATCTATCCTGAAGTACAACGCTGTCAGTGATAGGATAATATCTATACGCCTACAAAGAAGATCAGTTAATACGACTATTATTCAAACTCACGCACCAACCACTAGGGCCAAAGATGAAGAAATAGAAGATTTTTATCAGCTGCTGCAGTCTGAAATTGATCGAACATGCAATCAAGATGCACTGATGATTACTGGTGATTGGAATGAGAAAGTTGGAAACAAAGAAGAAGGATCAGTGGTAGGAAAATACAGCCTTGGTGATAGAAACAATGCCGGAGATCGAATGATAGAATTTTGCAAGACCAACGACTTCTTCATTGCAAATACCTTCTTTCACCAACATAAACGGTGACTATACACATGGATCTTGCCAGATGGAACACACAGAAATCAAATTGACTACATCTGTGGACGATGGAAAAGCTCAATATCATCAGTCAGAACAAGGCCAGGGGCCGACCGTGGAAAAGACCATCAATTGCTCGTATGCAAGTTCAACCTGAAACTGAAGAAAATCAGATCTAGTACTCGAGAGCCAAAATATGACCTTGAGTACATCCCACTTGAATTAAGAGACCATCTGAAGAAGATTTGATGCATTGAACACTAGTGACCGAAGACCAGACAAGTTGTGGAATGACGTCAAGGACATCATACATGAAGAAAACAAGAGGTCATTGAAAAGACAGAAAAGAAAGATAAGACCAAGATGGATATCAGAGACGACTCTAAAACTTGCTGTCGAACCCCGAGCAGCTGAAGCAAAAGGAAGAATTGATGAAGTAAAAGAACTGAACAGAAGATTTCAATGGGCGTCTCGAAAAGACAAAGTAAAGTGTTATAAGGACATGTGCAAAGAGCTGGAGATGGAAAACCAAAAGGGAAGAACATGCTCAGCGTTTCTCAAACTGAAAGAACTGAAGAAAAAAGTCAAGCTTCGAGTTGCAATAGTGAAGGGTTCTATGGAGAAAATATTAAACGAAGCAGGAAGCATCAAAAGAAGATGGAAGGAATACACAGTCATTATACCAAAAAGAATTAGTCGATGTTCAAACATTTCAAGAGGTGACATATAATGCGGAACCAATGGTACTGAAGGAAGAAGTCCAAGCTGCTCTGAAGGCATTGGTGAAAAACAAGGCTCCAGGAATTGATGGAATATCAACTGAGATGCTTCAACAAACGGATGCAACACTGGAGGTGCTTACTTGTGTATGCCAAGAAATATGGAAGACAGCTTCCTGGCCAACTGACTGGAAGAGATCTATATTGATGCCTATTCCCAAGAAAGGTGATCCAACTGAATGTGGAAATTATAGAACGATACTATTAATATCACATGCAAGCAAAATTTTGCTGAAGATCATTCAAAAACGGCTGCAGCAGTATATCAATAGGGAACTGCCAGAAATCCAGGCCAGTTTCAGAAGAGGATGTGGAACCAGGGATATCACTGTTGATGTCAAATGGATCCTGGCTGAAAGCAGAGAATACCAGAAGGATGTTTATGTGCATTTTATTGATTATGCAAATGTATTCAACTGTGTGGGTCATAACAAATTATGGATAGCATTGCAAAGAATGAGAATCCCAGAACACTTAATTGTGCTCATGAGAAACCTTTAGATAGATCAAGAGGCAGTTGCTCGGACAGAACAAGGGGATACTGATTGGTTTAAAGTCAGGAAAAGTGTACGTCAGGGTTGTATTCTTTTACCATACCTATTCAATGTGTATGTTGAGCAAATAATCCGAGAACCTGGACTATATGAAGAAGAACAGGGCATCAGGATTGGAGGAAGACTCCTTAACAACCTGCATTATGCAGATGACATAACCTTGCTTGCTGAAAGTGAAGAGGGCTTGAAGCACTTACTAATGAAGATCAAAGACCACAGCCTTTAGTATGAATTACATCTCAAAGTAAAGAAAACAAAAATCCTCCCAACTGGACCAATGAGCAACGTCATGATAAATGGAGAAAAGATTGAAGTTGTCAAGGATTTCATTTTACTTGTATCCACAATCAACAGCCATGGAATCAGCAGTCAAGAAATCAAAAGACGCATTGCCTTCGGTAAATCTGCTGCAAAGGACCTCTCTAAAGTGTTGAAGAGCAAAGATGTCACCTTGAAGACTAAGGTGCACCTGACCGAAGCCATGGTATTTCCAGTCACATCATATGCATGTGAAAGCTGGACAGTGAATAAGGAAGACTGAAGAAGAATTGATGCCCTTGAATTGTGGTGTTGGCGAAGAATATTGAATATACTACGGACTGCCAAAAGAACAAACAAATCTGTTTTGGAAGAAGTACGACCAGAATGCTCCTTAGAAGCAAGGATGGTGAAGCTGCATCTTACATATTTTGGACATGTTGGCAGGAGGGATCAGTCCCTGGAGAAGGACATCATGGTTGGCAGAGTACAGGGTCAGCGGAAAAGAGGAAGACCCTCAATGAGGTGGATTGACAACAGTGGCTGCAACAATGAGCTCAAGCATAACAACAATTGTAAGTATGGCGCAGGACTGGGTGGTGTTTTGTTCTGTTGTGCATAGGGTCGCTATGAGTTGGAGCCAAATTGACGGCACCTAACAACAACAACAACATATCCATTCAAAGCAATATAATAAAAATTGTGTGGCAGACAATAAGATTATTATGGGAAGTGGGGTTAATTTTTATTTCCATCACTATGGGTAACAGTCACTATAGGGTCGCCATGAGTTGGAATCGACTCGATAGCACTGGTTTTGGTTTTTTGGTTTTATGGGTAACAGTAAAATGAGCTCATTTTTTTAAAAATAATTTTTTATTGTGCTTTAAGTGAAAGTTTACAAATCAAGTCAGTCTCTCACATAGAAACTTATATACACCTTGCTACATACTCCCAATTACTCTCCCCCTAATCAGACAACCCGCTCTTTCCCTCCACTCTCTTTTTCCTGTCCATTTCACCAGCTTCTAACCACCTCTACCCTTTCATTTGCCCTCCAGGCAGGAGATACCAACATAGTCTCAAGTGTCCACCTGATCCAAGAAGCTCCCTCCTCACCAGCATCCCTCTCCAGCCCATTGTCCAGTCCAATCCATGTCTGAAGAGTTGGCTTTGGGAATGGTTCCTGTCCTGGGCCAGCAGAAGGTCTGGGGGCCATGACCAGCAGGGTCGTTCCAGTCTCGGTCAGACAGTTAAGTCTGGGCTCTTTATGAGAATTTGGGGTCTGCATCCCACTGCTCTCCTGCTCCCTCAGGGGTTCTCTGCTGTGTTCCCTGTCAGGGCAGTCATCGGTTGTAGCTGGGCACCATCTAGTTCTTCTGGTCTCAGGATGATGTAGTCTCTGGTTCATGTGGCCCTTTCTGTCTCTTGGGCTCATAATTACCTTGTTTCCTTGGTGTTCTTCATTCTCCTTTGATCCAGGTGGGTTGAGACATTGATGCATCTTAGATGGCTGTTTGCTAGCGTTTAAGACTCCAGACGCCACTCTTCAAAGTGGGATGCAGAATGTTTTCTTAATAGATCTTATTATGCCAATTGACTTAGATGTCCCCTGAAACCATGGTCCCCAAACCCCTGCCCCTGCTACACTGGCCTTCAAAGCATTCAGTTTATTCAGAAAACTTCTTTGCTTTTGGTTTAGTCCAGTTGTGCTAACCTCCCCTGTATTGTGTGTTGTCTTTCCCTTCACCTAAAGTAGTTCTTATCTACCATCTAATTAGTGAATACCCCTCTCCCACCTTCCCTCCCTCCCTCCTCTCGTAACCGAGAAAGAATGTTTCTTCTCAGTTTAAACTATTTCTCAAGATCTTATAATAGTGGTCTTTTACGATATTTGTCCTTTTGCAACTGACTAATTTCATTCAGCATAATGCCTTCCAGGTTCCTCCATGTTATGAAATATTTCATAGATTCCTCACTGTTCTTTATCAATGCGTAGTATTCCACTGTGTGAATATACCATGATTTATTTATCCATTCATCCATTGATGGGCACCTTGGTTGCTTCTATCTTTTTGCTATTTTAAACAGTGCTGCAATGAACACGGGTGTGCATATATCCGTTCTTGTAAAGGCTCTTATTTCTCTAGGATATATTCCGAGGAGTGGGATTGCTGGGTCGTATGGTAGTTCTGTTTCTAGCTTTTTAAGGAAGTGTCAAATTGATTTCCAAAGTGGTTGTACCATTTGACATTCCCACCAGCAGTGTGTAAGTGTTCCAATCTCTCCACAACCTCTCCAACATTGATTATTTTGTGTTTTTTGGATTAATGCCAGCCTTGTTGGAGTGAGATGAAATCTCATTGTAGTAAAACAAGCTCATTTTGAGGTGTTCTCAATATAGTAGCCGTGATAATGGAAATGGATAGCGTCTTTACTAGAACAAAAATTCTGGCACAGAAACTATACTATTCCTTGGATTTGGGAACAGGGTGTTCTTATCAGAGGGAGTTTTTGTTAACTAAATTTGAAACTTTGGGCAAGGAAGTTTGTTTTCGCATTTTTGAGACAGAAACAGGAGAGACGGAGGAGAGAGAGGCTGAGAAAGACTTAGCACTTGGCTGAGTATCATGAGGTGAAACCTCTAGAGGCTTCTGACACTTGAAGTTTGTCTTGCAAAAGACCCAGGTCCTCTGTCACGCCACGAAGCCCCTGCTTTTGGGTTTGGCCTTATCCAGGTGCCCCAGCACGCCTTGATGTTCCTTTATTTTCTGGCTGCTTTCTGAGACACAGGGCATATGGGAAAATGCGGGTGGGGTGAGAAAAGGCGGGAAGAGTTATGAAGAAGTTTGTTGCTGTTGTTAGTTGCCGCGGTGCTGGCTCCAACTCACGGTGACCCCACGTGCTACAAAACACAACCTCGCTGGGTCTTGCACCATCTTTACTGTTGTTATACTCGAGTCCATTTTTGCGGCCACTGTGTACTTCGAGTGCCTTCAAACCTAGGGAGTGCATTTTCCAGCACCGTATTGGACAATACTCTGTTGTGATCCACAGGGTTTTTCAATGGCTAACTTTTGGAGGTAGATCACCAGGCCTTTCTTCCTCATCTGTCTTAGCCTGGAAACTCTGCTGAAATCTCTACACCCTGTGTGATCCTGCTGGTATTTGAAACACTGGTGGCAAAGCTTCCAGTGTCATAACAACATGCAAGCCACTGCAGTATGACAAACCGACAAATGGGTGGTGGGGAAAAAATGTAGGTGCCATAAGAACCCAGAAGAATAATTTTTTTTAAATTGTACTTTAGATGAAGGTTTATAGAGCAAACCACTTTCTCATTAAACAATACATATATTGTTTTGTGACATTGGTTACCAGTCCCATCAGATGTCAACACTCTCCCCTTCTCTACCTTGATCTTTCTATTAGCGGCTTTCCTGTCCCCTTCTGCCTTCTCGCCCTTGCCTTCGGGCTGGTGTGCCCATTAATCTAGTTTTGTTTTATGGGACTGCCTAATTTTTGGCTGAAGGCTAAACCTAAGGAGTGACTTCAGTACTGAGATATAAGGGTGTCTGGTGGCCATACTCTTGGGGTTTCTCCAGTCTCTGTCAGACCAGTAAGTCTTGTCTTTTTTTGTGTGAATTAGAATTTTATTCTACATTTTTCTCCAGCTCTGTCTGGGACCCTCTATTATAATCCCTGTCAGAGCCAGCAGTGGTGGTAGCCGGGTACTATCTAGTTGTGCTGGACTCAGTCTGGTGGAGGCTGTGGTAGTCGTAGTCCATCAGTCCTTTGGCCTAATCTTTCCCTTGTGTCTTTGGTTTTCTTCATTCTCATCCAGAGGAATATTTATTAATGGATTTATTTAAATATGTTGTGAAGTTTTCTTCTTCAATTTTATTCTGAAGTATGAAAACCCAGTGCTGTTAAGTCGATTTGGACTCATAATGACCCTATTGGACAGAGTAGAACTGCCCCACTAGGGTTTCCAAGGCTGTAAATCTTTACTGAAGCAGACTTCCACATCCTTCTCTGTTGGAGCAGCTGATGGGTTTGAACCACCAACGTTTTGGTTAGCAGCTGGCGTAATCTTTAAACAAAGAGGCACCCACCACATACTAAATTCCTTCTAGAAAGATATAGTGAGTTGATCAAAATGTGAACGCAAATGAGATAGATTAGCCATTAGATCATGAAAACTGGAAACATCTCAAAGGTCTAAAATAAATCCCCAACAACAAACAAACACAAAAACCAAATTCAACTTGTTTTATCCTCCTGTACAATGTATTCAGAATCCATGAGCATCTAAAATAATTAAAAAAGGAAAAAAAAAAACTTTGAAGCTTAATGAAGGTAAAAGAACTGTGTAAGATGCAGTGCTCAAGCAGTGAGGCAGGATTAGAGGTATTTACTCTTGAGATCTCATTAGTGTTTAAGAAAAGAGGCTGAAATTTCTTAGTTCAGGTTCACAGAAATGTGTAACAGGATTTGAAACAACTTAACTGAGACTAAAGATTGGATAGGATTTTTTTTTTCACTTCTATAGAAAAATACTAAAAGTGTTTTATGTATTTACCTAGACCCAAAGGAACACTTGTTATATAATTGGTTTCTGATAAAAAGGCGACTCAGAGAAAGAGCTTCACGATTTGAAAATACCCTCACATGTCACATATACCTTTTGTGTGCTGAGTATCATTACCTGTTGGCGCTGAAGGGGATCCCCATGATGTATAAAAGTGTTTTGAGAGAATATGGGAGTAAAATACAATAAGCGTTCATCTGTGGGATGGAGGTGGGAGTCACTCTATGTCTGGGTTTAGAAACCTCAGGTAGTAAGGAAAGAGAGGCCTTATCTGGAATTTATACAGCAGCAGAGTCCTTCTTGAATTGGGAGGGCCTGATATTTTGAAGTTCAACAGATACATGTCTGTAAACAGCACATACTCATTTTTTTGGCTAATGCTCTCCCAGGCTTTTTCCTTTTTCTCAAATTGTGCTGGACCATGAACTCTTGGAGTCCCTGGGTGGTGCAAAAGGTTCATGCCTTCAACTGCTATCTAAAAGATTAGAGGTTCAAGTGACCCAGAAGCACCTCAGACAAAAGGCCTGGTGATCTACTTCTGAAAAATTAGCCACTGAAAACCCTATGAAGCAGAGTTCTGCCCTGACACATGAGGGCACCAGAAGTTGGATATGACTTGATGGCAACTGGTTTTAATGGATTCCTTTGTTGCTTTCTGGGAGGAAGGCAGATTTCTTTTCTCAAACATATGATTTTTGGTATGAGCCAAGAAAGTTTCTCTGCCTTCCGGCAGCCAAGACACAAAGATGAAAACTGAGACTCTCCTGACAATTCTGGAAAGGCTAGCCAAGCTATTAAATGGTATCTCTGGGTCCTTGAAAATATGCTCTATGTAAAGGATTATATAAGAGGAATGTATTTTTTTCCCTCCTTGGTGTTTCAACTAAAGTTGCCATTGGAGCCGTGCAAAATTAATTTATGGTGCTGTATTGAAGTAGCGTGATGTCTTTGTTAAAAGCAAAAACAAAAACAAAAAAAACTATCCCCTGTTTTAACTTCATAAAAATCGCAGGGTCAGAAGAATCAGTAGTAAAATTTTATTTTTTGAGCATGTCTGTTTTGTTTTTAGATTTCATTATAATGCATAAGCTAAAAATTTTCCATTTTCATCAGTCCCTCCTCAAGGCTTTTGCTGCATTTATTTTATCTTGGCTTAGATCCATACACAGGCACAGGAACATTTGCTTCATTTGTTTGGTCTTTCTAGAGGCAGAAAAATATTCAATATGCCACACAAGTATAATGAAAGATGAAAGCAGCTATACCTTTATTCAATATGATCAAAAACCTTCTATGAAATGTTTGGTGATTCAAATTTCTTAATATTCTGTACGGTCAAGAAAAGAATTGTACAGGTGATATGTATACTCTTTTTTTCTTTCCCATGTTGGTTTTCCTCTACTTCTGATTCAATTTCCTTTAGTGACTTTTATAGGAAATTGCTTTAAATGTTTCTATATAGGAATAAAAATCCAAACCCCAAAACACTGCTGTCCAGTCAATTCTGACTCATAGTGACCCCATAGGGTTTCTAAGGCTGTAATTTCTACGGAAGCAGACTGCCACATCCTTCGCCTGCAGAGCCACTGGTGGCTTCGAACCACTGACCTTTCGGTTACCAGTCAATTACTTTAACCACTTAATAAAATATCTTTTAAATAACATTTATGTTCCCATTGAAAAAATAATATATTCCCATAACTTTGGGAAAAACACAAACATTTAAAGAAGAGAATTATAATCACATCTCTTTTACAAACTAGAGATAATCCTTGTTAAAATCTTGCTTTCTGTCTTCTTTACTCATACATAAAATATAAATTTACATACGTTTTTATACAGGGAATGTATATACATACATATGACTATTACGTGTTATAGTTGAGCTTATATTGGTATGTAAGTGTGTATATGCACATATGTGGAGCCCTGGTGGTGCAGCGGTTAACAGTTCAGCTGCTAACCAAAAGGTTGGCAGTTCGAATCCACCAGCCGCTCCTTGAAAACTTATGGGGCAGTTCTACTCTGTTCCATAGGGTCGCTATGAGTCGGAATCGATTCGTCGGCAACAAGTTTTTTGTTTTATATACTTATGTTGTTGTTAGTTGCTGTTAAGTCGATTTCGACTGGTAGTAACCCCACGTGCATAGAGTAGAACTGTTTCTTAGGGTTTTCTTGGCTGTAATCTTAACAGAAGCAGATTGCCGGGTCTATCTTCTGCAGTACCACTGGGTGGATTTGAACTGCCAACCTTTAGGTTTGTAGTGCAAACTGTTTGCGCCACCTAGGGACCTTTATGCATACACATGTACATATCCTTTTTTGTTCACTTAGCATTGAATTACTGTGGTGGACTAAAATGGCCACAGGTTCTTTTGCACTCCTTCCATGAATCTGGGCTAGACTTGGGACTTGTTTTGATAAGAAAATGTAGTGGAAGTGAGTGGCGTCTGGGGTCTTAAAAGCTTATAAGCAGCCATCTAAGATGCATCAATTGGTCCCAACCCACTTGGAGCAAAGGAGAATGAACACCAAAAACACAAGGAAAATATTGGCCCAAGAGACAAAAGGGCCACATAAACTAGAGACTCCATCAGCCTGAGACCAGAAGAACTAGATGGTACCTGGCTACCACCAATGACCGCCCTGGCAGGGAACACAACAGAGAGTCCCAGATGAAGTGGGAGAAAAGTACAGAGCAGAACTCAAATTCACATAAAAAGACCAAACTTAATGGTCTGACAGAGACTGGAGGAATCCCCAAAACTATGGCCGCTGGATGCTCTGTCAACCCAGAACTAAAACCATTCCCAAAACTCACTCTTCAGACAAAGATTAGACTGGACTATAAAACAAAAAAATAATACTCTTGAGGAGAGTGCTTCTTAGTTCAATCAGATACACGAGACCAAATGGGCAGCTCCTGTCTGGAGGCAGGATTAGAAAGCAGGAAGGGACAGGAACTGATGGAATGTATACAAGAAACTCAGGGTGGAAAAGGGGAGTGTGCTGTCACATTATAGGGATTGCAACAAATGTCACACAACAATATGTATATAAATTTTTGAAGGAGAAATTAACTTGAGCTGTAAAATTTCACCTAGAGCACAAATGAAAAAGAAAAAGAAAATGCAGTGAGAGTGTTCTGTGTAACTTCCAAGGCCACACCTTAAGAGAACTTCAGCTCCCACTACTGTTCCTTGGAATATTTCTTCTTGGACAAACCAGCCCAGTTCTGTAAGGATGTCCAAGCAACCGTAAGGAGAGGTTCCTGTGAGGAGAACCAAAGGCTAGGTGAGTGAGGCAGGTTTAGACCTTCCAGCTGTCCCAAGATCCCAGTTAAATTGTGTGAAAAAACTGTTATTGTTCTAAGGATAAAATTATTGTTTTGGGGTGGTTTGTTATATAACTAATGAAAACAATCATAAATATTTCCACATCATTAAAAATTTTATAAACGTAATTTTGATGGCTTCGTAATATTGCCTCATATTTATGTGCTTCATCCTTTCCCAATAGTGAGACACCTAAGAGCTTCTTCTTCTTCGCTATATAAATCATGCTGTAGAAGAATGTCTTTATGCAGAAATCCGAGGATGTTCATAGGATTATTTCCTTGAGCTAGATCTCTGGAAAAGAATTATTGCTTCCTTCAGATAATGAGAACCTTTATAAGAACCTTGGTGAAGGAGTCTAACTTGCTTTCCATAAAGGAAAGACGTATTAACATGACCTCAACCGAGCGTTAGAGTATGTGTTTTACTATCTTTTCCAGTACTGAAAGCAAGCATTTAAGAAACAAAATGATGAAAATAAAGCAGCAATAAAACCAAAATATTTCGCTTATTTGATAGGTAAAAATGATGTCTTGTTTTAAATTGCAATTCTTTTCCCAAAACAAAACCAAACCCATTGCCATCAAGTCAATTCGGACTCGTAGCAACCATATAAGACAGAGTAGAACTGCCCCATAGGATTTCCAAGGAGCGGCTGATGGATTTGAACTGCTCACCTTTTGGTTAGCAGCCTGAGTCCTTAACCGCTTCGCCACCAGTGCTCCATAATTCTTTCCCAGCGAGGTTAAATTATTTAGATATTTGATAACCCTTTTCTATTCCACCAGTCCCTAGGTGGCACAAATAGTTAAGCACTCAGTTATTAACAAGTTCAAATCCACTCAGAGGCACCTCAAAAGAAAGGTCTGGCTATTTACTTCCTACAGGTCACAGCCGTTGAAAACCCTGTGGAGCGCAGTTCTACTCTGACGCACATCAGGTTGCAATGAGTCAGAATCGATTCAACGGCACCTGGCTTGGTGTTTTGTTTTTTTCTATTTCATTATTATTGAATCATCCATTAATATCATTTGCCATTAAAATTGTGTTATTAGTATTTTTTCTTACTGGTTCATAAGAGTTCTTTGTTTTAAGGACGTTAAGTTTTATGTTTTTGGAAAATAGCTTTTTAGAGCCTACTGTTTGCCTTTTGATTTTGTTGGTGGTGCTTTTTGGTTTAGTTCAGTTTTAAATTTTTATTTATTCGTATCTATTGACTTTCATTTACGATGACTTCTATTGTTTTTAAATTTAAACAGTTTTTCTAGCACAACATTTTTAATCATTTAGGAAAACAATTTACATTCCAAGTAGTTGGATATTTTAAAACTTCTATTATTTCTCTTTTCCTTCTTTTTTGATTTTGTTTTTCCTTCATGAACTTATTCTACATGACTTGTGTTTTATGGGGTTAGTTGACGTTTTCTTTGTGGCCTAGTCATGATCCATTTTGTAAATGTTTGATTTATAGAAATTTTCCATTTCTGGGTTACAAAGTTCAGTGTACATTAATGTAACCTTGTTATACAGTTCAACTCTTCTGTGCCCTTATTTATTTTTTATTGAATCAGTTTGTCATAGATTGATAGTGGTGCGTTAAAATAGCTCATGATTGTATAACTGTCATTTCTACTTTGGCTTATAACAAATTTTTCTTTATATATTTTGATGTCACTTTTTTAGTGCAAAAGACTCATGGCTTTGTCTCATCCATTCAACATTTGTCAAGCACTGCAGACGTGATCACTCTTTTCAAAGAGCTCGTAGAGCGGCGGGGAAAACATACCAAGAGCTGATGACAATATAGCGAGGGAGAGTTGTAATCAGGGTGAGGTGATTGGTAGAAACCCGATCCAGATAGATAGAGGGAAGTAGCAGGGCCTCCTGAAGGAATTTCACCCCAGTGGGGACATGGCCTTCTTAGGAATTGCATCATTTAGTCAAGCAAAGTGATCCTCTTTGTCTGGTTTAATGATTTTCATTTTGAATTCTATTTCATTTCATCATTTCCCACCCCTACCCTTTCATTCTTCTAATTTGTTGTGTTTGTCTGATATATCCTTGCCCTATATAGTGTTGCTGTCATGGATTGAATTATGTCCCCCTCCTCCCCGCAAAATGTGTGTATTAACTTGGTTAGGCTGTGATCTCCAGTATTCTGTGGTTGTCCTCCATTTTGTGATTGTAATTTTATGTTAAAGAGGATTAGGGTGGGATTGTAATACCAAGGTCACACCCCTGATCCAATGTGAAGGGAGTTCCCTGGGGTGTAGCCTGTACCACCTTTTATCTTATAAGAGATAAAAGGAAAGGGAAGTAGCAGGGAGTTGGGGATTTTGTACCACCAAGAAAGTAGCACCAGGAGCAGAGTGTGTCCTTTGGACCTGGGGTCCCTGTGCCTGAGAAGCTCCTTGACCAGGAGAAGATTGATGACAAGGACCTTCCTCCAGAGCCGACAGAGAGAGAAAGCCTTCCTCTGGAGCTAATGCCCTGAATTTGGACTTGTAACCTACTAGACTGTGAGAGAATAAATTTCTCTTTGTTAAAGCCATCCACTTGTAGTGTTTCTGTTATAGCAGCACTGGATGACTAAGACAGTTGCCCATGCTTTTATTTTATAATTGTTTGCTTTTTATAAGCTACATGTAATTGAACGTTCTTTTATAACTCAATCTAAGAATCTTTTATAACTCAATCTAAGAGTTAAATAGATAATTCAATTAGCAAGCATGTATTGAGTTCCTATTATGTGCCCAGGCCCTGGGCTAAGTCTGAGGATAAAAGGAAAAATGGAATCAGTCCTCAAGGAGCTTGCAGTTCATTGCAGGAATGTCAAGTAAATAAACTGACAGAGCACTAGTGGAGCCCTGTCTAGATATAGGCTTGAGCCCTGGAAGATAAGCAGGAGTTATCTACTAGAGAAGGGAGGCAGGGATGGGTGTTTCAGACAGAATGCAGCATGTCCAAAGTCCAAGAGGTGAGAAAGTATCTCGTCCATGCTAGGAAATATAGGTGATTCAGTGTGGGCTAACTGCCGGAGCTGTGGGATGGTGGGAATGGTGGGAATAGTGAGAGACGGAGCTAGAGAGAAATACAAGGTAGATCATAATGGACCTATAAGGAGGTTTAACTTTATTCAGAAGATTCTCAAGAGCCATTTTAAGTTGATGAGTGACACGATTAGATTTGATTTTGAGTGATTCCTTTGGTGACAGCATGGGGAATGGGTATGATGGGAGCTTATCTGGAAGCAGGGAGACTAGTTAGGAAGCTGTCGCAGTCTTTCAGTAGAAAAGAATGATGGAAGTGTATTTAAGATGAAATAAATTCAGATTCTAAATATATTAATAATTTAAATTCAGATTCTAAATGTATTAATAGAGTAGAATCATCAGGACTTCATGATTGATTGGACATTGGAGATATAGTAGACTGAGTCCAGGCTAATACCAGTCTCTTCTTCTATATATGTAGATGTATATACATATACAGGCATGTTGTGTATCTATATTGTCAGGTCACATCACCTTTACATACTACACTCTGCCTTATCTCTCTTCTTCTTTCCTTCTCTTAGTTCAAATTATACATATAAATATATGTTGATATTTACCAACAGTCTTACTTTTGATGTCCCTTTAGTTATTTTTCTTGTCTGAATCTCATTCTTTAGTAGATTCCCAAAGAAAGCTCATGGGGACAATATTCTTTGAGTCGTGCATTGTATGTTGATGACTCTTTGCCTGTTGTCACTCCCTACTTTCCAAGTTTGGGAAAATGGATGCTGGTGCCATTCATTGACATGATAAATATTGGTGGGGAAAATGATTCTGGAAGTTTTGGAGAGACTGAATTTGAGGCATTGGTAGGACATCTATATGGAATCATCCAACAGGTAGTAAGCTATAGAGTCTGGAGCATAGAATAGAGCTCTCAGGTGGCAACATAGGGCTGCCAGTCAGCAATACAGGCATTGAAACTGAGGTCTTAGAGGGGAAAGTGATCACCCAGGTATAGAGTGAGAAGAATCTTAAACCACTAATGTTTATTGCTATAACTAATATGGAATCCTGGTGATGCAGTGGTTAAGAGCTTGGCTGCTAACCAAAAGGTTGGCAGTTTGAATCCACCAGCTTCTCCTTAGAAACCCTATAGGGCAGTTCTACTCTGTCCTATAGGGTCGCTATGAGTTGGAATCAACTTGACTGCAACGGGTTTGGTGAGTTTATAACTAATGTATTTGGACTACTATCTTATTTTATTTTATGCTTCCTTCTTTTGTTTGCTTTTCATCTTATATGGATATTTTATTTAGAATATTTTTGGTTGCAAGGAATAGGAAAAAATTCAAGTTACCTCAAGCACTTGAGGGTTTATTACTGGAATGTGAAAAATGAGATTCATAGCCACATAGGCAGGGAAAAATAGAAACCAAAGTACAACAGGAGCAAATAGACACTGGACCTGGGTCCTGGGCAGTTTTATAGATGTACGTGGCAGACAATCTAGAGCTGTCACTTGGACACTACCATTAATGGACACCAGCTACCATCTTGGTCTCTGCATTCCTTACATGTTTTCTTGCTTCTCTTCATTCCGGTAACTGGCTTCCTCACTCTGTTCTCTATCTTCCCTTTTACCTAGCAGCTCTGATGACTTCTAGTTTCTGTTATCACATAACTTACTGTTAATTTTGTCTTGACAAGGCCATTTCAATGCAGCTTTTCAGTTTTAGTTTCTGCTCCTAACTGCCTGATTATTTCTGTAATTTCAAATTGCAATTCCAGAGATTGTGAGTCAAAGCAATCCTGCTCGTCCTCATTAGGACAGAGCTTTGGCACTAGAACATTTCACAGGGCACTGGACATTCTCATGCACTCAGAACCTTTATGTCCTGGGTCTCAGTTTTCAATCCCTTGTAAAATATGTCACTGGATGCCCACCCCTGTGCTCATGACTCCTTCAGGGACATAGGAGAGAATATCAGGCGATGCAGAATCTCAGGGAATTTTATTGAAAACTTCAGAAAGTTAGTGATATTATGGGATCAGGTTATACCAGGCTTGACTAAGGAAACTTTCAAAAAATATTTATGTCACCCTACCTGTGGCCATAATGTCTTACCTAATGTTCTGCCAGCTATGCTCTCTGTCATCTCTGTAACAAATCCCCATCCGTAATAAATAGCTATGGCTACAGTCAAAAGAGACAGGTTAGGAGGACTCTGTTGTTTGCTTTTTCAGAGGTCTTATATATATATGTGTGTGTGTGTATTTTATATCTATTTCACCAATATAAGCACCAACTATTTCTGACTACCCAGGACCTATCTTAACAAAATCTATCTTAACATAACAATCCTTACATCATATATTGAGGAGTTCAAATTGCCTAAGCAATAATCAAGAGGGCCTCAAAACACTTGAGTAAAAAATGCAAAATTTAGTAAAGGGCATTATTAGGTACTTAGCTGGGAAAGTAAAAGGACGCTATTACACAGAACTCAAGGTCTTTTTAGGCTTGGGAAGAAAGACAAGGGAAAGTGAGAAGATTAATTTTATTTTTTCTGCCATTCAGCATAGTCCTCATCAAAGATCCATAAAATATTAAACTTCTATATGATTAAAATTGTGGAGCCCTGGATGTGTAGTGGCTGAGAGCTACAGCTGCTAACCAAAAGATTAGCAGTTCAAATCCACCATCTGCTTCTTGGAAACTAGGGGGCAGTTCTACCCTGTCCCATAGGGTGGCCATGAGTCAGAACTGACTCGACAGCACCTAACAACAAAACATGATTAAAACTGACCCTTTGCAGTGAACATTAATGGCCAATAGCGTTTTCACCTAAGAGAGGGTCACATGTTTTGCCAAGGCTGCTCCTATAGGACCCACGGCAGGACGCGGTACCATAGAAAGGCAGGGTGTGTGTCAGCCCCATGGCAGTCATGGGAGGTAAAGATTTTTTGGGAACCAGGGGTGAATGTTTAAAAGATATATTTTAAAATAAAATAAAATGTGTTCAATATGGTTATATTAAAAATACAGATAAGTGAACATACCCAGTACCCAGTGCCGTCGAGTTAATTAGTAATAAGAAAAAAGCACTCACAGTCCACAGCGATCCTTGATGTATATATCGTTTAAAATGTTTTTCTTATTTCTCATCTTTGTTTAATAAAAAGGTATCGGTGTACACTTTTAAAAATATATTATATCTTTTCATGTCAGAAAAAAAAATTTCATCATCATCATCATAATGGTTTGGAGAATTTCACTTGATTGGGATGCACCACAATTTATTTAATCAATTTCTCATTTTTGGAGCTTGCCTATCCTCTTGCTGGTAGCATGATCTGCTTTGAATTTTAGAAAGATCCTGCCAGGAGCTTATGGCCAAACTTAACGATGCCACTTCCTAGATCAGGTACCTTGGGCAAGTCATTTAACTTCTCTGAGTCTTATTTTCCTTATTATAAAGTAATAATGATAATCATAAAATGTATTTTTATTGGAAGCCTATTATTCAGTAGGTACAGGGCCAAGTGCTTTAATATGAGTGAGTCATTTAAACTTCACAGCACATGAAGTAGGTACTGTTATTATTGCCATGCTACAGATGGGAACACTAAGGTTAAATATCTTGTCCAAGGTCATAAATCTAGTGAGTGGTACAACCCATTGCTGTTGAGTGGATTCTGACTCATAGCCACCCTATAGGACCAAGGAGAACTGCCCCATAGAGTTTCCAAGGAGCGGCTGGTAGATTCAAACTGCCAACCTCTTTGTTAGCAGCTGAGCACTTAGCCACTATGTAAAAAAAAAAAAAATTTTTTTTTTTTTTTTTAGAGCTAGAATAATACCTACTGCTGAGTTTCTGTGAACAGAATATATGCAAAAGTGCTTTTAAAACTGCTTATTCTGTGTAAGCACTGAAATGGTGCTTCAATTCTCATAGGAGAAATAAAATCAGGGCTTGAGGGTTTAGATGGTTTTTGCTGTTGTTTTAGAATAAAAACTAACTTTCTGAAGCACAGTTCTGATCACATCACTGCCTTGCTTAAAGACAGCTGCCTGTGGTCGAGGGGATAAAATGCAAGCTCCTCACTTGGAATTCATAGTTCCCCACGGAATGGCCAATGTACTGTTCCATTTCCACTCCCCCCACGCATTCTCCACAGGCAGCCAGAGCGACTCCCTACACTTTTTTGAATATACCAGGCTTTCCTTCCTCATGGTCTTTGCACTGCTTTTTCCTGTGTCTGGAATATTCTCCAGTTGCCAATTATTGGTATCCTTCTTTTTTTTTTTTCGAAATTCAAGTGTCGCAGTTATGATGAAAGCACTTCTGATATCTGCAGATGAAACAGAAACTTCCACTTTGTTTTAGATTGGCACTTACCTCACTCTACCTTCCACTGAGAGTATTTGTGTCCTCATTTGTAGCTCCTTCAGGTCAGGTTCAATGTCTCTCTCATTTTTTTTTTCTTTCAGAGCCTGAGATTTACAAAAACTGGAAGAAGATGGATATGTAGATATGTGTGGGTGGGGGAGAGTTGGGGAACGGAATGGTTCACTTAGTTAATTTCTTTCATTCAGTGCCCAAATGAATTGTTAAGCAATCTATCATGTGGGTTTGGATTTAGGAACATTATTCTTTCCCCCCTGTTCCCAGTTCACCTGTCCAGCCCACCCCAGCCTAATCAAGAGCTCTGGCTTGACTTTTCACTATTATCTTATAGTTTGTAACAAGGAGCAGCCCTACAAAGAGAGAAAGCTTTTCAAGTCTATGTATCCTATTATGAATGAATGGGCACTCTCTATCCTACAATGAATGAATGAGCACAGAGGGACTGATTAAATTCGCACCACTTAACGGTAACAACCCTCCTAGCCACTTACAGAGAAGGCATAATCCTCCCTCATCTGCCTGTAATTTTGCCCAGGGTAAAAAATACTCACACACACACACACACACACACACACACACACACCAAGACCTTGCTGACCTTTCTCTCCTTTATCTACTTGTCTCAAAAACCCGTTCTTGGGGTTTGGGGACCGTGGTTTAAGGGAACTTCTAATTCATTTGGCAAAATAATTCTATTATGAAAACATTCTGCATCCCACTTTGAAATGTGGCATCTGGGGTCTTAAATGCTAACAAGCGGCCATCTCAGATGCATCAATTGGTCTCAACCCACCTGGATCAAAGGAGAATGAAGAACACCAAGGTCACACGACAACTGAGAGCCGGAGAGACAGAAAGGGCCACATGAACCAGAGACCGACATCATCCCGAGACCAGAAGAACTAGTTGGTGCCCGGCTACAATCGATGACTGCCCTGACAGGGAGCACAACAGAGAACCCCTGAGGGAGCAGGAGATCAGTGGGATGCAGACCCCAAATTCTCATAAAAAGACCATACTTAATGGTCTGACTGAGACTAGAGGAATCCTGCCGGCCATGGTCCCCAGACCTTCTGATGGCACAGGACAGGAACCATCCCCGAAGACAACTCATCAGACATGAAAGGGACTGGTCAGTGGGTGGGAGAGAGATGCTGATGAAGACTGAGCTAATTATATCAGGTGCACACTTGAGATTGTGTTGGCATCTCCTGTCTGGAGAGGGGATGGGAGGATAGAGAGAGTGGGAAGCTGGCAAAATTGTCACGAAAGGAGAGACTATAAGGGCTGACTCATTAGGGGGAGAGCAAGTGGGAGTACGGAGTAAGATGTGTGTAAACTTATATGTGACAGACTGACTTGATTTGTAAATGTTCACTTGAAGCTCAATAAAAGTTAAAATAAATAAATAAATAAATAAATTTCAATGGAAAAAAAAAAAAAAAACCCGTTCTTCAGGGAAAATTTCTCTCTGGATTTTGATAATCCAGAATCTTTTTTAAGACCTGAAAGGTAATTGTGAACAGTTTAAGAGCTCTGGGATGAAAAACTGTAGAAATAGATGATAGATAGATAGACAGATTGATTGATTGGTTGATAGATGGATAAAGGACACAATAACAAAAAATAAGATAGATGTCTGTCAAAAATTTCCAAAGGTGCACAGAATCAACACAAGAAAAAGTAACATTAAGTGAAATGTTTAGTCTTGGCTAACTCTTCTCTATGTACACTAAAAAAAAAAAAAAAAAACTTTTCAAGAAATATTTTTCATTGTTAAAGTACCACAGCCACAAAAATAATCTGACACAAATGTATAGTTTATTGAATTGTCTTATGGTGAAATGTCTTGGAGCCACCACCCATGAAAGGGACGTAACCTTGTCAGTTACCCCAGAAGCCCTCCACATGCCACTTCCCTTCACTAGTCCATCCCTCGTCACCTCCAGAGCAAGTCCTCCATCCTTATTACGTGGCGATTCCCTCCTGACCTTTCTCGGTAGCTTTATCACTCAAATGTGCGTCTCTAAATTGACTTAACTTGTTTTAAAAGAGTCTTTCAGGTTTCTTTTAATCCATAGATTTTCTTTTTGTCACATCTCCTCCCATGTAATTTGTTTGTTGAAAAAAGCAGAATATTCCAATGGAGTTGCCCTGAGATGGGAATTTGCTGATTGCGTTCCTGTGGTGTAATTGGGCATTTGCTATGTCCTCTGTATTTACTTCAAATTGGGAATTGATTTTGAGGTATAACCAGATCTAAGTTTGAGTTTTTTGGAAACCTGTTTTATAGGTAGTGCTGTTATTCATCGAGAGACACAAACTCATCTTGTATAATTCTTATGCTAGACCTGTAATTCCACTTCTTCAAGCCCAGTTTCTTTCAATGGGAAATTATATTTCCAGATAATCTGGGTGCTAGCATGACTTGTGGCTGCTAGGTTTGCCAATGACTCTAGGTCTTTTCAGTGGACAGAACTAGGAAATTTTTTATAAACATATGTGAATATACACATATTTAATATAAAATTTGCATGAGCTCATGCTGGTATTTCCAATTCCAGGTCAGGACTACGTGGTGTTCACTTAGAAATATATCAGCAAAGTATTATAGCAATGCAGAAGGTAGAAACACCAATTGAACTACAAGAGATGGGGAAGACTTTATGGAAGAGCAGCATTTGATTTGACCTTTAAAACGTCGGTAGAATTTCAAAAGAGAGAAATGTGACTTAGAAGTAGAAGTAATAGCTTGAACAAAGCCATGAAGACATGGCAAACAATTTCTCGGTGACTGGAGCATAGGGTGAGGGGGGTGACGAGCTAAGAATCGGAAAGAGCCACAAACAACAGTGAAGATCAGAACCTAATATGCTAAGAGGTTTAGATATTATCTCACAAACGCTGTGGGTCTTTCCAAGGTTTTAAAGAGGGGCATAAGATAATTAGAGGTGGGATGGAGAAAGCTTATTCTGGTGGCTGTGAGGATGGCTTGAAGGGGTAAGGAATGGAGGCTGTGAGATCTATTAGGAAGCTACTGCAGTTGTCCAAGTAAGAGATAAGCAAGGTCTAGGCTACTGTAGTAATGCTAACCAAAAGGTCAGCAGTTTGAATCCACCAGCCGCTCCTTGGAAACCCTATGGGACAGTTCTACCCTGTCCTTATAGGGCAACTATGAGTTTGAATCAACTTAACGGCAGTGGTTTTTTTTTTTTTTTTTGGAGAAGTGGACAGATATAAAAGACTTTGGGAAGGAGAAAAAAAAAAAGACTTGGTGACTGAAAATACGAAGTGATAATGAGGAAGAAGAGTGTAAATACCTTGAGCAAGATCTCCCAGGTTGCAAGGTTTTTGACTGAAAGCCCAATACTCCTTCAATTATACATAATTTAAACCATCAGAAACACATAAGTGACTCCAATTTTTTTTTTTTTTTTCTAAAAACCAGTATCTGCCTTGCACAGCCCTGGGTTCACAGTGGCAAGTCAAGCAGATTGTTCTACGCTTTCAGAGAACTACAGATTTATGCCTCCAGCTTGGTAGTTTCTTCTGAACTTTATACCTTCAACTTCCTACGTAATATCTCATGTTGGATAACTGACATCTCAAATTCAGAATGTTGAAAATTGAAGACCCCCTACTAATCCAAACCCTATTTTCCTCATGTATTTTATACTCTGGTGAATGGAACGTCATCATATTTACCCTCGATTACTCCGCCTCACTCACCCCAGTATTGTCTGGGTATTGGAGATTCTACCTCCTTGTTATCTCTTGAAAATGACCATCTCTCTTGAAAATGACCATCTCTAGTCTCCTGCCACTACCTCAGTTTAGGCTCTCAGTTGCTTCTCATTTAGATTATTGCACTAGCTGTCTAACTAGTCCCTTTTTCTCTTCTCTGATGCCTCTCCTTTCCTATCACTCCAACCAACCTGTTACCAGAGGGAAATTCCTAAAATACAAGCCTGAGCATGCCATTTCCCTTTGAAAATGGTCCAGTAACATTCTAGCATTTTCAAACTAAATTTTTTACTCAGTTTAACATGAAAGTTTCTTTACTATCTGGCTGCCACTTTCTGTCCTAGCCTAAACTTTCAATATATTGAACCCCTAGCAGTGGCGAGATTGTATCATGCTCTCTCGTGTCCTTGTAACTTCCCAGTTGCTTTTCTTCAGCTTGTAATGCCTTTCTATTTCCTGTTTTCCTAATCCACGCACTTTTCACATTAAATCCCAGGTCAATATCACCTCCTGTGACAGGCCTCCTGGGGCACCCATCTGATTTACATACCCCTTGCTGCCTTAGCTACGACAAATGATCACCTTGTTCATCCACCTGCCCCAGTAGACTGTGGATTCTTGAAGTCAGGGACTCTATCTTGTTCCAGCTTTCTAACGAATCAATTATTAAGGCTTACTCAGCAATGACTATGGACTCAATGATATTTATCAACTAAAATTTCTATACTTTTAAAATTTCGTGATTCAAGAAGAGTTGAATAAATACATTAAAAATAAACATGTCTTTAATTTTTTCAAATGTAGTGCTTCCTTGTGAATAATACATGCTTATGTCTAAAGCATTAATCTCTACCTACCAGGTGGTTCCCTGGTTGCTTGATCCATGTTGTAGACATTGTCCATCTGTTGACTGAGCATCTTCCAGCCACTGTTGGCATAGACCTTTCACATCCTGGAAACAGGAACCAATGCTATAAAAATGTATAAATGGTCACAC
This sequence comes from Loxodonta africana, assembly GCF_030014295.1. Taxonomy (NCBI): domain Eukaryota; kingdom Metazoa; phylum Chordata; class Mammalia; order Proboscidea; family Elephantidae; genus Loxodonta; species Loxodonta africana. The sequence goes on from NC_087352.1 coordinate 96,309,567, forward strand.
TGGGAAATCACCTTAAGCCATAAAGAGAAATAAAGTCCTAAAATGAAGTAATAATGTTGAAAACATCATGCTGAGTGAAATAAGTTGCAAAAGGACAAATACAATATGATCTCACTTATATAATAAGAGCAAATATATAGAAAGAAAAGATTATTAGTGGTTACCAGGGGTAGGAAGGGGCAGGGGAAAAGGAGGAGCACTGAGTTTATGTCAATGGTGGTGAAATGATTTGGACAAGGAAAGCAATGGTTACACGACTTGAGTTATTAATGTTGGTGAATGAGACATGCAGAAATTGTCGAGATTATGCGTGCTTTCTTATGTACATTTTCACCACAAGAAAATTAGAAAAAAAAAAAAAATCACTCTACCTGCCACCTGTGCTGTTGTAAAATTAGTACCAATCAGCTAAAGGGTTGCAAAGTGAATGTTAAATTCCTTGAGCAAAAGATATTACAGTAAAGGCTGTGTGCTCTTCTACGTTTTGATGACAGAAAGTTTTTTTTGTTGTTGTTATTTAGGATTATAGTCATTATAGATATTTCTAATATTCCTTATCGTAAATCTTTTTTCCTAAATTTTATTTATTTTGTTGTTAAGAATATACACAGCAAAACATATACCAATTCAACAGTTTCTGTATGTACCATTTAGCGACATTGATTACACTCTTTGAGTTGTGCAACCATTCTCGCCTCCCTTTCTTAGTTGTTCTTCCTCTGTTAACATAAACTCCTTGCCCACTAAGGTTCCTATCTAATCTTTTGAGTTGCTTTTGTCAATCGGATCACATATAGATAGTTCTTAAGAGTGCATAATGCTCAAGGCAGACCTTTTTCACTAAAAAAAAAAAAAAAAAATTAAGCTAAATTATTATTTGGCTTGAAGATGACTTCAGGGGATTTTTTGGTTTAAGGTTTAAAGATTAACTTAGGGCAATAGTTTTGGAGGTTCGTTCGTCCTCTATGGCTCCAGAAAGTCTAGAGTCCATGAGAATTTAAAATTATGTTCTGCGTTCTGCATTTTCCCCTTTTTTGTTAGAATTCTTCAATGGAATCTTTGGTCAAAATGTTTGGTGATAGGAGCCAGGCATAGCCCAGTTCTTCTGGTCTCCTGGTAAAGAAGGCAGTTGTTCATGGAGGCAGTTAGTCACACATTCTATAGCTTCCTCCTATTCCTGACTCCTTCTTCCTCTGTTGCTCCAAATGAATAAAGACCAGTTATGGCTTAGATGGCCACTTGCAAGGTTTTAAGACTTTAGGCACCACACAAAAAGCTAGGACATAGAACAGAGGCACTAAACACGTGATTAGACCAATTAACTGGGCTGTTTCGTTAACTCATTACCCCGTAAGTACCTCCAAACCAAGGAACCAAATCGGTTGAGGTTGTTGGTTGTACATCAGCAGCCTCAGCAGCTATTCTTTTTATTTTTGTCATTGTTGTAAATACATCTGTCACACAAATTTTGCTAATTCAACATTTTACAGGTACACGACTTTTTGACAGTAATTACAATAATAGGCTGTGCAACCCTACCCTTAATCAACGCAGTATTTCCATCATAGTTAACACCCCCTTCCCTCTCCCTCTCACCCCTGATAACCACTAACAAACTTTGTTCTCCATACATTTGCCTTTTTTTTGTCTTTTTTATAAGTGAGGTTATACAATATTTGTCCTTTGTGACTGGCTTATTTCACTCAACATAATCTCTTCAAGCTCAATCCATATTGTAGCAGATATTAAGACTTCATTTCTCCTACTGGCTGAGTAGTATTCTCATTGTATGTATGTACCACATTTCGTTTATCTATTCATCTGTGGATTGGCAGTTAGGCTGTTTCTACCTTTGGGCTATTGTAAATAGTGCTGCAATGAACACTGGTGTACAAGTCTTTGAGTCTCTGCTTTTAAGTCTTTTGGGCATATACCTAGGAGTGGAATTGCTGGGTAGTTTCAGCTTTAGTTTTTTGGGGAACCACCACACTTTTTTCACAATGGCTATACCACTTTCTATTCCCGCCAGCAATGGATAAGTGTTTCAATTTCCCTACATTCTCACCAACATTTGTTATATTCTGTTTTTTTTTTTTTTTTAATCTTAGCCATCCTATTGGAAGTGAAATGGCATCTCATTGTGGTTTCGATTTGCATTTCTCTAACAGCTAATGATGCTGAGCATCTTTTCAGGTTTTTGGTGAATGTCCTTTTTGGTGAAATGTGTAATCAAGTCCTTTGTTTTATGATTGGGTTATTTGTCTTTTTGTTGTTAAGCTGTTGAAGATTTATGTATATATTGGCTCTTAGATTCTTGTTGGGTATACTGTTTCTGAAGATACTCTCCCAGTTGGTAGCTTGTCTTTTCACTTTTTGGTAAAATCTTTTGATGAAAAAAGTTTTTAATTTTATGAGGTCCCAATTATTTATTTTGTCTTTTGCTGTTTGTGCTTTTGTTATTAAACTAGATAATCCTTTGTCAAAACCTAGGTCTGGCAACATTGGCCCTGCTTGTTCTTCTAAGAATTTTATAATTTTACTTTTCATTTAGGTCTTTAACCCATTTTGAATTTATTTTTGTGTATGCTGTGAGGCATGGATCCTGTTTCATTTTTCTGCTTGTAGAAATCCAATTTTCCCAGCACCATTTATTGAAGAGACTCTTCTTTCCCCATTGAATGGACTTAACACACTTGTCGAAAATCTGTTGACCATAGATGTGTGGATTTCTGGACTCTCAATTCTATTCCATTGATCTATGTGTCTATTGTTTTACCAGTACCAGGTTGTTTTGATTAGTGTAGCTGTATAGTATCATTTAAAATCAGGAAGTGTGAGTCCTCCTACTTTTTTCTTCTTTTTCAACATTGTTTTAGCTACTCAGGGTCTCTTGCCATTCCATATAAAGTTGAGGATTGAATTTCCTATTTCTGTAAAGAAGGCTTTTAGAATTTTGATCAGGATTGCATTGAATCTATAGGTGGCTTTGGATAGTACTGACATCTTAACAATATTAAGTTTTCCAATTTATGAACTTGGAACATTTTTCCATTTATATAACAATGTTAAGTTTTCCAATCTATGAACTTGGAACATTTTTCCATTTATGTAGGTCATCTTTAATCTCTTTTGGTAGTGTTTTATAGCTTTTGTTGTATAAGTCTCTCACATCCCTGGTTACATTTATTCCTAGATATTTTATTTTCTTAGATGCTATTGAAAATTGAATTGTTTCCCTAATTTCTCTTTCAGATTTTTCATTGCTGGTGTATAGAATCTCAACTGATTTTTTTTTTTAATAATTTTTATTGTGCTTTAAGTGGAAGTATACCAATCAAGTCAGTCTCTCACATAGAAACTTATATATACCTTGCTACATACTCCCAATTACTCTCCCCTTATGATACAGCCTGTTCCCTCCCTGCACTCTCTCTTTTCATATCCATTTCACCAGCTTCTAACCACCTCTACCCTCTCATCTCCCCTCCAGGCAGAAGATGCCAACATAGTCTCAAGTGCACGCCTGATCCAAGAAGCTCACTCCTCATCAGCATCCCTCTTCAACCCATTGTCCAGTCCAATCCATGTCTGAAGATTTGGCTTCGGGAACGGTTCCTGTCCTGGGCCAACAGAAGCTCTGGGGGCCATGACCACTGGGGTCCTTCTAGTCTCAGTCAGACAGTTAATTCTGGTCTTTTTATGAGAATTTGGGGTGTGTATCCCACTGCTGTCCTGCTCCCTCAGGGGTTCTCTGTTGTGTTCCCTGTCAGGGCAGTCATCGGTTGTAGCCGGGCACCATCTAGTTGTTCTGGTTTCAGGATGATGCAGTCCATGGTTCATGTGGCCCTTCCTGTCTCTTACCTTGCTTCCTTGGTGTTCTTCATTCTCCTTTGATCCAGGTGGGTTGAGACTCATTGATGCATCTTAGATGGCCACTTGCTAGCATTTAAGACCCCAGACACCACTCTTCCAAGTGGGATGCAGACTGTTTTCTTAATAGATTTTATTATGCCAATTGACTTAGATGTCCCCTGAAACCATGGTCCCCAGACCCCTGCCCCTACTACGCTGGCCTTCAAAGCATTCAGTTTATTCAGGAAACGTCTTTGCTTTTGGTTTAGTCCAGTTGTGCTGACCTCCCCTATATTGTGGGTTGTCTTTCTCTTCACCTAAAGTAGTTCTTACCTACTATCTAATTAGTGAATAACCCTCTCCAACCCTCCCTCCCTCCCCTCTCTTGTAACCACAAAAGAATGTTATCTTCTCAGTTTAAACGATTTCTCGAGTTCTTATAATAGTGGTCTTATACAATATTTACCCTTTTGCAACTGACTAATTTCACTCAGCATAATGCCTTCCAGGTTCCTCCATGTTATGAAAATGTTTCACAGATTCCTCACTGTTCTTTATCGATGTGTAGTATTCCATTGTGTGAATATATCATAATTTATTTATCCATTCATCCATTGATGGGCACCTTGGTTGCTTCCATCTTTTTGCTATTGTAAACAGTGCTGCAATAAACACGGGTGTGCATAGATCTGTTTGTGTAAAGACTCTTATTTCTGTAGGATGTATTCCGGGAGTGGGATTGCTGGATTGTATAGTAGTTCTATTTCTAACTTTTTAAGGAAGCGCCAAATCGATTTCCAAAGTGGTTGTACCATTTTACATTCCCACCAGCAGTGTATAAGTGTTCCAATCTCTCCACAGCCTCTCCAACATTTATTATTTTGTGTTTTTTGGATTAATGCCAGCCTTGTTGGAGTGAGATGAAATCTCATTGTAGTTTTGATTTGCATTTATCTTATGGTGGGTGGTGGAATGGCTAATGATCGTGAGCATTTCCTGATGTACCTGTTAGCTGCCTGAATGTCTTCTTTATCTTTTGCGCATCTTTTAATTGGGTTGTTTGTTTTTTTGTACTTGAGTTTTTGCAGTATCATGTAGATTTTAGAGATCAGGCGGTGATCAGAAATGTCATAGCTAAAAACTTCTTCCCAGTCTGTGTAGTCTTTTTACTCTTTTGGTGAAGTCTTTGGATGAACATAGGTGTTTGATTTTTAGGAGCTCCCAGTTATCTAGTTTTTCTTCTGCATTCCTAATAATGTTTGGTATACTTTTATGCCACGTATTAGGACTCCTAACATTCTCCCTATTTTTTCTTCCATGATCTGTATCGTTTTAGGCTTTATATTTAGGTCTTTGATCCATTTTGGCTCATTTTTGTGCATGGAGTGAGGTATGGGTCTTGTTTCATTTTTTTTTTTCAGATGGATATCCAGTTATGCCAGCAACATTTGTTAAAAAGACTGTCTTTTCCCCATTATCTGTTTTGGGGCCTTTCTTAAATATCAACTGCTCCTATGTGGATAGATTTATGTCTGGATTCTCAGTTCTGTTCCATTGGTCTATGTATCTGTTGTTGTACCAGTGCCAGGTTGTTTTGACTACTGTGGCGGTACAATAGGTTCTAAAATCGGGTAAAGTAAGGCCTCCCACTTTGTTCTTCTTTTTCAGTAATATTTAACTTGTCCGGGGCCTCTTTCCCATCCATATGAAGTTGGTGATTTGATTCTCCAACTCATTAAAGAATGTTGTTGGTATTTGGATAGGAATTGCATTAAATGTATAGATCACTTTTGGTAGAATAGACATTTTTATAATGTTAAGTCTTCCTATCCATGAGCAAGGTATGTTTTTCCAGTTATGTAAGTCTCTTTTGATTTTCTTGCAGAAGTGTTTTGTAGTTTTCTTTGTACAAGTCTTTTACATGTCTGGTAAGATTTATTCCCAAGTATTTTATCTTCTTGAGGGCTACTGTAAATAGCATTGATTTGGTGATTTCCTCTTCGATGTTCTTTTTGCTGTAGAGAAATGCACCTGCTTTTTCTATGTTTATCTTGTATCCCAATACTCTGCTGAACTCTTCTATCAGTTTCAGTAGTTTTCTTGAGGATTCTTTAGGGTTTTCTGTGTATAAAATCATGTCATCTGCAAATAGAGATACTTTTACTTCTTCCTTGCCAATCTGGACACGCCTTATTTCTTTATCTAGCCTAATTTCTCTGGCTAGGACCTCCAACACAATGTTGAATAACAGCAGTGATAAAGGACATCCTTGTCTGGTTCCTGATCTCAGTGGGAATGCTTTCAGGCTCTCTCCATTTAGGGTGATGTTGGCTGTTGGCTTTGTATAAATGCCCTTTATTATGTTGAGGAATTTTCCTTCGATTCCTATTTTGTTGAGAGTTTTTATCATGAATGAGTGTTGAACTTTGTCAAATGCCTCTTCTGCATCAATTGATACAATCATGTGATTCTTGTCTTTTGTTTTATTTGTGTGATGGATTACATTAATTGTTTTTCTAATGTTGAGCCATCCTGGCATACCTGGCATGAATCCTGCTTGGTCATGTGAATTTTTTTTTTTAAATATGTTGTTGAACTCTATTGGCTAGAATTTTGTTGAGGATTTTTGCATCTACATTCATGAGGGATATAGGTCTATAATTTTCTTTTCTTGTGGTGTCTTTACCTGGTTTGGGTATCAGGGATATGGTGGCTTCATAGAATGAGTTTGGTAGTATTCCGTCCTTTTCTATGCTCTGAAATACCTTTAGTAGTAGTGGTGTTAACTCTTCTCTGAAAGTTTGGTAGAACTCTGCAGTGAAGCCATCCAGACCAGGGCTTTTTTTTTGTTGGGAGTTTTTTGATCACCTTTTCAATCTCTCCTTTTGTTATAGGTCTATTTAGTTGTTCTACCTCTGTTTGTGTTAGTTTAGGTAGGTAGTGTGTTCCCAGGAAATCGTCCATTTCTTCTAGGTTTTCAAATTTGCTAGAGTACAATTTTTCATAGTAATCTGATATGATTCTTTTAATTTCAGTTGGGTCTGTTGTAATATCACCCATTTCATTTCTTATTTGTGTTATTTGCTTCCTCTCCTGTTTTTCTTTCGTCAGTTTGGCCAGTGGTTTATCAATTTTGTTGATTTTTTCAAAGAATCAGCTTTTGGTCTGGTTAATTCTTTCAATTGTTTTTCTGTTTTCTATTTCATTTAGTCCTGCTCTAATTTTTATTGTTTTCTTCTGGTGCCTGTGGGTTTCTTTTGTTGCTCTCTTTCTATCTGATCGAGTTTTAGGGATAATTCTTTGATTTTGCCCTTTCTTCCTTTTGGATGTGTGCATTTATTGATATAAATCGGCCTCTGAGCACCGCATTTGCTGTGTCCAAAGGTTCTGATAGGAAGTGTTTTCATTCTCATTGGATTCTATAAATTTCTTTATTCCATCCTTAATGTCTTCTATAATTCAGTCTTTTTTGTGCAGGGTATTATTCAGTTTCCAAGTGTTTGATTTCTTTTCCCTGCTTTTCCTGTTATTGATTTCCACTTTTATGACTTTGTGGTCAGAGAAGATGCTTTGTAACATTTCAATGTTTTGGATTCTGCTAAGGCTTGCTTTATGACCTAATATGTTTTACAGAATATTCCATGTGCACTAGAAAAGAAAGTATACTTGGCTGCTGTTGGGTAGCGTGTTCTATATATGTCTGTGAGGACAAGTTGGTTGATTGTGGCATTTAGATCTTCCGCATCTTTATTGAGCTTCTTTCCGGATGTCCTGTCCTTCACTGAAAGTGGTGTGTTGAAGTCTCCTACTATTATCATGGAGCTGTCTATCTCACTTTTCAATGCTGATAGAGTTTGTTTAATGTATCTTGCAGCCCTGTCATTGGGTGCATAAATATTTAATATGGTTATATCTTTTTGGTATATGGTCCCTTTAATCATTATATACTGTTCATCATCCTGTATGATGGATTTAACTTTCAAGTCTATTTTGTCAGAAATTAATATTGTCACGCCTGTTCTTTTTTGATTGTTGTTTGCTTGATGGATTTTTTTCCATCCTTTGAGTTTTAGTTTGTTTGTGTCTCTAAGTCTAAGGTGTGTCTCTTGTAGGCAGCATATAGACGGATCTTGTTTTTTAATCCATTCTGCCACCCTCTGTCTCTTTATTGGTGCATTTAGTCCATTTACATTCAGGGTAATTATGGATAGGTATGAATTTAGTGCTATCATTTTGATGTCTTTCTTTGTGTGTTGTTGACAGTTTCTTTTTCCCACTGAATTTTATGTGCTGAGTAGATTATCTTTATATATTGTCCTTCGTATTTGTTGTTTTTGATTTTGTTTCTGCTGAGTCTCTATTTTTTTCTTGTATTTTGTTTTGATGAGTAGGATAGTTTGTCTCCTTTGTGGTTACCTTATTTTTTACCCCTATTTTTCTAAATTTAAACCTAACTTTTATTTCTTTGTATCGCCATATCTTCCTCTCCGTATGGAAGGTCTATGATTACATTTCTTAGTCCCGGTTTATTATTTTAGTGTTGTCTTCTTTTATATAATAATATCGCTGTTACCCTGTTTTGAGGTTTTTTTTTTTTTTAAACCTTGCTTTGTTTTTTTGGATCGCTATCTGGGTTGACTTCTGGTTGCTCTGCCCAGAGTTCTAGTCTTGGGTTGATACCTGATATTGTTGATTTTCTAACCAAAGAACTCCCTTTAGTATTTCTTGTAGTTTTGGTTTGGTTTTTACCAATTCCCTAAACTTGTGTTTATCTGGAAATGTCTTAATTTCACCCTCATATTTAAGAGACAGTTTTGCTGGGCATATGATTCTTAGCAGACAATTTTTTTCCTTCAGTATTTTAAATGTGTGATTCCATTGCCTTCTTGCCTTCATGGTTTCTGCAGAGTAGTACGAGCTAGCAAATTATCTTTTCCCCCAATTGCAATTTTTTTGAAGGCTGGGGGATTGCTCCAGGTACTCAACAGTGCCTGTCTCAGGCCCAGGGAATTCAGCTGCTGAAGCCGGCTTGGGGGTGGGGTGGTGTAGTAAAATACACTCAAGTACTTAGCTTTTGCTGAGACCTCTGTTCTTCTCAGGTTCTGGAGGTGTGAGTAGGCTGTATGGCTGGCTGCTTCTCCCTGAGGAAACTGTGGCCAAATGCTAGTACCAGCCCGCTGCCACTGCTCCGGGCATGGTGACTGAGGGCTCCCCGAGATTCAGGTCCAGTAACTCCTCTTTGTTTCTGAACGGTCTCTTCCTTCCCTAGCCCTTCAGTTCGTTTTCTAAGCTTGCCTTTGAAGCTCAGGGCTACCGGCTTGTCATAAATATACTCGTTTCACTTGTTTTTTTGGGTATTTGTTGTAAACAGGGCTTGCTGGAAGCATCTGTCTATTCCGCCATCTTGGCTTCTCCTTCCTCTCAACTGATTTTTGTTGACCTTGCTCCTTTCAACTTTCCTAAATTTCTGAATTAGCTCTAGAAATTTTCTTGTGGACTCCTTGGGATTTTTCTATATCATAGGATCTCATTATCTGTGAATAGAGATAATTTCACTTCTTCTTTTCCAATCTGGATACCTTTTCTTTGTTTCTTTTTGTCTTACTGGTCTGGCTAGGACTTCTAATACAACATTGAATAGAAGTGGTGAGAGCAGTCACCCTCGTCTTGTTCCTGATTTCAAGGAGAAAGCCCCCCATCTTTCTCCATTAAGTATAATGTTGGCTGTTGGCTTTTCATATATGCCCTGAATCATATTGAGGCATTTCCCTTCTATCTCAATCTTCTCCAGAGTTTTCATCAAGAAAGGTGTAGGATTTTATCAAATGCTTTTTCTGTATCCGTAGAGATGATCATGTGATTATTTTCCTTTGTTCTATTGATGTGGTATATTACATTGATTGATTTTCTTATGCTGAATCATCCTGCATTCCTGGAATAAATCCTACTTGGTTGTGGTGTATGAATCTTTTAATACGCTGTTGGATTCTGTTCACTAGTATTTGATATAGGATTTTTGCATCTGTATTCATAAGAAATATTGACCTGCAGTTCTCTTTTCTTTGTCTGGTTAAAGAGTATTGGTGTCAATTCTCTAAGTGAATCCCCAGTGAAGCCATCTGGTCCAGGGCTTTTCTTTGGTGGGAGGTTTTTGATTGCTGACTGTATCTCTTCACTTGTTGTGGGTCTGTTGAGACTTTCTATTTCCTCTTGAGTCACTTTGGGTAGGTTGTATACTTCTAAGAATTTTTCCATTTCATTTTTGTTGCCATACAGTTGTTCATAATATTATCATAATTCTCTATATTGCTGTCAGGTCAGTTGAAATGTCCTCTCTTTCATTTTTAATTTTGGTCATTTGCATCTTTTATCTTCTTTTCTTTGTCAGTCTAAGTAAAGGTTTGTCAAATTTATTGATCTTTTCAAAGAACCAACTTCTGATTCTATTGTTTTTCTTTTTTTTTTTTTGATGGAAAATCAAAGCATCACCTGTTTTAATGATACAGATCTTGGGAACACAGCTTGGGTGTAAGAGGCAAACTGGCTTGTTAATTGATGCCTAAAGTAAACCTCCCAAGCTGCCAAACTCTCTGGATGGGGGCAGATCCTGCCTTTCAAGTTTTTTACATAGTAGGGATAATAGGCCCAAACAGCATATTCTCTGGGAACAGGCAGTTCCCAAAGAAAGGCAAACCAGAGGGATTAAAGTACCTCCATGCCCAGTTTCTTCTCCCAAATTCCCTAATCATGTAAGTGGTTCCCACCTTCTCCCCACTCACCAAGAAGGTGATGAGAGGTCAACATAGCTCTCCACTGCTTGTCTGCAAACTTGAGGTATATCAGAATCACCTGGAGGGCTTATTATACACACGGATTGCTGGGCCCCACTTGTGAGCTTCTGATTCAGTAGAGCTGGGCGAGTCTTGAGAATTTCTAACAAGCTCCTAGGTGTTGTTGAGTCAGTGCTCTAAGGCAATGGTTCTTAACCTTGGCAAACATTAGGATCACAGGAGAGGGGAATAAGTGTTTTCTCCTATTATTCCTCAGCTCTTTTTTTTTTTTTCTTCTTTTTTGAACCTATTGGGTTTAACCCTTAATTCTTTCTTCTAGCAAAGGTGTGGCACTCCCTCCGGTGAAAGGGATCAGCAGTCTATCAGAATGGTGTAGCTCCCACTTTGGGAGGCTTCTCCCTCAGTATGGGCCAGTACCATATTTTTACTCAAATAATGTGTGCTTTCTGTGTTTGTTTGACAACCATGCCCCTCTCACAGGTATTTTCATAAATGCCGTCATGCCAACCACTTTTTTTTTTTTTTTTACATGTTTCTGTGAAAATAAAAATTGCATAGCATGCTTACAAAAATACCTTGTGGGGGTAGGGTGTGGTTGGCAAACAAACGTGCATCATTTTCATAAAAATACAGCATTTCCTCATGAGACTGGTAGTGTACAGTGGTGATTTTTGTCCCCAGAAAGCTATGAAATGGATCAGAATGGGGTAATAAATTAACTTAAAGGCCATACTGAAATCAATTCTAACAATTCACTCCCTATTCTATTTACCATCATAAATTATGTCCAGTCATGTTGTCCAAAATAGCTCATTAGAAATTCTGCAGTGAAATCAAATGATATTAAGATAGCCCAATAAAATGTTCCAAATTTGAGTATAAACCCTTTCTCATCATGAATTTCCCAGGCTGAAATTACAACTCTCAAATTAAACCCCCTGGAATATTAAAGCCTAAAATAAAATGATCCTGTGCTTTTTTTTTTTATTGTACTTTAGATGAAGACTTACAGAGGAAACTAGTTTCTTATTGAACAATTAATACACATACTGTTTTGCGACATTGGTTGCCAACCTCACTACATGTCACACTCTTCCCTTCTTGACCTTAGGTTCCCCATTACCAGCTTTCTTGTCCTCTCCTACCTTCTCGTCCCTGTCCATGGGCTGGTATGCCCAGTTAGTCTTGTTTTGTTTTGTCAGTCTGTCTAATCTTTGACTGAAGGGTGAACCTCAGGAATGACTTCATTACTGAGCTATAAGTGTATCCAGGGTCCATACTCTCGGGGTTTCTCCAGTCTCTATCAGGCCAGTAAGTCTGGTCTTTTTTTTTTTTCTGTGAGTTAGAATTTCGTTCTACATTTTTCTCCAGCTCTGTCTGATAACCTCTGTTGTGATCCCTGTCAGAACAGTCAGTGGTGGTAGACAGGCACCATCTAGCTGCTCTGAACTCAGCCTGGTAGAGGCTGTGGTAGTTGTGGTCCATTAGTCCTTTGGACTAATCTTTCCCTTGTGTCTTTGATTTTCTTTACCTCTACTGTTTTTGTTTTCAATTTTATTTATTTCTGCTCTGATCTTTGTTATTTCCTTTCTTCTGGTAGGTTTAGGCTTAGTTTGCTTTTTCCTTTCTAGTCCCTGGAGTTGTCAAGGAAGGCTGTTAATTTGAGATCTTTCTTCTTTTTTCATGTAGGCATTTATTGCTGTAAGTTTCCATCTGAGTGCTGTGCTTGTGTATTTTCCAGGTTTTTTTTTCTGTTACTAATTTCTAGTTTTAGTCCGTTGTGGTCAGAGAAAATACTTTGTATGATTTCAATCTTTTTAATTTTTTCAGGACTTGCTTTGTGACTTAAAAATGTAGTCTATCGTGGAGAACGATCCGTGTGCACTGGAGTAGATTATGTATCTTGCTGTTTTGGGGTAGAGTGTTCTATATATGTCAGTTAAGTCTAGTTGGTTTACAGTGTTATTCAGGTGCTCTGTTTTCTTGCTGACATTATTTCTAGATATTCTGTCCAATATTGGAAGTGGTGTATTGAAGTCTCCAACTCTTATTGTAGTACTATTTCTCCCTTCTATTCTATCAGTGTCTGCTTTATATATTTAGATGTCCCAATGTTGGGTGCGTATATACTTATGATTGTTAAATCTTCTTGATTAACTGACACTTTATCACTGTGTAATTCCACTTTTATCTCTTCTGAGACATTTTATCTTAAGCTCTACTTTGCCTGATATTAAGCTTGCCACGTCAACTCTCTTTTTGTTATGTTCATGGAATACTTTTCTCCATTCTTTCACTTTCAACCTACTTGTGTACTTGGGTTTAAAGCATATCTCTTGTAAACAGCATATAGTTGGATTATTTTTTTTTTTTAATTTTTATTATGCTTTAACTGAAAGTTTACAAATTAAGTCAGTCTCTCATACAAAGCCTTATATACACCTTGCAATATTCTCCTGGTTCTTCCCCCCAAAATGAGACAGCACATTCCTCCTATCCACTCTGTGTTTCTGTGTCCATTCAGCCAGCTTCTGTCCCCCTCGGGCTTTACAATGCCCCTCCAGAAAGGAGCTGCACACATACTTTCATGTGTCTACTTGATCCAAGAAGCCCACTCCTCACCAGTATCATTTTCCGTCTTATAGTCCAGTCCAATCCCTGTCTGAAGATTTGGCTTTGGGAATGGTTCCTGCCTTGGGCTAAAAGAAGGTCTGGGGACCATGACCTCTGGGGTCCCTCCAGTCTCAGTCAGACCATTAAGTCTGGTCTTTTTATGAGAATTTGGGGCCTGCATCACACTGCTCTCCTGCTCCTTCAGGGATTCTCTGTTGTACTTCCTGTCATGGCAGTCATGGGTTGTAGCTGGGTACCATCTAGTTCTTCTGGCCTCATGCTGATGTAGTCTCTGATTTATGTGGCCCATTCTGACTCTTGGGCTCATACTTACCTTGTGTCTTTGGTGTTCTTCATTCTCCTTCGCTTCATGTGGGTTGAAACCAATTGTTGCATCTTAGATGGCCGCTTACTAGATGCCACTCTCCAAAGTGGGATGCAGAATGTCAGTTTGCCAACTGACCTAGATGTCCCCTGAAACCATGGTCCCCAAACCCCCACCTCTGCTACGCTGGCCTTCAAAGCGTTTGGTTTCTTCAGGAAACTTCTTTGCTTCTGGTTTAGTCCAATTGTGCTGACCTCTCCTGTATTGTGTATTGTACTTCCCTTCACTGAAATTAGTTCTTGTCTACTATCTAATTAGTGAACCCACCTCTCCCTCCCTCCATCCCTCCCTTCCCTCTCTGGTGACCATCAAAGAATATTTTCTTCTCTGTTTAAAATATTCTTTAAGTTCTTATAACAGTGGTTTCATACAATATTTGTCCTTTTGCAACCGATTAATTTCACTCAGCATACTGCCTTCAGATTCCTCCATGTTATGAAATGTTTCACAGATTCATCACTGTCCTTTATCTATGTATAGTATTGTGTGACTATATTGTAATTTATTTATCCATTCATCTGTTGCTGGGCACCTTGGTTGCTTCCATCTTTTTGCTATTGTAAACAGTGCTGCAGTAAACATAGGTGTGCATATATCTGTTCGTGTAAAGGCTCTTACTTCTCTAGGATATATTCCAAGGAGTGGGATTGCTGGATCATATGGCAGTTCTATTTCTAGCTTTTTAAGGAAGCACCAAATAGATTTCCAAAGTGGTTGTACCATTTTACATTCCCACCAGCAGTGTATAAGTGTTCTAGTCTCTCAACGACCTCTCCAACATTTATTATTTTGTGTTTTTTGGATTAATGCCAGTCTTGTTGGAGGGAGATGGAATCTCATCGTAGTTTGATTTGCATTTCTCTAATGGCTAATGATTGTGAGCGTTTCTTCATGTATCTGTTAGCTACCTGAATGTCTTCTTTAGTGAAGTGCCTGTTTATACCCTTGGCCCGTTTTTTGATTGGGTTATTTGTCTTTTTGTAGTTGAGTTTTTGCAGTATCATGTAGATTTTAGAGATCAGCCGCTGATTGGGAATGTCATAGCTAAAAACTTTTTCCCAATCTGTAGGTAATCTTTTTACTCTTTTGGTGAAGTCTTTCGATGAGCATAGGTGTTTGACTTTTAGGAGTTCCCAGTTATCTAATTTCTTTTTTGCTGTTTGTGCAGTTCTGGTAATGTTTTTTATACTGTTTATGTTTATACTAGTAATGTTTTATATACTGTTTATGCCATTATACTGTAATGTTTTGTACTCTATGTTTTACGTACTGTTTATGCCATGTATTAGGGCTCCTAGTGTTGTCCCTATTTTTTCTTCCATGAACTTTATTGTTTTAGGTTTTATATTTAGGTCTTTGATCCATTTTAAGTTGGTTTTTCTGCATGGTGTGAGGCATGGGTCTTGTTTCATTTTTTGCAGATCGATATCCAGCTATACCAGCATCATTTGTTAAACAGACTGTCTTTTCCCCATCTAACAGAATTTGGGCCTTTGTCAAGTGTCAGCTGCTCATATGTGGATGGATTTATGTCCGGATTCTCAATTCTGTAACATTGGTCTATGTATCTGTTGTTGTACCAGTACCATGCTGTTTTGACTACCGTGACAGCATAACATGCTCTAAAATCAGGTAGTATAAGGCCTTCCACTTTGTTCTTTTTCAGTAATGCTTTACTTATCCGGGGCCTCTTTCCCTTCCCTGTGAAGTTGGTCATTTGTTTCTCCATCTCATTAAAAAATGTCACTGGTATTTGGATCTGCATTGCATTGTATATATAGATCGCTTTGGACAGAACAGACTTTTTTACAATGTTGAGTCTTCCTTTCCATGAGCAAGGTATGTTTTTCCACTTACTGTAAGTCTCTTTTGGTTTCTTGTAGTAGCGTCTTGTAGTTTTCTTTGTACAGGTCTTTAATGTCTCTAGTTAGATTTACTCCGAAGTACTTTATCTTCTTAGGGGCAATTGTAGTTGGTATTGATTTGGTGATTTTCTCTTCGTCACTCTCTTTGTTGATGTAGAGGAATCCAACTGTTTTATGTATGTTTATCTTTTATCCTTACACTCTGCTGAACTCTTCTATTAGTTTCAGTAATTTTCTTAAGGATTCTTTAGGTTTTTCTGTGTATAAGGTCATGTCATCTGCAAGTAGAGATACTTTTACTTCTTCTTTGCCAATTTGGAAGCCCTTTCTTTATCTAGCCTCATAGATCTGGCTAGGATCTCCAGCACAATGTTGAATAAGAGTTGTGATAAAGGGCATCCTTGTCTGGTTCCTGTTCTCAGTTGGAATTATTTCAGTCTCTCTCTGTTTAGGATGATGTTGGCTGTTGGCTTTTTATAAATGCCCTTTATAATGTTTAGGAATTTTCCTTCTAGTCCTGTTTTGCTGAGAGTTTTTATCATGACTCATTGTTGGACTTTGTCAAATGCCTTTTCTGCATCAATCGATAAAATTATGTGGTTCTTGTCTTTTATTTTATTTACGTGATGGATTACATTGATTGTTTTTCTAATGTTGAACCATCCCTGCATACCTGGTATGAATCCCACTTGGTCGTGGTGAATTATTTTTTTGATATGTTGTTGAATTCTATTGGCTAGAACTTTGTTGGGGATTTTGGTGTCTAAGTTCATGAGGGATATTGGTCTGCAATTTTCTTTTTTTGTGGAGTCTTTACCTGGTTTTGGTATCAGGGATATGCTAGCTTCATAGAACAGATTTGGGAGTATTCCGTCCTTTTCTATGCTCTGAAATACTTTTAGTAGTAGTGGTGTTAACTCTTCTCTGAAAGTTTGGCAGTATGCTCCAGTTAAGCTGTCAGGGCCAGGGCTTTTCTTTGTTGGGAGTTTTTCAGTTACTTTTTCAATCTCTTCTTTTGCTATAGGTTTATTTTGTTCTGTCTCTGTTTGTGTTAGTTTAGGTAGGCAGTGTGTTTCTGGATATTTGTCCATTTCCTCTAGGTTTTCAAATTTCTTAGAGTACTACTTTTCATATGACTCTGTTACGATTCTTTTAATTTCAGCTGGGTCTGTTGTGATATCGCCCATCTCATTTCTTATTCAGATTATTTTCTTCTCCTGTTTTTCTTTTGTCAGTCTGGCCAATGGTTTATCGATTTGGTTAATCTTTTCAAAGAACCAACTTTTGGTCTTCTTAACTCTTTCAATTGTTTTTCTGTTTTCTATTTCATTTAATTCTGTTCTAATTTTTATTGTTTGCATTCTTCTGGTGCCTGAAGGTTTCTTTTGTTGCTCTCTTTCTGTTAGTTTGAGTTGGGATAATTCTTTGATTTTGGCCCTTTCTTCTTTTTATATATGTGCATTTATTGATATAAATTGACCTCTGAGCACTGCTTTCGCTGTGCCCCAAAGGTTCTGATAGGAATTATTTTCATTCTTGTTGGATTCTATGAATTTCTTTATTCAGTCCTTAATTTGTTCTATAATCCAATCATTTTTGAGCCAAGTGTCATTCAGTTTCCATGTGTTTGATTTCTTTTCCCTGATATTTCTGTTATTGATTTCTAGTTTATGGCTTTATGTTCAGAGAATATGCTTTGTAATATTTCGATGATTTGGATTCTGTTAAGGCTTGCTTTCTGGCCTAATATGTGGTACAGTCTAGAGACCATTCCATGTGCATTGGAAAAGAAAGTATACTTGGATGCTGTTGGGTGGACTGTTCTGTATATGTCTATGAGGTCAAGTTGGTTAATTGTGGCATTTAGCTCTTCTGTGTCTTTATTGAGCTTCTTTCTGGATGTTCTGTCCTTCACTGAAAATGGTGTGTTGAAGTCTTCTACTATTATTGTGAAGCTGTCTATCTCACTTTTCAATGCTTTTAGAGTTTGTTTTATGTATCTTCAAGCCCTGTCATGTGGGTAAATATTTAATGTGGTAATATCCTCTGGGTATATTGTCCCTTTAATCATTATATAGTGTTCTTCCTTATCCTTTGTGGTAGATTTAAGCTTGAAGTCTGTTTTGTCAGAAATTAGTATAGCCACTCCTGCTGTTTTTTGATTGTTGTTTCTTAATATATATTTTTATTATATATTAATAAATTTTAGTTTGTGTCTTTAAGTCTAAGGTATCTCTTGTAGGCAACATATAGCCGGGTCGTGTCTTTTCAATCTATTCTGCAACTCTCTGTCCCTTTGTTCGTGCATTTAGTCCATTTATACTCAGTGTGATTATAGATAGGTATGGGTTTAGTGCTGTCATTTTGATGTCTTTTTGTGTGTTGTTGACAGTTTCATTTTTCCTCTTACTTTTTTGTGCTGAGAAGTTTGTCTTTGTAAATTGCGTGTTCCTCTTCTTCATTGTAGTTGAATTTGCTTTTGCTGAGTCTTTATGTTTATCTCGTTTTTTTATTTTGAATTGTAGGATTGTGATCTTCTTCTTTGTGGTTACCTTAATATTTACCCCTATTTTCTAAGTTTAAACCTAACTTGTATCCCTATATCTCCCTATATTGCCTTGATTTCCTCTCCATATGGAAGATCTACTTTATTTTAGTCCTACTTTATTGATTTATGTCATCTTTTACATAATGACATCACTGATTTCCCGTTTTGAGCATCTTTTAATCTTGATTTATTTTTGTGATTTCTCTATGTGAGTCGATACCTGGTTGCTCTATTCTGTGTTCTAGTGTTAGGTTGATATCTGATATTATTGATTTTCTAACCAGAGATTTCCCTTTAGTATACCTTGTAGCTTTGCTTTGGTTTTTGCAAATTCCCTAAGGTTCTGTTTATCTGTAAATGTCCTAATTTTGCTTTCATATTTGGAGACAGTGTTACTGGGTATGTGATTCTTGGCTGGCAATTTTTCTCCTTCAATGCTTTATATATGTCATCCCATTACCTTCCTGCCTGCATCGTTTCTGCCGAGTAGTCCAAACTTATTGATTCTCCTTTGTAGGTGACTTTTTACTTATCCCTGGCTGCTCTCAAAATTTTCTCTTTACCTTTGGTTTTGGCAAGTTTGATAATATGTTTTGGCGACTTTCTTTTGGAATCTACCTTGTATGGGGTTCGACGAGCATCTTCAGTATATATCCTTTCATCTTTCATGATGTCAGGGAAGTTTTCTGACAACAAATCTTCAACAATTCTCTCTGTATTTTCTGTTACCCATCTCTGTTCTGTAACTCCAATCACACACAAGTTATTCTTCTTGATAGAGTCCCACATGATTCTTAGGGTTTCTTCATTTGTTTTAAAAATTCTTTTATCTGATTTTTCTTCTAATATATTGTTGCCAAGTGTTTTATCTTCATTCTCACTAATTCTGCATTCCAGTTCCTTAATGTTGCTCCTCTGACTTTCTGTTGAGTTGTCTAATTCTGTAATTTTATTGTTAATCTTCTGAATTTCTGAATGCTGTCTCTCTATGGATTCTTGCAGTTTATTAAATTTTTTATTACGTTCTTGAAAAATCTTCTTAATTTCCTCAACTGCTTTATCTGTGTGTTCCTTGGCTTTTTCTGTGTGTTGCCTAATCTCATTCTTGATATCTTGAAGAGTTCTGTATATTAATCTTTTGTATTCTACATACAGGAATTGCAGGAATATATCTCCTTATGGGAATTGCAGGAATATATCTCCATCCGGGAGAGTCCTTGATTCTCTGTTTTGGGAGTTTGTTGAAGCAGTCATGGTCTGCTTCTTCATGTTATTTGATATCGAGTATTGTCTCCAAGCCATCTATAAGTTATTGTATTATTTTATGTTTGCTCACTGTGTCCGAATTTCTTGGTTTGTTTTGATTCGATATAACCAAATAGGCTACTAGAGTGAGCTAAATTGATTATTGGAGACTTTGAAGCACTAGTGTCCTGTTACCAGATGGCTAGAACTGGTACCAGGTATATAAGCCTAGGCTAGGCGCACATTCACTGTTCTTGTATAGATTCAGCTCAGGTGTCCTGATAGTCTGCCACCTAGTGTGTGGTGTAGGCTCTCACCTACTCTCTTAGAGGAGCAGGGGTGATGGGTGTATGCACTGGTTTCTAGTAGTGGCAGGGGATCACACTCTGAGGAAGGTAGGAGGCTGACAGCCTTCCCCCAAGTGTCAGTGAGGAAGGAGCGTCTCTGCTCTCTAGAGCACTCTGGTGGATAGGTTCTGCAGCTGTACCTTAGCACCCAATGCTTTTAACTGTAAGGACTTGTAGGCACCACTCTATCCTTGGACCTCTTGGCTAGGTGGTGTGGGTGGAGCCTCCAGTCCTCAGGCCCCTGCTGTGGGTAGGTGAAGGCTGTGTTTAATAGGAAGAGCAGTATCAGACCTCCAAAACCTGCCTCTCCACCACACAGCTGAAACAATTACAGTCAGACCTCAAACAGATTTGCCCTTGCAATATCATAGCCACCTGGATCCATGCAGTGGTGAAAAACAAAGTCCATGGATCTCTTGTGCCTGGATTGGAGCCACTTCTGCTCTGAGCTTCCAGATTAGGGGAGTCGGCAGAGTATTTTTCCCCCATTTGTACCTTGTTCCTTCTCCCAGGCCAGGGTAATGGCTCAGGGAGTGCAGCAGATCCTATCTCAGGCCCAGTGAAATCAACCGTTAATGAAGCTGGCTGGGGCAGAGGGATCAGATAGATAGGAGAGAGTTCTTTCAAAAGAAGGTCCTATTAGATCCACTTGCAGTAAATTAGACAAAATCACTAATCTTGTGCCGAAACCACTGTTTTATCTCAGATTCCAGAGGCGTGTGTAGCCTGTGTGCACTGGTTGGGTCACTGCCGAGATTGCCCCAGGGGGTTTGGGCTGCACCCTGCACTTGCCTTCTTTTCTTGAAGCAGCCGCTTCTTAAATGCTACGGCCAGCCCTGCTGTAGATGCGCGGCAGGGTTAAGGGTAAGCCATTCTGCTTGTCTTCTTTCGCTGAAGCTGCCGTGTCCCAGGAAACTACCATCAGCCCTGCCACAGTCACGCCAAGGAATGCTCCAAGGAACAGGAGCTGAGGCGCTGTGTGGGCTTGGCAACTCATCACTGCTTTTGCATTGTCTCTCCCTCCTCTGTTACTCAGACAGATTCCTTAATTTTGCCTTTGATGCTCAGGGTTCCTAGCTTGCCATATATATATTCATTTATTTATCTGAGTCTTTGTTGTAAGACGGCTGGGTGGAAGTGTTTGACTAGTTCTCCATCTTGGTCCCGCCTCCTGGATTATGTTTTTTTTATCCATTCTTCCACTGTATGCCTTTTGAATGGAGCATTTAGTTCATTTACATTCACTCTTATAATTACTGATAAGAAGTGACTTCTGCCATTTTGTAATTTTTTTGTGTGTGTGTGTGTCTTAAGCCTTCTTTGTCTTTGTCCTTTAGTACTGCTTGCTTTTGTGTTTTGTCGGTTTGTTGTAGTGAGCCTTTTTGGTTCCCTTCTCATTCCCTTTTGGGTACGTTTTTAATATATTTTCTTAGGGGTTATCATGAATATTACATTTAACAGCTTGTATTTTTTTTTTATTTATAACATTCTATGGTAAGTTGCTACCAAATTCAGTAACATACAAGAAATTCTATACCTAGACCATTCCTTCCCCTTTTGTTGTTATCACTAATTACATCTTTATATTTCATGTTCCCTGTAACAAAATTTTATCCTTGCCTTTTATATATTTGTTATGAAAAAACATGGAGGTTAAAACATTTAGAATTATCAAGCATGAGTACCTTATACTTGTCAAGGTATTTGCCTTTATTCGGGATCTTTTTTTTTTTTTATGTAGTTTTGAAAATACTTTTTAGTGTTTTTCTGTTCCATCTACAGAACTCCCGTTAGAATTTTTTGTAGGGTTAGTCTGGTGAATATGAACTCTCTCAGTTTCTGTTCGTCTCCCCTAGTCCGTCTAGGAATGTTTTAATTTTACCCTCTCTCTCGTAGGATAGTTTCACTGGGAATAGAATTCTTGGTTGACAGTTTTTTTTTCTTTTAGCACTTTAAGTATATCACTCCATTGCCTTCTGGATTTCAATGTTTCTGAGGAAATACTGGCACTTAATCTTATTGGGGATCCTTTGTAAAAAAAAAAAAAAGTGACTATTATCTCTCACTGTTTTCAGAATTCTCTATCTTTAATTTTTGACAGCCTAACTGTGATATGTCTTGGCGTAGATCTTGGATTTATCCTGCTTGGGTGTTCTTTGAGCTTCTTAGATTTGTAGCTACATGTCCTTCATTAGATTGCAGAAATTTTTTCTCATTATTTTCCACATATTCTTTCTGTCCCTTTCTTTCTGGAATTCCCATGGTGCATATATTAGGTCTGTTATCGTTGTCCCATAATTCCATTAAACCATGCTCGGACTTCCTAAGTTTTTGTCTTGTTGCTCTTTAGCATCTGAAATTTTAACTATTTTATCCTCTAATTTGCTGATTCTTTCTTCTGCCTGATTGAATCTGTTGGTAAGTCCTTCTATTGTGTTTTTCATTTTAGTTAATGTCCCTTTCAGTTGCAATATCTCTTTTTTTAGATCTCCATTTTGTTCTTGCATTGTTTATCTTATTTCTTTCAGCTCTTTATCTATGTTTTTTTCTTAGCTCTTTAATTATGTTTAATGTTGTTGTATTATATTCTTCCTTGTTTTCTCTATTTGTCTTCTCTAAATGTACTTTCACTTCCTTTATCATGGTCATTTAGAGGGGCCACTGTTTCTCTGTTTTTTTGTGTGTCTTGTGGGTTTTTTATTGGAGCATTGAAATTTTTGAGGGTGTTAACTTTCTCAGTTTTCCCCCAGTATTTGGTGTTTTTACCTGCATTACTTTTTGCAAGAAACTCTTAGCTTGGCCAAGCATTCAGCATTTACTTACTCTTTCCTCTCCCTCTCTGTGATAGCTCCTTCTCCTTCCCTGGTTTAGTTGCAATTTGAAAGCTCCACATCTCGTCTTTCAACTTTAAATCTCCCCAAACACACCAGAGAACATGCTGTGGTCAGTCTGTCCACCAGTGGGCACCACCACTCAGGTGAGATAGCGTGTACTAATCAATCTTCCCACTAGGGGATACAGTCCCCTCTTTCAGGGTATTGTTCTCTTCCTTTCTCTGTTTCTGCAAACATGTTTTTAGTCAGAAAACCCACACCCAGCAAGCCCCCTTCGAGGCTGGATGTTGCCCTTTGGTTTTGCCTGAAGTTTTCCTTCCCTGCTTTGTGGGAGTTGCATATATCTGAGCTGGCATTCAGGGGAAGCACAAGTAGACTTTCCTCCATAGCAGGAGGAGAAGGGGCTGGCAATCCTCAGAAAGACATCCAAGAGCTCTGTTTTGTTGGTTTCTGAGCCCCCGTGGCCCTGTGGTGATGGGGGGGTGCATCTCCAGTTAGGTGAACCACCCCCTGATTCCACTGTAGGGAACCTTCTGTAGGAGCTCATATCAGTCTAGCAGCCAACAGTTATGAGTTGGGATAGGAGTAATCCCACTCCAAATGGACCCCAAAGAGGTCTGCCTTATTACTGTCAGAGCCTGCACCATAGTATATTGGCTGTGGGTGTAGCTTCCACTCAACATGCCTACTTCCTAGTGGACAGTAGTGTTAGACAGCAGTCCTCACTGCCAACTGTAAAGGGAAGCAGACAGACCCAAACTGATTTCCAGGGAAGTCTACCCTGTTGGTTTCAGAGGCCTGAGCTATGGGGTGCATAGGGAGACAGGTAGAGTGCTGACTATGGGAACAGACTTAACTGCAGGGGCCTTCTGTAGCAGTTTGCAACAGCCTGGCAACTGATAATTACCAGGTGGTAGAGGGGGTGTCACACTCTTGTCAGATCCCCATGGAGGTCTGCCTTATTGCTATCAGAGTCCACCTAGTAGATTGTTGGCTATGAGTACAGCCATTGCTCAAGACTCCTGCTTCCTAACACACGGCAGCCTCAGTCAGCAGTCCTCACTGACAACTGGAAGTAGTGCCAGTCTAACCCTAATTGACTCTCAGGGAGGTTTGTCCTATTGGTTTCAGAGGCCAGAGCTATAAGATGCTCAGGGAGACAGGTAAAGTGTTGACTATGGGTAGAGACTCAACTGCACAGCCCTTCTGTAGCAATTCACAGCCGGTTTGCAGGTGACAGTGTCCAGATGGAGGAGGGGCTGTCATGCACCATATGGACCTCAAGGGAAGTCTGTCTTGTTGCTACCAGAGCTCTCCCTGTAGTATGTTAGCCTCCACTAAGGATGCCTGCTTCTAGGCATACAGTAGCCTCAGTCAGCAGTCCTCTACACTGACCAAAAGGGGGAGCAGAAGAGACCTGACCTGACTCCCTGAAAGGTTTGTCCTATTGGTTTCAGAGGCCTGAGCTATGGGGTGCACAGGGAGGCAGGTGGAGTGTTGACTATGAGAGCAGACTCCACTGCACGGGCCTTCTGTAGCAATTTGCAGTAGGCTTGCAACCAACAGTGTCTGGGGGGTAGGAGGTGCTGACTTACTCCAAGCAGACCCCCAGTGGGGTCTGCTTTGTTGATTTTAAGTAGAAGCTTGGGGTCCTATCTCTTTTATAGGTAGGGGCTACAGTAGATAGGGAATCAGGCTCTTTTTCTGGGGCCACTATCCCAGTTCACAGCAGCTGGTGGCCTACATGGTTGGGGAGGAGCAGGGATAGTGGGAGAAGTGATTTTTCTATCATATGTGACTTGTTGATTTATTGATTCTTGCCTATCTGCAGGTCCCTGCTACTTTCTTCAGCTCCCCAATTCAGAGTCCCTCAAAGCACTGTTTTCTTGTTGTACTTCTTGTATCCGTTGGGGAGGGTCAGAACAATGTTTTGTTGATGCCATTATCTTCCTAGCTATTGTAAATTTTTAATCAGGTGATTTGACCAATTTGGAAATGAATAGCCTTATTAGATTATTAGGGTTATCAGTAGAATCACTGGAAGCGTATTTATTAGTTATGATTTTTGTTTTTTGGTGCGGTGAGCAAAGTAAGATCTCTATTCATAATTTTAACCACAGTTGCTGTGAATGGTATGTAAATTACTGTAACATATTTATCAATCATTGGTGGAAGAGCCAAGGAAATGAATAGGGGAGGACAACTGGGGCCACATAAATGAAAAAATGGAGAATTTTCGATATACCAGAATTCTCCTATTTTGCCAGATAAATGTATCTGCTGAAACTTCATGTAAAACAAATGAACCATTTTCACTCATTTCTTTTGTTTGTGTCAATAAATAACTCACATGTCATTAGCAAAAATGAATATATATATATACATAAACTTTATCTTTAAAGAATGAAAAACATACTGACATCATTTTAAAAATCCTCTTGAAAGAAAAAATCAAATAATATAGTGATAATGTTTAAATTTCTGGAAATAGAATGAAGCAAGGTAATTTTTAAAAGAATTAATGATCATTTTATTTGGGAAAATGAGAAATTACTGATATCTTTCTAAACCGCTGGAACCTAAATAACATTAGTACCGCTTTATCTAAGAGAGTGATGTATCAGAAGTCAACTGGCTCGCAATCCTAGGAGATCACATATGGCCAAGCATCAATAAAAATGTCTCACATATTAAAATAGAGACTAAATAATCACTTTTTAAAACTACATAATTCCATTTATATAGTTTACTGTTTTTGCAACTTGATTTGACAGAGAAAGAATTTCGTGTTCCTCATTGTGGTTAACATTCAAAAATCAAAGATTTAAATTTTATGTATACATACCTTAAAAAATAAGAAAGGTGCATAATAGTTACTGCTGATATTAATAGCAAATTTTGGTATATAAAAGTGTTCTAAATAAAGTATTAGCCTAGAAACTACGGGATGAGACATAAAATGATATTTTGAATTCAGAGAATGAGCGCTCACATTCACTGGGATTTGCATTCAATGCTTCTCACAAACTTTGCCCTAAGTTTTTGTTCACATGGATAATTAAATTCAATTGATACTTTCAATTAAATAATGAATGTGTTATAAAAAAAGGAATATTCAAAATGTTCTTAGTCATTCACAAAAGGTGTTGTATCCTGTAGGACCAATAATTAATGACAAGTTAGAGGAAAGTATATACTCTTATAATTTTGCTGTTAATAATAAGGTATCCAGTTAGAATGCTGAGTATGATGAATCAGATTGTGTTTTATTAAAAAGATTGAGGAGTCTTTATGTTTAAATAGTTTAGAGATGGCAAATAGCTGACACGCTCTTTTAAAAACTTCCCTCACTTATGACTGTGACAGACAGACAGACATCATGAATTGATCACACTACTATTTTCACTGGGTCTGCAGTGAGCCTCCCATTTCTTCCCAGAACTCAAGGCATCACTACCAATCAACTGGCTTTGGCACTTGAGCAGAAACTTGTTTTCCATCAGTGACCAGAGAAATCTTTCTTTTCTGGAAAGGGGAATTGAAAGTCAGAGAGATGATGTCACTTGGCAAAAATCACATCTCAACTCTGTGACTACATCCATAATAGCACCTGTCAATGTACTGAGTCCTTCATTCCACAGTTTATATTCTTTTACTACTTTTGATTTTTAAGGAGGTTTAATACAGAATTCTGCTCATAATATTCATGCAATAAATATTTCTGAATGATAGGCTTGCCACTAAGCATAAAGCCATTTTTATTACAGAACTAAATGAAGCATAATAACGAAAGTAGAAATCATTGGATACTATTGCTCTTACACATTTCTAGCTGAGTGCAGATTCTAGGCACCGCTGCTTAAGGAAAAAGGCGCATTTAGTGATGACAGAGTGTTTGCCTTTGACTTTTAGAAGGAATGAAACTTCGCAGGTCTAGGAAGGTTTTCTGATTGATGAGAAGGCAAGATGTACAAAACTGGAAGCTGGGATAATACAAATTTAATTCATTTTTTCAGCCATGGGTCTACGAAGAAAGTAGATATTAGCTTCTGTTGAATAGAAATATAATGAAAGAGACTATTACAGGTAAACAATTTGGGCAAAAAGCTCCTAGTTACAGTATGGATCAATATTTGTTGAATGGATGAAGCATTGATGAGGGGGTCCAAAGTAGGTGAGTTAGCATGATGGGACAGAATTAGCAAGGGAGATTTGTGCTATTGAATAGAATTTATCCCTGAAGCGATTCTCTTCTCAGGGAGCCAATAACTTATATTGAATGTTTATTGCTGCTCATCTGATGAAATATTTACCGGGACTTCTGAAGGCATTTTGTGGTGATGCTGGTTGGTGGTGGAAAAAAGCTGTGACATATATTAGAAAAAAAGTTCTCTCATTAAGGAAACACATGTCTGAAGGAAAAATGAGTATGTGCAAATAAATACAGTGTAGTTAATACAGCCAGTCGTCTACTGGTATGGCCTAGCACACGTAGATGAAGCTAAGAGGGTAGTTGCATGTACAGAATGGTGCTGTTACTATGGTAGTAATTAATATAGATAGCTAAATATTCATCACTAAGCCTCTCCATCTTCAGGCATATTGTAAGACTGAATTTTCTAGTTTTCTTGAAGTTGGGTGAGGCTGTTGGCCAATATGAGCATGAGTAGACGTGAGATTCATGTGTCTAGACTGTACGATTTAATTGCAAGTGGGAGATCTTCTTGTATTCTCTTTCCTCAGGCATTTTGACAGACATGTTTGAAGTTGAGGCCACACCAAAAGCATGAGTCTCTAAGTAATCATGATGGGGAAAACACCTCTCTCTCCTGACTCGTGCTTTCCTTCTTTTTAAAAATATTTTATTGTGTTTTTCGTGAAAGTTCACATGGGAAATTAGTTCTCATTCAAAAATCTCTATACATCTTGTTCAGTAACATTAGTTACATTTTTCACAGTATTATCAATATTCTCATTATTTCCATTCTGGTTGTTCTGTTTCCCTTAATCTAGCTTCCCTGCCCGCCCCTTACTTTCTCATCTTTGATCTAGGGAAAATGTTCACCATTTGATTTCATTTTGATGCCCATTTAGAGAAACACAGTATTCATGAGTGATATTATTTATTTCATGGGCCAATCTATCATTTGGCTGAAAGGTGAGCTCTGGGAGTGTTTGAGTTCCAAATTTAAATGTTATCCCAGGGCAATAATCTCAGGGATTCATCTAGTCTCTACCAGTCCAGTAAATCTGGCCTTTTTTTTTTTTAGAACTTTGAGTTTTGTTCTACATTTCTCTCCTTCTACCCAGAACCATCTATTAAGTCCCAGTCAGAATGATCGGTAATAAAAGCCGAGTATCCTCCAGTTCTTCTGGTCTCGAGGTAGGCGAGGCCATTGTAAATGTAGACTGTTAGTTCTGTATTTGTCCCCCCATGTCTGTCAGTTTGTTGATGGAAAACCAAAAGGGAAGAACACGCTTGGCGTTTCTCAAGCTAAAAGAACTGAAGAAAATATTCAAGCCTTGAGTTGCAATAGTGAAGGAATCCATGGAGAAAATATTAAACGATGCAGGAAGCATCAAAAGAAGATGGAAGGAATACACAGGGTCATTATACCAAAAAAATTAGTTGATGTTCAGCCATTTCAAGAGGTGGCATATGATGCGGAACCAATGCCACTGAAGGAAGAAGTCCAAGCTGCTCTGAAGGCACTGGAGAAAAACAAGGCTCCAGGAATTGATGGAACATCAGTTGAGATGTTTCAACAAACAGATGCAGCGCTGGAGGTGCTCACTCATCTACGCCAAGAAATATGGAAGACAGCTTCCTGGCCAATTGACTGGAAGAGATCTATATTTATGCCTATTCCCAAGAAAGGTGATCCAACCAAATGTGGAAATTACAGAACAATATCATTAATATCACACACAAGCAAAATTTTGCTGAAGATCATTCAAAAACGGCTGCAGCAGTATATCAATAGGGAACTGCCAGAAATCCAGGCCAGTTTCAGAATAGGACGTGGAACCAGGGATATCATTGCTGATGTCAGATGGATCATGGCTGAAACAGAGAATACCAGAAGGATGTTTACCTGTGTTTTATTGACTATGCAAAAGCATTCAACTGTGTGGATTATAACAAATTATGGATAACATTGTGAAGAATGGGAATTCCAGAACATTTCATTGTGCTCATGAGGAACCTTTACATAGATCAGGATGCGGTCGTTCGGACAGAACAAGGGGATACCGATTGGTTTAAAGTCAGGAAAGGTGTGCATCAGGGTTGTATTCTTTCACCATTCCTATTCAATCTGTATGCTGAGCAAATAATCTGAGAAGCTGGACTATATGAAGAAGAACGGGGCATCAGGATTGGAGGAAGACTCATTAACAACCTGCATTATGCAGATGACACAACCTTGCTTGCTGAAAGTGAAGAGGACTTGAAGCACTTACTAATGAAGATCAAAGACCACAGCCTTCAGGATGGATTGCACCTCAACATAAAGAAAACAAAAATACTCACAACTGGACTGATAAGCAACATCATGATAAACAGAGGAAAGATTGACGTCAAGGATTTCATTTTACTTGGATCCACAATCAACAGCCATGGAAGCAGCAGCCAAGAAATCAAACAATGTATTGCATTGGGTAAATCTCCTGCAAAGGACCTTTTCAAAGTGTTGAAGAGCAAAGATGTCACCTTGAAGACAAAGGTGTGCCTGAGCCAAGCTGTGGTATTTTCAGTCACGTCATATGCATGTGAAAGCTAGACAATAAGGAAGACGAAAGAAGACGTCTTTGAATTGCGGTGTTGGCAAAGAATATCGACTATACCATGGACTGCCAAAAGAATGAACAAATCCGTCTTGGGAGAAGTGCAGCCAGAATGCTCCTTAGAGGCAAGTATCTGCATCTTACATACTTTGGACATGTTGTCAGGAGGGATCAGTCTCTGGAGAAGGACATCATGGTTGGCAGAGTATAGGGTCAGTGAAAAAGAAGAAGACCCTCAACATGATGGCTGCAACAATGAGCTTAAGCATAACAATGATTGTAAGGATCGATTGTAAGGATGGCGCAGGACCGGGCAGTGTTTCGTTCTGTTGTTCATAGGGTCGCTATGAGTCTGAACCGACTCGACGGCACCTAACAACAACAATAACAAATTAGTTCTGTACAGTAGTTTCTTATTTGCGCCTTTGATTTCCTTCTTTCTCTTTTGCTCCGGATGAGTAAAGACGAATAGTTGTATCTTAGACGACTGCTGACAAAACTTTAAAAGACTCCAGATGCTAGTCACCAAACTGGGACATAGAACATTGTCTTTATGGACTATATTGTGCCAATTGACTGGATTGCCCCACTATATTATGGTCCTAAGCCTTTAAACCCAATAAACCAATCCCATGAGGTGTTTGGTTATGGTTAGTAAATATTCATAACTGTGCCCTGTATGTACTTTATTTTATATTTGAAAGTACATGCAGCACACCTAAACATGCATATACATATGCTTATAGTTACACTTATACATGCACACCTGTATATTCGTATACTACTTACTGTACATATATATGCATACATAACTATCTGTGTAACCATACACCTATTTTTTAGTTGTTATTACTGTTGTTGCAAAATTGTGTCCCCCAATGAATTTTTTTGACATTTTCCACACAAATTTTTCATTGACATTATTTGCGTTTATCACAATTTTTCAGATTCTCTTTAATTGTGTCTATACTGAGTCTATTTTTCTTAGTTATACTGAGTCAGAATCTACTCGATGGCACTGGGTTATACCCTTCTGTTTGTGCTCACTCATCTTTAATATGGCTGTGCTGTTCTCACTACTTCCATACTTGAAGACACTTTTCCCATCACCAGAAGGAACAAGTGTCTATGTTCTAAAGTGTACTTTCCTCTCCTCCCTCTTCTCACTGGTAACCACCAATGGTCATTGATTTCTCTGTATTTATCTGTTCTTATCTTCTTATAAAAGAGGAATCATACAATATTTGTGCTTATATGTTTGACTTATTTCACTTAGCATTATGTCTTCCAGGTCCATGTACTCATCATTGTTCTTTATGGTTGTGTAGTATTCCATTGTGTGCATGTACTACAATTTTCTTATCCATTCATCTGTTGATGACACTTGTTGTTTCCATTGTTATGCTATTGTGAATAAAGCTGAAATGAACATAGGAGTGCATGTATCTCTTTGTGTCATCACTTTTAGGTCTCTACGGTATATTCCTAGGAGCGGGACTGCTGGATCATAAGGTAGCTGACTTAGGCTGGGTTCTCTAGAGAAGCAAATCCAGTAAAGCATATAAATATATATTTAGAGAGAGATTTATATCAAGAAAATGGCTCACCTGATTGTGAGGCTGGAATGTCCCAAGTCTATGGGGTGGATAGAGGTTTCCCCTGATGTACATAGCTGAAGGGGCTGGTGAATCCAAGATCAGCAGGACAGACAGCAGGGCTTTTGCTCACAGGCTGTGAAGATCGACAAATCCCAAGATTGGCGGGCAGGACTGCAGGTAAGCTACTACCTCAAGTCGCAAGAACCAGAGGTCAGATGAACAGGATCCAGTTGCAGGATCCAGAGAAAGCAAAAGCCCATGGGCCTTGCCAGAAAGTTCATCCATATTCAATGAAGGCCACACCCCCAAGGAAACGCCTCTTCAACTGGTTGGTATTCACAGCAGATTCCATCATGAAGGTGATCACACTATATCAAATCTCATCATGGAAGTGATCACATTATCATACAACTGAGAAACTACATCATAACTGCCAAACTACTGAGAATCACGGCCCAGCCAAGTTGACACACAACCTTAACGATCACAGTAGCTCTATTTCTAGTTTTTTGAGAAAGCATCATGCTGCTTTCTACAGTGGCTGTACCATTTTACAGTCCCACCAGCAATAGATAAATGTTCCAATCTCCCCACAAGCTCACCAACATTTGTTGTTTTCTGTTTTTTTAATCGGTGTTGCTTTAGTAGGAGTGAGATTGTATCTCATTTGCATCTCTCTAATGGCTAACAATCGTGAGCATCTTTCCATGTGTTTGTTGGCTGCTTGGATGTATTCTTTGGTGAAGGTTCTGTTTATGTCCTTCGTCCATTTTATAATTGGGTTGTTTGGCTTTTTGTTGTTGGGTTGTTAAAGTTTTCCATAAAATTTGGAGATTAGGCCCTTATCTGATATGTCATTTCTGAAGATTTTTTTTCCCAGTCTGTAGGTTCTCTTTTTACTCTTCTGATAATGCCTTTCAATGAGCAGAGTGTTTAATTTTCATGAGATCTCATTTATATATTTTGTCTTCTTCTATTCACGCATTTGTTGTAATGTTTGTTACCCTATTTTTACAAAAGATTAAGTCCCATAGTTTTCTCCCTAAGTTTTTTTTCCTGGAATATTATGGTTTTAGGTTTAACTTTAAGGCCTTTGATCCATTGTGAGTTAGTTTTTGTGTGAGGTATGGGTCCTGTTTCAATTTTCTACAGGTGGATATCCAGTTTTGCCAGCACCATTTATTAAAGAGACTGTCTCTGCCCCACCGGATGGATTTTGACCCCTTGTCGAAAATCAGTTGTCCATAGATATTTGGGTTTAGTTCTGAATTCTTAATTGTATTCCACTGGTCTATGTGCCTATTATTGAACCAGTACCAGGCTGTTTTGCTTACAGTGGTTTTACAGTATGTTTTGATATCAGGGAGTGTGAGGCCTCCTACTTTGTTCTTTTTCTTCAATATTGCTTTGGCTATTCGGTGTTTCTTTCCCTTCCATGTGAAGCTGGTCATTAGTTTTTCCATTTCAGTAAAGCATGTTGTTGGGGTTTGTATTGGGATTGCCTTTTATCTATAGACTGTGTTAGGTAGTAGTGACATTTTCACTATATTAAAGCCTTCCAGTCCATGAACACGGGATGTCTTTCCATTTTCGTAGGTCTTTTTTGTAGTAGTGTTTTATAATTTTCTTTGTATAAGTCTTTATTTCCTAGTTAGGTTAATTTCTAGGTATTTTTTTTTTATGGATTTGTGGGCTATTGTTTTCTTGATGTATTTTTCAGAGTGGTCTTTGTGAGTGTAGAGGAACCCAAATGACTTTTGTTGATCTTGTATACTGCAACATTGCCAAATTCTTCTATTAGTTCCAGCAGTTTTTTGTAGAATCTTTAGGGTCTTCTATGAGATTATGTCATCTGCAAACAGAGATAATTTTACCTCTTCTTTTCTGATTTGGATATCTTTTATTTCTCTTTCTTGTATTATTGGTCTGGCTAGGACTTCCAGTACAATGTTGAATGAGAGTGGTGATAATGGGCATGCTTGTCTTGTTCCCGTTCTCCGAGGGAAGGCTCTCAGCCTTTCTCCATTGAGTATAATGTTGGCTGTTGGTTTTGCATATATGCCCTTAATTATGTTGAATTTCCCTTCTATGCCTATTTTACTGAGAGTTTTTCTCAGGAAAAGGTGTTGATTTTATTGAACACCTTTTCTGGATCGATCGATATGATTATATTGTTCTTTTCCTTTTTTTTTAATGTGGTGAACAATGTTGATTGATTTTCTGATACTGACCCACCCTTGTAATCCTGGTATGAATCCCACTTGATCATGGTGTATGATTTTTTGACATGTTGCTGTAGTCTTTTGGCTAGAATTTTGTTGAAATCTTTTGCATCTATGATCATAAGGGGTATTGGTCTCTAATTTTTTTGTGTGTATGTGATATCTTTGCTTGGTTTCGATGTCTGGGTTATGTTGGTTTCATACAATGAGGAGTTCGGTAGTCTTCCTTCCTCCTCTATGTTTTTGAATAGATTAAGTAGGATTGGTGTGAACTCTTCCCTGAATCTTTGGTGGATATTATCCAGTGCAGCCACTTGGTCCTGTTTTTTTTTTTGTTGTTGTTGTTGTTGTTAGTAGGTTTTTGATGACACCTTCGATCTCTTCTTTTGTGATGAGTCTGTTTGCATTTTCTACCTATTTGTGTTAATTTGGGTAGGTAGTATGTTTCCAGGTGTTTGTCCATTTCATCTATTTTCAAATTTTTTGGAGTATAATTTTTCATTGCAATCAGTTATGATCTTCTTTGTCTCTGATGGATCAATTGTAATGTCACCAATTTCTTTTCTTAATTTGGTTATTTGCCTCTTCTGGTTTTTTCTTTTGTAATGTAGCCAGTGATTCATCTATTTTATTGACCCTTTCCAAGAACCAACTTCTGGTTTTGTTAACTCTTTCAATTGTTTTTCTCTTTTCACTTTCATTTATTTCTGCCCTGATCTTTATTATTTCTTTTTGGTTGCTTTTGAATTCTTTTTCTCTTCCTTTTCTGTTTGTTCAAGTTGTTGGTTTAAGTTAATGATTTCGGATCTTTCTCCTTTCTTAATGTGGGCATTTATTGCTGTACATTTCCCTCTGATTACTGCTTTTGCTGTGTCCCGATGGTTTTAATGTGTTGTGTTTTCATTCTTGTTTGATTCTAGGAATTTTTAAATTTCATTTTGATTTCTTCTATGACCCAATGATTTTTTAGTGGTGCTTTATTTAGTTTCCTTGTATTCATTATTTTTCCTTATTTAACCTTGTTGATTTCTATCTTTTATGTCCCTTGTGTTATTATGGTCCAAGAAGATGCTTTGTATAATGTCAATCTTTTTAAATTTGTTGAAACTTGTTTTGTGACCTAGCATATGTGGTCTATTCTGGAAAATGATCCATGTGCCCTGGAAAAAAGTGTGTATTGTTCTGTTGTTGGGTGGAGTGTTCTGTATATGTTTGTTAGGTTCAGTTGGTTTATGGTTTCATTTAAGTTCTCAATGTCTTTAGTGATTTTCTTTTCAGAAGTTCTATCTATAATTGAAAGTGGCATGTTGAAGTCCCCTACTATTATTGTGGAGTTGTCTATTTCTCCTTTTGTATTAGTCAGAATTTGTTTCATGTATTTTGGTGCATTGCTGTTAGGTGCATTTGTATTTATAATTGTTTTGTCTTCTTATTGAATTAACCCTTTATTATTATGTAATGTCCTTTATCTCTTGTAACAGATTTTGATTTAAAGCCTATTTTATCTGGTACAAATATGGCCACCACTGTTCTTTTTTGCTTATTGGTTGCATGGAAGAATTTTCTCCATCCTTTTATTTTCTGCCTGTGTCCTTGTGTCTAAGGTATGTTTCTTGTAGGCAGCAAAAGGGTGGATCATGTTTTTTTTTTTTTTGTCCTTTCTGTCACTCTCTGCCTTCGCATGGGGCATTGAGACCATTTACATTTAAGGTTATTACTGAAAATGAACTCTCTACCTCATTCCTTTTGCTTTTTGTTTTTCGAGTGTTTTATAGCTTGTCTTATTATACTAATTTTTCTGTTTTTGTTTATATTTGGGTGCTTTTTTGTAATGAACCTATTTGTTAACTTACTTCTTTTCTTCTGAATATTTCTTCTCGGTGACTTCTTAGTGGTTACCACATCTGCTGCATTACATGACTTACAATTACTATAACGTCTAGCATACGAATAACTGTTAGCATAGTAAATTTATTCCTGATATGCTCCTCCCTCCCCCATTTCTGTTGGTGTGTCTCCATTAGCATCAATATACAACTTATATTCAATAGATTTAGTTTGTATTTATTTCTTAATGATCTTGCATTTCCATTTGGAGTACTCCCTTGAGTAATACTTGTAAACCTGGTCTGGTAGAGGCAAATTCCCAGAGCTTTTGTTGGTTTGGGAATGTCTTGATTTTTGAACGACAACTTTGCTGGCTAAAGTATTCTTAGTTG
Organism: Loxodonta africana; assembly: GCF_030014295.1. Lineage (NCBI taxonomy): Eukaryota > Metazoa > Chordata > Mammalia > Proboscidea > Elephantidae > Loxodonta > Loxodonta africana. The sequence continues at coordinate 96,344,872 of NC_087352.1, forward strand.
GCAATTGTTTTGGTTCAGTATTTTATATATGCCACTCCATTGTCTCCTGGCCTCTAGAGTTTCTGGGGAGAAATCTGCATTGATTCTTATGAAAGGCATTTGGTATGTTAAATTGTGTTTTTCTCTTGCTGCTTTCAGAATTCTCTCCTTGTCTTTGGTTTTCAAGAAATTTTTTAGGCTGTTTTTCGAAGCTGATCTTTTAGTGTCTCTTCTGATTGGGGTTCATGTAGCTTCCTATGTTTGGAGGCTTGGTTCTCTGCCCAGGTCTGGGAAATTCTCTCTGATTAACTCTTATCTGGGATTCCAATAACTCTAATGTTAGATTTGTTAACTGAATCCAGTATTTCCTTTTGGGTTTGTTATACCTTCTTTTTTCTTTTTTTTCTCTTAAGACTTGATAAATTCAGTTATTTTGTCTTCTAGTTCACTTATTCTATCTTCTGTCTGTTCAACTCCATTGTTGAGTGTTTCTCTCAATTTTTCTGACTCAGATGTTTTATTCTTCAGTTCCAGTAGTTCTTTTTGTGTGCGTGTATTTTTTTTGTTTTCTGTTTCCTTGTTAAGTTTCTCATTTTATTCTTCCTTTTGCTTCCTGACCTCTGCTAGTTTGTTTTTTGTGTGTGTGTGCTTTCTACTGTCTTTATACATATTTAGTGATAGTCTGAAAATTATTAATTCTCTGCATTATTCTGGCCTTCATAGGAGAGATTGTCTCTTCTTCGTGTTTTGCTTTTGATTGTTTCTTCTTCTCTTGTGCTTTTGTATGTTTTACTAGGTTCGTTAGACTTGAGCCATTCTATTATCTTTTCTTTAATTTTTTAATTCTGTTTATTGTGGGAAAATTTTCTATTTGGGGGGGTCTGGCGGTGCAGTGGCCAATTTTGTGCCAACTGGAAGGCCAGGACCTGTGCCCACCAGACACTCCACTGGAGAAAAACATGGCAGATCGCCCCCTCCTGGACTCACAGGCCCGGGAAACCCATGAGGCAGCTAACCTCAGCCTGGAAGTTTCTCTGTTAGAAAGTCTCAGCAGTAGCAGGTTTGGAATTTTCTCCTGAGGACCGCTAGATGGAACTCTCGTTCTTAGTGGTTTTTTTTTTTTTTCTAGTGTTGGTTCAGTAGACCTGGATGCTTGTTCTCTAGAATTCAATATGCACGAGGGAGCTTCACTAGACATGTCCACTGATGTGAGCAGTGGGGAATGACTTAAGCATAGCAATGGTAAAGAGCTCCTTTTCTGTATCCCCTGTTTGGGGTGCTACCCAGCCTTGTCCCAAAATGGCTGCAATGACTGAGCACTCCCAGTGCTAGCAGGTAGGATCTCCTGGCTTCTGTGCTGATCCCATTCCTTCTTTCTTCTGCTTCTGGACTCATCCTGATTCTCCAATTCCTCAGCTGCTGTCCAGAGTTCCAACATCTTAGTCTGTGCTTATTTTTATTTGTTGTTCAGTGAGTTAGTTGCTGGGAGAGTAGATGGGAGAGTCCACTAACATTGTCTTCTTGCTCTGCCTCCCCTTGCCATGATTCTTTTTTTTTTTTTTTAAAGGCCATTTCTGTAGATGTGCAGTGATATCTCATTGTGGTTTTTATTTGGATTTCATTAATGACTAATGATGTTGAGCATCTTTTCATGTGCTTGCTGGTCATTTGTATATTTTCTTTGGAGAAATGTTTATTTAAGCCCTTTATCCATTTTTTAAGGTGGGTTACATGCCTTTGTATTATTCAGTTGTAAGAGTCGTTTATATAGTCTAGATACAACTCCTTATAAGATATGTGATTTACAAAATATTTTCCCCTATTTTGTGGGTTGTACTTTCACTTTCTTAATAATGTCCTTTGAAGCACAAACATTTTAAATTTTGAAAAAGTACAATTTATTTACTTTTTCTTTTGCTGATCATACTTTTGGAGTTATATCTAAGAACCCTTTGCCAAATCCAAGGTAACAAAGATTTATCCCTATGTTTCCTTCTAAGAGTTTTATAGTTTTAGCTTTTATATTTAGATTGTTGATCCAATTGAGTCAATTTTTGTATACAGTAGGAGCTAAGGCTCCGACTTAATTCTTTTGCATGTGGATTTCCAGTTGCCTCATCAACATTTGTTGAAAATACTATTATATCCCCCATGAAATGGTCTTGGCACCTTTGTCAAAAATCAGGTAATCGTAGATGTATGGGTTTATATCTAGACTCTAATTCTATTCCATTGATCTATAGGTTTATCTTTGTGCCAGTAATACATTGTCTTGATTACCATCACATTTTAGTAAAAAATTAAATTACTAAGTGTGGGTCCTTTTATTTGTTCTTCTTTTTCAAGAATTTGGCTAGTCTGGTTCCCTTGAAATTCCATATGAATTTTAAGATCAGCTTGTCATTTTCTACAAAGAACTCAGCTGAAATTCTATTAGGAATTGTGTTGAATCTGTAGATCAATTTGGGAAAGTATTAACATCTTAACAATGTTAATCTCAAGATCTGTGAATATTGGATATTTTTCCAGTTGTTCAGATCCTTAATTTCTTTAAAAATGCGTTGTTAAATTTACTCTAAAGTATTTTATTTTTTTGTGATGCTTTTATAAATGGAATTTACAGACTGCTCATTGTTGGTGTATAGAAACACAGCTGATTTGTGTGTGTGTGTGTTGATCTTGTACACTGAGATAATGCTGAATTTAAGTATTAACGCTGGTAGCTTTCTTGTGGATTCTTTGTGATTTTCTATATATATAGGATCATGTCATCTGTGAAGAGAGATAGTTTTACTTCTTTTCCAATTTGGATGCCTTTTATTTCTTTTTTCTTGCCTAATCACTCTGACTAGAACCTCTAGTACAATGATGAATAGTAGTGGTGCGAGTGGACACTCTTGTCATGTTCCTTATCTTAGGGGGGAAAGCATTCAGTTTTTCACCATTAAGTATGGTGTAATTTGTTGGTTTTTCATAAATGTCATTTATTGGGAAGGAGCCCTGGTGGCGCAGTGGTTAAGAACTCAACTACTAACCAAAATGCTGGCAGTTCATATCCATCAGCCACTCCTTGGAAACCTTATAGGGCAGTTCTACTCTGACCTATAGGGTCGCTATAAGTTGGAATGGACTTGATGGCAATGGGTTTGTTTTTTGTATTTATCAGGAAGTTCCCTTGTATTCTTAGTTGGTTGAGCGTTTTTATACTGAAAGGGTGTTGGATTTTGTCAAATGTTTTTTTTTTTTTCTATTAATGTAATTTTTCAAAAATCTATTGATATGATATATCACATGATTGATTTTCTTATGTTGAACCAACGTTGCATTCTTGGGATAAATCCCATTTGGTCACGGTGTACCATATTTTTAATGAGCTATTGGATTTTTTTTTTAATTGGATTTAGCTTACCAATATTTTTTGAGAATTTTTTCATCTATAATCATAAGAGTTTTGGTCTGTAATTTTCTTATCTGTGATGTCTTTGCCTGGTTTTGGTATTAGTGTAATACTGATCTTATAAAATGAGTTGAGGAGTGTCCCCTCCTTTTCTAGCTTTTGGAAGAATTTATGAAGAATTGATATTAATTCTTCCTTAAATGTTTGGTAGAATTCAGTGATGAAGCCATCTTGACCTGGGCTTTCTTTGTTGCTACTTTTTATATTACTACTTCAATCTATTCACTAGTTATAGACCTATTTGAATTGTCTATTTCTTCAAGTTAGTTTTGGTAGTTTTTGTCTTTGCAGGATTTTTTCCATTTTATCAAAATTATCTAATTTGGTGGTATACAATTTCTCACAGTATTCCTAAAACTCTTTTTATTTCTGTAAGGTTGGCAGTAATGTCTCCTCTTTTATTTCTGAATTTAATAATTTTAGTCTTCTCTCCTTTTGTCATGGTCACTCTGGCACTGTTTACTCTTCCTTAACCCAGAGAGAGCCCTCTGTGGGAAGCTGTACTAGACTGGTTGAATGAGGAAGAAATAAATGAGGCCAGGTTTACAGATGGCTCTGTATGATGCGGTGGCATTATCTAGAAGTAAAATGTTGTTGCCTTCTTGTCCTAAATATGGTTTATCTTCAAGTGTACCACAGAAGAGAAATATCCCCAACAGGCAAAACTTTGTACGGTAATCTCGATGCTCAGTTTTCTTGAAAAGAGAGATGACTAGAATAAGGATCAGTATTGGTTCATAGGCAGTGACTAATGATTTGTCAAGATGATCACGTATTAGGTGGAGTAAGATTAAATAATTTTAAATAAGGAAGTTTGGCATGTAGCTGGTGTTCCGGAATGGACTTAGAGTGTGAGAATACCTATGACCCTGTGACTTCTTATCCATATCACCCACTGAGGAAGATAAGATGACTTGAACTTTGGATGATGGTTGTCTCTTTTCCATTTTAGTGCTTGCTTGATGTGTAATTGAACAAAGGACTGTGGTGGTAGGAGTGGATAGTACAACTTGGACACTGTCTCAGCAAGGCTTCTCAGGTTAGTACTCATGCTGATTGCCCAATTTGTTAAAAAGAATCATCGCAGTATGATATCACATCCTAGAACATATTAATTATACTGAATTCTTAGGGAGCAAAAATTTTCTCACTGTCACAGATATGTATTTTTTTATATTTATGTATTTGTTTTAGGTGAAAGTTTACAGATCAAGTCATTCTCTCATACAAAAAGCCATACACACTCTGCCGTGCACTACCAGCTGCACTCCTCTTAACAAGACAGCACATTCCTCCTCTGCACTGTGTATTCTTCATGTCCATTCATCCAGCTCCAGTCCCCCTCTTCCTTCTCATCCCACCATCAGACAGGAGTTGCTCGCATAGTCTCATGTGTCTATTTGAGCCACGAAGTTCACTCCTGACCAGCATCACTGTCTATCTTATAGTCCAGGCCAATCCCTCTCTGTAGACATGGCTTCAGGAATGGTTCCAATCTTGGGCTATGAAAAGGTCCAGGGACAATGAACATCAGGGTCCCACCGATCTCAGTCAGACAATTAAACCTGGTCTTTTTACAAGAATTTAGGATTTGCATCCTACTTGTTCTCCTGCTCTGTCAGGGATTCTCTGCCGTGTTCCCTGTCAAGGCAGTGATCAGTGGTAGCCAGGCACCATCTAGTTCTTCCAGTCTCAGGCTGATGGAGTCTATGGTTTATGTGGCTCTTTCTGTCTCTTGGGCTATATTTACCTTGTGTCTTTGTTGCTCTTCATTCTCCTTTGCTCCAGGTGGGTTGAGACCAATTTATGCATATTAGATGGCTGCTTGCTAGCGTTTAAGACACCAGACGCCTCTCACCAAAGTGGAATGCAGAATGTCTTCTTAATACATTTTGTTATGCCAATTGACCTGGATGTCCCCTAAAACCAAGGTCCCCAGACCCCCATCTCTGCTACTCTGACCTTCAAAGCTTTTGATTGTATTGAATAAGTTTCTTTGCTTTTGGTTTAGTCCAGTTGTACTGATTATCCCTGTGTTATGTGTTACCCTTCCCTTCACCTAAAAAAAAATTCTTGTCTACTATCTAGTGAATATCCCTCTCCCTCCCTCCCCACCCTTTTAATCATCAAAGAATATTTTCTTCTGTGTTTAAACTTTATCTGGAGTTCTTATAATAGTGGTCTCTTTCAATATTTGTCCTTTTGCAATTGACTAAGTTCACTCATCGTAATGCCTTCCAGTTTTCTACATGTTATGAAATGTTTCACAGATTCATTGTTGTTCTTAATTGTTGCGTAGTATTCCGTTGTGTGGATAATTTATTTATCCATTCATCCGTTGATGGGCACCTTGGTTGCTTCCAACTTTTTGCTATTTTAAATAGTGCTGCAGTGAACATGGGTGTGCATATATCTGTTTGTGTGAAGGCTCTTATTTCTTTAGGGTATAATCCAAGGAGTGGAATTTCTGGGTTGTATGGTAGTTCTAGTTCTAGCTTTTTAAGGAAGTGCCAAATTGATTTCCAAAGTGGCTGTACCATTTTACATTCCCACTAGCAGTATATAAGTGTTCCAGTCTCTCCACAACCTCTCCAACATTTATTATTTTGTGTTTTTTGGATTAATGCCAGCCTTGTTGGGGTGAGATGGAATCTTATTGTAGTTTTGATTTGCATTTCTCTAATAGCTAATGATCGTTAGCATTTCCTCATATATCTGTTAACAGCCTCAATGTCTTCTTTGGTAAAGTGCCCGTCATAGCCTTTGCCCATTTTTTAATTGGGTTATTGGTCTTTTTGTTGTTGAATTTTTGCAGTATTATGTAGGCTTTAGAGATCAGATGCTGATTAGAAATGTCATACCTAAAAACTTTTTCCGAATCTGTAGGTAATCTTTTTACTCTTTTGATGAAGTCTTTGGATGAGCGTAAGTGTTTGACTTTTAGGAGCTCCCAGTTATCTAATTTCTCTTTTTCTGTTTGTGCAGTTCTAGTAATGTTTCGTATACTGTTTATGCCATGTGTTAGGGCTCTTAGTGTTGTCCCTATTTTTTCTTCTATGATCTTTATCATTTTAGATTTTATATTTATGTCTTTGATCCATTTTGAGTTTGTTTTTGGGCATGGTGTGAGGTATGGGTCTTGTTTCATTTTTTTGCAGTTGGATATCCAGTTATGCCAGCACCATTTGTTGAAGAGACTGTCTTTCCCCATTTAACAGACTTTGGGCCTTTGTCAAGCATCAGCTGCCCATATGTGGATGGATTTATGTCTGGATTCTCAATTCTATTCCATTGGTCTGTGTACCTGTTGCTGTACCAGCATCAGGCTGTTTTGACTACTGCGGCAATATAATATGTTCTCAAATCAGGTAGTGCGAGGCCTCCCACTTTGTTCTTTTTGGTAATGCTTTATTTATCTGGGGCCTCTTTCCCTTCCATATGAAGTGGTGATTTATTTCTCCATCTCATTAAAAAAATGTCACTAGTATTTGGATTGGGATTGCATTGTATCTATAGATTGCTTTGGGTAGAATAGATGTTTTTACAGTATTGAGTCTTCCTATCCATGAGCAAGGTATTATTTTTCACTTACTGTAGGTCTCTTTTAGTTTCTTGCAGTAATGTCTTGTAGTTTTCTTTGTATAGGTCTTTTACGTCTCTGGTTAGATTTATTCCTAAGTATTTTATCTTCTTAGGGGCTACTGTAAATGGTATTGATTTTGTGATTTCCTCTTCGAAGTTCTCTTTGTTGATGTAGAGGAATCCAACTGATTTATGTATGTTTACCTTGTATCCTGATACTCTATTTGTTTCAGTAGTTTTCTCGAGGATTCTTTAGTTTTTTTCTGTGTATAAGATCATGTCATCTGCAGACAGAGACACATTTACTTCTTTTTTACCAATTTGAATGCCCTTTATTTCATTATCTAGCCTAATAGCTCTGCCTAGGACCTCCAGCACAATGTTGAATAAGAGTGGTGATAAAGTGTCTCCTTGTCTGGTTCCTGTTCTCAACGGGAATGCTTTCAGTCAATCTCCGTTTAGGATGATGTTGGCTATTGAGTTTGTATAAATGCCACTTATAATGTTTAGGAATTTTCCTTCTATTCCTATTTTGCTGACAGTTTTTATCATAAATGGGTGTTGAACTTTGTGAAATACCTTCTCTGCATCAATTGATAAGATCACGTGGTTCTTTTGTATTATTTATATGATGGATTACATTGATTGTTTTTCTAATGTTGAACCATCCCTGCATACCTGGCGTAAATTCCACTTGGTCATGGTGAATTTTTTTTTTTTTTATGTGTTATTGAATTCTATGGGCTGAATTTTTGCTGAGAATGATTGCGTCTAAGTTCATGAGGGATACTTGTCTGTAATTTTCTTTTTTGTGGTGTCTTTACTTGGTTTTAATATCAGGGTTATCCTGGCTTCATAGAATGAGTTTGGGAGTATTCCATCCTTTTCCATGCTCTGAAATACTTTTAGTAGTAGTGGTGTTAACTCTTTGAAAGTTTGGTATAATTCTCCAGTAAAGCCATCAGGGCCAGGGCTTCTCTTTTTTGGGAGTTTTTAAATTACTTTTTCAATCTCTTCTTTTGTTATTGGTTTATTTAGCTGTTCTGCCTCTGTGTTAGTTTAGGTAAGTAATGTGTTTCTAGACATTTGTTCATTTCGTCTAGGTTTTCAAATTTGTTAGAATACAATTTTTCATAGTATTCTGTTTTGATTCTTTTAATTTCTGTTGGGTCTGTTGTGATATCGCCCATATCATTACTTATTTCGGTTATTTTCTTCCTCTCTTGTTTTTCTTTTGTCAGTTTGGCCAAAGGTTTATCCATTTTGTCAATCTTTTCAAAGAACCAGCTTTTGGCCTTCTTAACTCTTTCAATTGTTTTTCTGTTCTCCATTTCATTTAATTCTGCTGTAATTTTTATTATTTGCTTTCTTCTGGTGCCTGAAGGTTTCTTTTGTTGTTCTCCTTCTATTTGTTCATATTGTAGTGACAATTCTTCAATTTTGGCCCTTTTTTTGTATGAGTGCATTTATTGATATAAATTGACCTCTGAGCATTGCTTTAGCTGGATCCAAAGGTTCTGGTAGGAAGTGTTTTCATTCTCATTGGATTCAATGAATTTCTTTATCTCATCCTTTATTTGTTCTATAACACAATCATTTTTGAAGAAAGTGTTGTTCAGTTTCCATGTGTTTGATTTCTTTTACCTGATTTTTCTGTTATTGACTTCTAGTTTTATGGCTTTATGGTCAGAGAAGATGCTTTATAATATTTCAGTGCTTTGGATTCTGTTAAGGATTGATTTATGGTCTAATATGTGGTCTATTCTAGAGAATGTTCCATGTGCATTGGAAAAGAAAGTATACTTAGCTGCTGTTGGATGGACTGTTCTGTATGAGGTCAAGTTGGTTGATTGTGGCATTTAGCTCTTCTGTGTCTTTATTGGGCTTCTTTCTGGATGTTCTGTCCCTCATTGAAAGTGGTGTGTTAAAGTCTCCTACTATTGTTGTGGAGCTGTCTATCTTGCTTTTCAATGCTGCTAGAGTTTGCTTTATGTATCTTGAAGCCCTGTCGTTGGGTGCATAAATATTTAATATGGTAATATCCTCCTGGTATATTTTTATGTTTGAAGTCTGTTTTGTCAGAAATTAGTATAGCCACTTTTGCTCTTTTCTGATTGTTGTTTGCTTGTTATATATTTTTACATCCTTTGAGTTTCAGTTTGTTTGTGTCTTTAAGTCTAAGCTGTGTCTTTTAGCCAGCATATAGACAGATCATGTTTTTTTATCCATTTTGCAACTCTGTCTCTTTATTGGTGCATTTAGTCCATTTACATTCAGCGTGAGTATAGATAGGCATGAGTTTAGTGCTGTTGTTTAGATGTCTTTTTTGTGCGTTGTTGACAGTTTCATTTTTCCACTTTGTTTTTGTGCTGAGTAGTTTTTCTTTGTAAATTGTGTGTTCCTCTTTTTCATTGTTATTGATTTCATTTTTGCTGAGTCTTTATGTTTTTCTTGTATTTTATTTTGATTTGTAGGACTGTTAGCCTCCTTTGTGGTTATCTTAATATTTACCCATATTTTTCTAAGTTTAAACCTAACTTTTATCTCCCTATATCGCCTTGATTTCCTCTCCATATGGAAGATGTATGACTACTTCATTTAGTCCCTCTTTATTGATTTAAATCATCTTTTACATAATGACATCGCTGATTCCCTGTTTTGAGTGTTTTTCTATCTTGATTTATTTTTGTGATTTCCCTATCTGGGTTGATATCTGGTTGCTCTGTCCTGAGTTCTAGTGTTTGGTTGATATCTGATATTATTTATTTTCTAACCAGAGAATTCCCTTTAGTATATCTTGTAGTTTGGGTTTGGTTTTTGCAAATTCCCTAAGCTTCTGTTTATCTGGAAACATCCTAATTTCGCCTTCATATTTGAGAAACAGTTTTGCTGGATATAGGATTCTTGGCTGGCAATTTTTCTCCTTCAATGCTTTATATATGTCATCCCATTGCCTTCTTGCCTGCATGGTTTCTGCTGAGTAGTACGAGCTTATTCTTATTGAGTCTCCTTTTTAGGTAACTTTTCGCTTATTCCTGGCCACCCTTAAAATTTTCTCTTTATCTTTGGTTTTGGCAAATTTTGTTATAATATGTTTTGGTGACTTTCTTTTTGGATCTACCTTGTATGGGGTTTGATGAGCATCTTGGATAGATATTCTTTCATCTTTCACAATGTCAGGGAAGTTTTCTGCCAACAAATCTTCAACAATTCTCTCTGTATTTTCTGTTATCCTCCCCTGTTCTGGTGCTGCAATCACTTCATGATAGAGTCCCACATGATTCTCAGGGTTTCTTCATTTTTTAAAAATTATTTTGTCTGATTTTTCTTAGACAGTATGTTTGCCAAGTGTTTTATCTTTAATCTCGCTAATTCTGATTTCCATCTCCTCAGTTCTGTTCTGCTGACTGTCTTCTGAGTTGTCTAACTCTGTAATTGTGTCATTAATCTTCTGAATCTCTGACTGCTGTCTCTCTATGGATTCTTGCAGCCTATTAAATTTCTCATTATGTTCTTGAAAAATCTTCTTAATTTCCTTGACTGCTTTATCTGTGTGTTCCTTGGCTTGCTCTGAGTTTTGCCTGATCTCCTTCCTGATGTCTTGAAGAGTTTTGTACATTAATCTTTTGTATTCTACCTCTGGTAATTCCAGGAATGCATCTTCATCCAGAAGAGTCCTTGATTCTTTGTTCTGGGAGTTTGTTGAAGTAATCATGGTCTACTTCTTTATGTGATTTGATATTGACTGTCATCTCTGAGCATCTATAAGTTATTGTATTAATTTATTTTGTTTGCTCAGTATGTCCTATCTTCTTGCTTTGTTTTGTTTTGATGTACCCAAATAGACTACTAGAGTGAGCTAATTTGATTATTGGATCCTTTCAAATACTAATGTCCTGTTACCAGATTTCTAGGACTGTTACCAGGTACATGAGTCTAGGAGTCCATTCACTATTCTTGTGAAGATTCTGCTCAGGTGTCCCCGTAGTTGGTCACATAGTGTGTGGTACAGGCTCTCACCTATGATCCTAGAGGAGCAGTGGTGATTGGTGTAAGCGTAGGTTTCTGGTAGCAGCAGAGGTTCATACTCTAAGGAAGGCCAGAGGCTGACAGCCTTCTACCAAATGTTTATGAGGAAGGTACGTTCCTGTTCTTCAGAGTACTCTGGTGGGTGGGCTCTGCAGCTGTACCATAGGCATACAATGCTTTTAAGTTATTCTTGGAGCCCTGTCGCAGGTGCCTAGGTGGTGTGGGTAGAGCCTCCAGTCCTCAGGCCCCTGCTGTGGGCAGGTGAGGACCCTGTTTAATATGCAGAGTGGTATCAAATGTCAAAAACCTGCCTCTCCACTGCACAGCTGAAACAATTATAGTCAGACCTCAAACAGATTCACCCTTGCAATACAACAGCCAGATCCTATCTGCTATAATGGGGCCACCTGGATCTATGCAGGTGTGAAGACATAGTCTGTGAATCACTTGTGCCTGGACTGGAATCACTTCTGCTCTGAGTTTCCAGATTAGAGAAGTTGGCAGAGTATTTTTCCACCATTTGTTAATTTGTTCCTTCACCAAGGCCAGAGGAATTTCTCAGGGAATTGAACAGGACCTATCTCAGGCCCAGAGAAATCAACTATTAATGAAGCCAGCTGGGGCAGAGGGAGGAGGGATCAGACAGATAGGAGAGAGTTCTTTCAAAAGGAGGAGCTATTAGATCTGTGCAGTAAATTAGAAGAAATCACTTATCTTGTGCCGAGAGTGCTGTTATATCTCAGCCCGGAGGCTTGTGTAGATTGTGTGTGCTGGCTCTGCCGTCACACCAGGGGGTGGGCTGAGGCACCTCACTTGCCTTCTTTTGCTGAAGCAGCCACGTCCTAAATGCCACCATCAGCTGTGCCACAGTCACACAAGTGGGTCAGGGGTGTCCCACTTTGCTTGCCTTCTTTTGCTGAATCAGCCACAACCTGGAACACTACCAGCAGCCTCACCACACGGGAATAGGGACTGAGGTGTTGGCACCAACTTGGCAACTCCTTGCTGCTTCTGCACCGTCTCTCCCTCCCCTGTCATTCAATTCAATTTCTTAACTTTGCCTTTGATGCTCAGGGTTCGTAGCTTGTCGAATATATAATTGACTCACTTGTTTTTTTCAGGTCTTTATTTTATTGTAAGAGGGACCACCGGAAGCATCTGACTACTCCGCCATCTTGGCCTCCCCCCAGATATATATTTGGAACTTGAATTTACTTTAACTGCCTACCGTTTTCTGTCTGCATCAATGTATACAGATTTACTAAATCATGATCTCCCACAAAACACTGTTTTTGATCAAGGAACTCATTTTACAATACAGAAATAAAGCCTATGCTAATGCTTATGGGAGTCACTAATTTTAGGTCATATTCCATCGAAATTGGCCTTTTACAGGACAGTTGAGAGGCCGGGCACTCTGAACTAGTAATCAACATGTTGGCTATTTCTTTTATAGCTGGTATATATGATTTGGAAACCCTGGTGGTGTAGTGGTTAAGAGCTATGGCTGCTTACCAAAAGGTCAGCAGTTCGAATCTACCAGGTGCTACTTGGAAACTCTGTGGGGCAGTACTACTCTGTCCTATAGGGTTGCTATGAGTCAGAATCGACTTGATGGCAATGGGTTTGGTTTGGTTTTATATATGATTTAGGAATTAAGATTTAGAAGTGGGAGTGATGCATCACACTATTATACATAATGATCATCCCGTCATATCTAGCTGAGATGCTGCTGAGAGTAAGTGGAAAATAGAATAGATAGATGCTAGAAGAAAAAGTCATAAATAACAACTAGCCTCATGAATAATTGCAGAAACAAGGACTATAGAATGTACACTACTATTTTTTTCTTGAGAGGTAAGGGTGCGTATGTATGTGTGGATGTGTGTGTATACATACACATCTACATCTATTTACATATTTTATTTAATTTTTCTGGTTGCTTTTTTATCATCATAATTGGAGTCCCTGGGTGGTGAAAATTGTTAACATGCTCACTTGCTAACTGAAAAGTTGGCAGTTCAAGTCCACCCAGAGGAGCCTGGAAGAAAGACCTGGTGATCTATTTAAAAAAAAATCAGCAATTGAAAACCTATAACACATATGGGATCATCATGAATTGGGATTGATTCGTTGAACTGGCTTTTCTTTATAATTTAATTATAAGTTTAAGAATATAAAAATTCAGCATTGTAGACATAGTGGAGAAAAGATATTATCCAGAGATCCTGGAAATGAAGCTGAATATAGCATATCCCTGTCCCAAGGGATGTGTAAACCTCTGGACAGCAGATGTTTTTACCACTGGGAAGCTTACTGAGCCTTCGTGTTCTGGGCTTTTATTGGCCAGTCATGCATGATAGGCCAAATCATGCCTCCTGAGACTAGTTGATATCAACCTTCTAGTTGAGTCTTTTCTAGTCTGGCTAGACCCCACTTGTCAGCAGTTATCTTCACATGTGTCCTGGAACTCCCAGGCCAAGGTACTCCAATCACTCCAAGGGTTATTTCACATAAACTAAGGACAAAGGCCACCTTGATTTGAGTAAAGCTAGGTCCTTTACCCTGTAACTACTAACTGAAAGATTGGCAATTTGAACCCACCTAGAGGGGCCTTGAAAGAAAGACCTGGTGATCTGCTTCCAAAAGGTCACAGTCTTGAAAACCCTATGGAGTGTAGTTATACTCTACACAGGTGGAATTGCTAGGCATGGTGTCAGGTAGAGACCTAACTATATTTTTTCCTATATGGATGGTCAGTTTCCCCAGAAAGATTATATGAACACCCCATATTTTAATATTTGGGTTATTTCTTTAAGGTAGCTACAAACTAGAGCCTCCTAGAGATCAGTATTCTCACAAGGGATTAAGAGATGCCTGGCAGGTTTCCTCTGAGGAAGAGCCAAAGGGAGAGATAAGAATAAGTCATATGGACAAGGAAGGTCAGCCTAATTGGACAGGATTAAAAGTAAAGAGGTTTCCGAGATAAAATGAAAGCTTCAAAGGATAGCGAAGCAGGGGCTGGGGTCTGGGGAACTTGGTTTGAGAGGACTTCTAAATCAATGGGCAAAACAATTCTATTATGAAAACACTCTGCATCCCACTTTGAATTGTGGCGCCTGGGGTCCTAAATGCCAACAAGCAGCCATCTAAAATACATTAATTGGTCTCAACCCACCGGGAGCAAAGGCAAAGGAAGAACACCAAGGTCACACGACAACTAAGAACCCAAGAGACAGAAAGGGCCACTTGAACCAGAGACCTACAATATCCTGAGACCAGAAGAACAAGTTGGTGCCCGGCCACAATCGATGTCTGCCCTGTCAGGGAACACAACAGACAACTCCTGAGGGAGCGGGAGACCAATGGGATGCAGACCCCAAATTCTCATTAAAAGACCACACCTAATGGTATGATTGCGACTAGAGGAATCCCAGAGACAATGCTCCCCAGAACTTCTGATGGCACAGGACAGGAACCATCCCCGAAGACAACTCATCAGGCATGAAAAGGACTGGTCAGTGGGGGGGAGAGAGATATTGATGAAGAGTGAGCTAATTAAATCAGGTGGACACGGGAGAGTGTGTTGGCAACTCTTGACTGGAGGGGGGATGGGAAGATAGAGAGAGAGGGAGGAAGGTAAAATTGGCACAAAACGAGAGACTGTAAGGGCTGACTCAATAGGGGGAGAGCAAGTGGGAGAAGGGAGTAAGATGTATGTAAACCTACATGTGACAGACTGATTGGAATGGTAAATGTTCACTTGAAGCTTAATAAAAATTTAAAAAAAAAAAAAAAAAGAATAAGTCATATGGGCTTTTGCCTTTTATTTCATGCAAGTAATTTAGGATTAAGTAAAAAGATCAGTAGAACAAGGCACCAGCCACATAGTGTAGTTGGTTGAAACCTAGTACTTACTGACTGACCTTGAGCAAAGTCCATTAATCTTTTTGAGCCACAACTTTCTTACCCCTAAAATAGGTGCAATATTGCCTACTTTGTAGGGGTGCTGTGAGGAGTAAGTGGCATGGTGTGTGCTATAGCACCTAGCACAGTGCCTGGTTTGTGGTTTGTGCTCCCCACGATTGGCCCTGATCTTCTTGCCTTGGGGCTCCCTTTTGTGGAGGGATTTGAGGTTCCCAAATGGATGGTTATGAAAAAAAGTTTTACAAGTGATACAATACCAATTTAAAACATATATAGTGACTCTCAGTGACCATGTGTATTACACACTTGTGTGTCTTTATAAAAGAAAAATTCTGCCATATGTCACTTCTATTAAGTAGCATGTAGGCCAAAAGGCCCATGTAAAAAGAACCACTGAGGACCCAGAAACTAGTTCTAATAAAAGAGGATTCTGGATGACTAGAAGGCAAAAACCAAACTAATAGTTCCAAAGGTCATGATAAATGAATTAGGAAAGAAATCAAAATGGCTTAGCAAAGCAGTGCTGTCATTCTTCATCCTAAATGAATCTTTTAAAGAGTAAATAAAAGGAGAAAGATGAAAGTAATTATTGACTGTGTACCTAGTTACTGCAACTGCTGGTACCTCCAAGGAATAGAGTTTATAAAGCCAGGGCTAAGGATGAATATACATATATACCACGTAGCTGCCTCGGAGCTGGGGACATATATGTCATGTTTATATAGTAGGTATATAAATACTTACTTTAGTGAACATGTGATGTAGCACTCCATCCCTCTGCCATGCCCTGCTGGGGCATGTAGAGCGAGTTTCTTCAGAGTGAAATGGGTTAGAGAGAACTGGGCAATAGGTATCAGATGCTTGAGTCATTTCCCATTTCTCCCATTCTTTGCTGGATAGAGAAGGCATTACATTTTCCTGCCTGTCTGCTTGCTATCTAACACTGAGAGATGGAGACAAAGGAGAGGAAGAGTTTTCAAGAGAGAAAGAATGACCTGCAATATTATTACTGCTATGAGAAATGGAATAAACATTCTTGCGATGTTTATTGTATGAGGGGGTGGGTTTGCTGGTGCAGATTTTGTTTGAATCAATACAACAGGACATGATTAAAGCTGGGGAATTCCTGCTTGTTTTAATGGTGAATGAAGAGCACCCAGATTAGCCTTGTCATTTTCATTGACACAGCAATTAAGTAATCTTTTTCAGTTAGTTGTGACTCTGATTATATAATTATCCTATTACTTTACATTTTTAATTCTAAGCACTTTTATATAAATTCTGTCATGAAAACCTTGTGAAGCCATTTTGGGGAAGTGTTATTTTCCACAAGAAGTAACTATACACATACACACATATACACACAAAGACACATATTTGAAACAAAATAACAAGAAAGATACAAAACACGTAATATTTTGTCACCACATTTATTTTACTTATGATTCATGTTTCTTGTTGGTAGGTGCCCTACAGTCGGTTCTGACTCATAGCAACGATATGTACAACAGAATGAAACATGGCCTGGTCCTGGGCCATCCTCACAGTCGTTGTTATGCTTGAGCCCATTGTTGCAGCCACTGTGCCAATCCATCTCATGGAGGGTGTTCCTCTTTTTCAATGACCCTCTACTTTAGCAAGCATAATGTCCTCCTCCAAGGACCAATCGCTCCTGATAACATGTCCAAAGTAGGTGAGATGAAATCTTGCCATTTTCACTTCTAAGAAGTATTCTGGCTGTACTTCTTCCAAGGAAGATTTGCTCCTTCCTTTGGCAGTCCGTGGTATATTCAATATTCTTTGCCAATAATCATGTTTATTGCTTATTATTTCCAACATTATACTGAAAGTTTACATAGACTCCAGGCTGTGGATATAGCTGGTTTATTTAACTAAGCCCTATTCTTGGACATTTAGATTGTTTCTGTTCTTAAACAAATTCTGTGGCAAGTGTATTTGTTGCTCGGTCTCTGTGCTTTTTCATGATTACTTCCTACAAGTGATTCCTAGTTGTGGAATTGATGGGCAAAGAGTCAGAGCAACTTTAGCGCAGAAAAGTTTTAAAGAAACCTGGGACCTTTAAAGAGACCAATTTTAGAAACAATACAGAAGTGTGAAGAACAATGGGGACCTTCTTGAAGCAGGAACAGCTGTAAGGATCCGAGCAGGGTATCACACACCTAGAGAAGGGCATTGCTAATTATTCAGCCAGGGCAATGGTTGTAAAGAGAGCTTTTATTATTATTATTGTTGTCGTTGAAAAATACAGGTAACGAAACATTTGCCAATTCAACATTTTTCATATGTACAATTCAGTGACACCAGTTAAATCAGTCATGTTATGTGACCATCACCAATATCCGTTGCCAAAGTTGCTGTCGCCATAAATATAAACTCAATGCTTCATAAACAATGGTTCCCCCTTTCCCCCTGCCCCTGGTAACCACTATTAAATTTTGTAAAAACCCACTTGAAAAGAAGGGGATGGATTTAATTCTAAAGGAAAGAACTTGGTTTTCCCAACAATTAAGGAATTAGGTAGGTGTAGCTTTAGTCGTGACCTGGAGGGCTAAAGAAGTTCTGGCGTGGAAAGTTTCCTAGAAATCAGGGGTAGCCTTTTGCTGCATGTTATTATAACATAATTGTTCTGACTTATTTGGAAAAGAGAGGAAGAGGCAGATTTTCCTAGTGACTATCACTGTAAAATTATTCTTTTGCAGCAAAGCTTTTAAGACACGACTATTTCAGACCTTGACCACACAGAGCCACAGAACTGACCTTTTTTCAGAATTATTCTTCTTTTTAGGGGAGGGTCATTTTAGGATTGGCTTAGACATAATGTATCCTTTTGACTGCTGTTTATTCAATTCTGCTTTCAAAATGTCTAAAGTTTTGGACTGAGTGTTCTTCGGGCATATTTTTCTGTCTAGACGTAATCTAAAAGGCAGACAGCAAGGAGGCTCTGTAAATATCAGTTGTTTCTGTAAACCCAAAGCAACCTTGGGCCACATATCTGTCATTTCCATCACACTTATACAGAGTATGCCAGTCTCTGGCTACCTCAGACCTGTTCAGCATAAATTCCTGAAAAACTTCATCTGGAAAACTGAGCTACATTCAGTCTTTGTAATCATTACTAGAAAGTCTGTATGAGTATCTGACACCTTGTCTTCTCCAGGAGTCCCTGGGTGGTGTAAAAGGTTAAGCACTTGACTACTAACCAAAAGGTTTGAACTTACTCGGAGGTGCCTCAGAAGGAAGGTCTAGTGATCTACTTCTGAAAAATCAGCCACTGAAAACCCTATGGAGCACAGTTCTACTTTGACACACATGGGGCACCATAAGTCAGAATCAACTCAGTGGCAACTATGTTGGTTTTTGTTTTTCTTCTCTAGGAGGTAAGGTCAGGAATTAGTCAAGTATCTGCAATTTGAGCTCCTAGAGAAACTACGGCCTCAACCCACCGGTATTCTCAATATCCCTGAACTGGGAATAGAATCCTGTTTGACTGGGGCCCCAGCAACCTGCCCCTGGCAAACCCTTCTCTCTTCTCTGGTGCTTCCAGCTATAATTTGGCGTCTTGCTCCATCCTGGGCACATTGCCTTTAACGCGGGACTTGACTACAACTTGCCCGTAAGTATTGTATGGTCTCTTGCTGTTCTGATCTCTACCCACAACATTGGGCTCTTTGCATATTGACATTGGTTGAGATTGGACCCATGGCTCCATGCTGATTTGTATCTTCCATAAAGACTTTCACATTACTTTCTCTTGGCCCTTGCCTCTCCCATCTTAAAATATTCTCATCTGCCTGCTGTTTGCTTTTAAGGTCTCAACACACCTAATAGCAGAGCCTAAGTAAGTTATACTGGTGGTGATGAAGGCAATCACGTAAAGAGCACTGGATTTGTTGTTGTTAGCTGCTGTTGAGTCAGCCCCCTGACTCATGGTGAGCCCATGCACAAACGGGTTGGATGGTTGTGATCAATAGGGTTTTCACTGGCTGATTTCTTGAAAGTAGATCACCAGGCCTCTCTTTCTAGTCTGTCTTAACCTGGATTTCCTGTCAAAACCTGTTGTTGGGGGACAGCCCCAGCAAGGAAAGACCCTCACTGTGTGTCCTGGCAGATAATCTGAAGAACTGACACGTAGCCCTTTCTGGATTCCTGAGTACAGGAAACTCACTGACACGGGCAAGCAGCTGCTCTCCAGTGGCGGCCGGCTGGAGTATTTTCCACAACCACCTAGCAAGGGACCCAGGCCGATATACCATTCCAGCTAGGACCAAGGCTCATTGTTTTCTCCCACGTCCTCAGGCAGTCAGTGTTCCCAGGGACTTCACGTCCAGGCCCAGATGTTTTCCTTCTTGTTGCTAAGACATTCTTCAGCCTTGGACACTGGCCCAGTCATGCCACTCCCAACCTTGTACCTTAGCCTGAGTCCCTCCCGAATTCATCTCCAGCATGCTTCGGGGAAAGAGCAAAGATGACTCCCTTAGGGAGGGGATGCATATAGCTGAATAGCATTACCCTACAGTCCACCCCTGCATACCTTCCTAATGTCCTTACAATCTTACCGCCCCCTCTTCTGCGATAGCCCTTGGACTTGTTATGCAGAGGAGCATAGCAAAATCAGACCACATAGTCAGTATAACCAGCAACACAGGAAAAGACATAGTAATAAGAATTCCAATACCACTCAGAAGCCTGTCTGCCAGGCAGAAGGGAGGGATTGCAGCCAGCTGCAGACAGGGTCAGCGGTGTCATGTTTGATAGAAGTGATGTGTTGCTGCAAGTCCTGCAGAGCCAAAGACACATTTTTAGAGGCATCAGGTCTATACATGCAACATTCAGTTTTTATCATGTCACAGGTGCCACCCTGGGTGGCGGTCAGGATGTCAAGGGCCATCCTACTCTAAAGGACGACCTTCCATATTTGTTGAGTCTCTACATTCAGAAGGTGATAGCCCACTTGGTGTTGCTAAGTGCAGCTGTGATGTCTCTGGCTAGCACCTCTACCTGCCATTCCACAACTATAGTGGTGGCCTGGGGCGAGAACAGGGACAAGGGGCAAAACCACCGTGATGTGCGCTGGTATCTGTGCTGGCCTGTTACAGTTTGTAAATTGCTGGGAACACTGAGGAGGGTGGTGTAAACATTAGCAGCTATGTACAGCTGCCCTCAGGTACACTGCCCCACCCAGCTGCAGGGTAGTTATGGCCACCCATGCAAGCCACATGTCCAAAGCTACCCCTTGGGGAGTGGGTATGCCTCTGCCTGTAGGCTTTTCTTTTGCTTCCCTAACCAACTATTGTCAGCAACTAGCAGGGTTCTAGCACACTGTTGTTGGGGATCCGACCCATCACTCTGAGGGGATGAGAGGTATTAGTCCCATTCCGACGCTCCCAGTAAAGGGGAACTTGACCCTTTATAATAACTTGCTTCCACTTGCAGTCGGGTATTATACACTGTGCATGACTTTCTCCAACTTGCTGTACCTCTCTTCTGCTCCTCGCCACAACTGGGACCAAAATCCCAGTGGCACTCTCTTGTTGCTTTGCCGTGGCCACAGGCCCTACCTATAAAAGGCTAAGGTCCAATTTGCACAGCTGACCTTGTATTAACACTCCTAAAGCCTGTATTTGTTTTACAATGACCTTTGCCTGCTGGAAGGCCTCCACTTCCCTTGTCTCTCAGTCCCATACTGCTCCTTTTTTTCACATTCTGTGTGTCTTTCTCTCTTCTCACACCCTCACTTTCTGGAACTCTCCCCAGTTTCACCTGTCTCTCTCTCTCTCTCATTCTCTTCCCCTCTAGCCCCTGTATCACTTTCTCACCCAATCTTTTTGTTTCTCTCTCCTTCAGTCTATTTTTTTTCACTAACCTATATAGGGGCCATAGAGTTTGGGCTAAATGGAATGTGAATGGGTGCTAGTACCCCAGGAGCCTGACAACTGCCTGTAGTTGCTTCACAGTTTCTGGGCATAGGTAGGCTTGGACTTTACCTGTCACCACTTCAGGCATCACTTGCGTCCTACCTGACCAGATAACGCCCAAGTACTTGACCGACAAGCCAGGACCCTGCATTTTCCCTTGTTCACTGCCCATCCCCGCCACTGGAGATGGGTGACTACCTCACCAGCTGCAGTCTGCAAAGAAGCAAATGAGTCAGAGGTCAGCGTGACATCATCAACATAGTAGAATACGGCCACCTTAGCAGGGGGAATCCACTGCTTGAGGTCAGTGGCAACCATTCCATGGCATACGGTGGGGCTATGCAGGTACCTTTGTGGGAGCACAGTGAAAGTCCACTGCCTCACCTCCTAACTGAAGGCAAACTGGTCCTGGTTGTCCGAGTGTAGAGGGATGTTAAAGAAAGCATTAGCCAATTAGAGCACAAAGTGGTCAGTGCCCAATGCCTCCCCTATTTGCCCCATCATCTGTGCGATGTTGGGTACAGCTGCAAATAATGGGGGAGTCATCTTGTTCAATTCCCAGTAGTCTACTGTCATTCTCCAGGGGTCATCCGGCTTGCGCATTGGCCGGACAGGAGTATTGAAGGGGCTCTTGGCCGGTCTCAGAATCCCTACTAGGTGTAGCTACTGCACGGCCTCAGTGATTTCTTGGTGTCCGCCAGGGGGGCAGTACTGCTTAAGGGCCCTGACCGGAGCTGGGGAGTGCAACAGCAAAGGGGACCATTTAGCATTACCTTGTACTACAGTTTTTATTTTCACTTGCAGGTGGAACTCACCGGAGGTCTGCAGCTCCAGCCCCAACAAGATATCTCTGCTCAGAATGTATTCTGGTATTGGGGCTCTGTATACTTGGTAGGCCTTTGGGGGCAGCCTTCCAATCTGCAGCGCTAGTTTGATTTGGCGCAACCGGATGGACCCACTCCTGTACCCATCAATAGCTGTTAATGGCCCTTTAAACCTATTTGGGTTACCATACCTCAGCTTGCATTCTGCTCTGGTGTCCACCAAAGCCAAAACATGTTGCTTATTAGTGGGGGCCCAGTGTATGATCATTTTAATGCGTGGCCTCCGGCCCCCTGTCACCCAGCGGAGGGCTTCCTGCACCTGTGGTGCACCTTGGCCACACCTGTAGTCGAAGGGTGAGGGAGACTCCCACCCCTCATGGGGTGGGTGGGTGGGTGTAGGTTTGGCCTCCTCTCGTGGGCTCCGGTCAGTGTCTTTGTGGAACCCAGATCTTCTGTCAGGAAGAATCCTACACCAAAGAAACACATCTTATAGAGTAGAGAGTTTGATCAAACACACGGCACAAATAAGAAATGCCCTTGCATTGAGACCCCAGACTACTTGTCTGAGATGCATGGTTCAGGCTGGGGTTGTGTTGTCCCCTCCCATAAGCCATTTAAACCTGTCCATTGAAGTGCTCAATTGCCACTATGTCTTGGGGTGATAAAGAGTGTGAAGAGTTCATTCAAGATCCAGTGGAAGCCTCTGTATAGGATAAAAAGCCCAGATACAATTATTTGCCAAGAACACCTGGCCTGTTGGCTCGGGAATCTGTCCCTGCACAGGTGTTGGCCTTGGCCAGGGTCTCGTAGGTGGGTCAGCTTTCCTGTGCTATCCATGCTTGTAGGCCCAGTCTAGGATGGTGTGTGAATCTCCATGGACAGTCCTCTCTTAAATCCAGAAGGTGGTCGATCGCACATCTCTTTGCTCTGGAGCAGACAATGCTTCAGCCTCTGCAGTCAGCTGGTGAGACTGGTCTGCTCGTTGACTGTTTTCCACTCTCAGCACAGGGGCTTTTCTGATGACTATCCACACAAGTAACAAAAGCTCATCAGCAGCAGAACTGATTTTTTTTGTCCAGATGTCCCATCCCTATAAGGGTTTGCTTTATATGTCAGTCCGAGGGTTGTCAGTGGCCAGATTGAATGGCCAGGCTGTTAGCTATAGCTCATGTCAGTTTTCTTGCGCCCCTCTAAAAACGGCCCTAACTGCAGCAATTCCCATCAGGACTTGGAGGCAAAAGTTTACGAAGGTGTGCATTAATACATCAACATCATCAGTACATACAACGAGGATTTGTAGGGGCCCCAAGGGACTTATCCACAGGGAGGCTGGGGCAAGTGTCTCAATGATAGTGACCTCAGACCCAAAGTATACCTCACTGGACTTTAATTGTAACACAAGGCCTTTGCTCCTTGCTGGTGACAGAGAAATGAGACTTAATCCTCAATCTTATTTCTGAAGGAAGATCTGGGAAAAGTTGGCAGAGCCCTCACTCATTTGTGGAGCCACACCACCACACCAAGCACAAGCATGGGTCCCGCCCAGTTGCCTGGTAACCTGGAGGTGGGCTCCCCCTTTTAGTTTTCCCCTTACCATTGCAGCTGCAGCTCGGTTGCTGTTCAGTTACCTTGGTGGGGCAGCTATCAGAGAATTCTGAGGTGTCTTCAAGGTCACTCAACACAAGCTGTCTTGAAGGGCTTTTTACTCCTTTGTTTTCCTTTCTCCCTGCTGTTTTAACTCTTGCTTTGCACTGGGTGTTACAGGGTGTTCTCAGCAACAAAAAAAGACCTGTTTATTCCCTCCAACTAGCTCCAGTCTTGTGCTCTACCGATCGAGCTAGCTGGGCTTTGCTGGCCACCCCGGAATTTCTCCCACAGAAGAGCGTACGGGCCAGACCTCCCCTCATAGAGGTCTCTGGCCACCCCGGGATTTCCCCCGAAGATGCCTCTTGCATTGCAAACGGGGCACTAATGTTTCAGTGGAGAAGGAATATGCTGCCCGCAAATCCTCCAGTTGCAGCTCCGCTTCCAGCTGCCTAATTAGGGCCCTAGCAGCTGGCTCCGCATCAGAAGCCCCCTCAATGCTGCCAGTAGAAGCCACCCCACAGAAGCTGCCTCAGCACGGCAATCTGGCTTTTGCTTTGGGGCCTCCCAGGAATATCGCAATGCCTGCAGCAGCGGCCACCCAACTCCTGCAGCCAAAACATGAACATCCTTCTTTTCTTTCTCAACATACAAAGACTCTAGTAACCGGAACAATCCCTGTAGTGTTTTGGGGGCATCCCCATACTCACGCACAGGTCCCCAGGCATCAACAGCCTGGGCTGGTGGTCCCAGGGAATGTGTCTCTGGTCACCCTGGGGTTTTCCCCAGTGGAGCCTGCTTTTCCCCACCCATCTGGGAAGGCCTGGTGTGCTCCCTGGAATCCTGCCGACTACACCACTTTTTGGGGGACAGCCCCAGCAAGGAAAGACCCTCACTGTGTGCCCTGGCAGATAATCTGAAGAATTGACATGTAGTCCTTTCCAGATTCTTGAGTTTGTTCAGGGAACCTTACTGGCATGGGGAAGGAGCTGCTCTCCAGTGGCGGCTGGCTGGAGTATTTTCCGTAACCACCCTAGCATGGGACCCAAGCCTATATACCATTCTAGCTGGGACCAAGGCTCATTGTTTTCTCCCATGCCCTTGGGCAGTCAGTGTTCCCAGCGACTTTAGGTTCAGGCCCAGATGTTTCCTTCTTGTTGCTAAGGCATTTTTCGGCCCTGGCTTCTGGCCCAGTCATGCCACTCCCGGCCTTGTACCTTAGCCCGAGTCCATCCCGAATTCATCCCCAGCATGCTTCGGGGGAGAGCAAAGCTGATTCCATTAGGGAGGGGATGTACATAGCTGAATAGCATTACCCTATACCTGTTCAACGTCATAGAAACACACAAGCCTCCACTGCCAGATGGGGGTGGTAAAATTGCCTGAAGTGCATTGGCTG
This sequence comes from Loxodonta africana, assembly GCF_030014295.1. Classification (NCBI taxonomy): domain Eukaryota; kingdom Metazoa; phylum Chordata; class Mammalia; order Proboscidea; family Elephantidae; genus Loxodonta; species Loxodonta africana. Next base: position 96,369,589 of record NC_087352.1, read on the forward strand.
GGAATCGAACCCAGGTCTCTGGCATGGGAGGTGAGAATTCTACCACTGAACTGCTCTTGCTCCCAAGTGCTGTATTAGATGCTGCATATTTAAGTGTGAAAATGAGGGATACATTTATTTATTGTGAATAATATAACATTCAATTTAAATGATTGCCTTTACTGCATTATTTTCTATCCCCAATTCCCCTTTCTCTCAATTTTGAAACACAATGCAAGAATATTTTCTTCTGTATAATTACCTTTTGGGTTTTTATAGTTCTCTACAACTGTAGTATGGAATTGCTAACAGTGTGACAGAGGAAAAAGTGTGAATTATGCTTAATTTCATTTGTTGATATTTACAGAAGAGTTAATTAATATATGCTAATCTTTTTTTTTTTTAATCTTTTAGCAGCTTCTATCAAGCTTTCAGAAAATTTGAAGAGCTACTTTTGACTCCTTGGGGGAAACTTATATGAAAATATTTATATTTCTTCCCCCAAAATGACAGTGATGGAGATATATTAAAGGGAAATATGCTACCCACTGTGGGTACCTGAGCCCTAGGAAGTGTTATTAAGGCCAAGTGTGTTGGATTTTTACTTCTACATGTTTTGCTGTTCTAGTCTGTTTTGGAGCCCTGGTGGAACAGTGGCTAAAAGCTATGGCTGGTAACCAAAAGGTTGGCAGTTCAAGTCCACCAGCTGCTCCTTGGAAACCATATGGGGCAGTTCTACTCTGTCCTAGAGGGTTGCTATGAGTTGCACTCAACTCAATGGCAATGGATTTTGTTTTTTTAAGTCTGTATTAGAGGTAAAATCTTTAAGATTAGGGCAAAAGGAGGAAAGAATATGATTATAGTCATATTTGCTAATAAATGCAGTAATGCATTTATTGTTAAGTAAATTAAATCCAGGCATTTAAAATACTTAGAATTGGGTAATACAAAACATTCCAATGTGAAGTTTACATTTTTATACCTCAAATCAATATACTTAAGTTTGTGCATACATTCATATTTTATAATTTGCAATAGTTTGAAATTGTTTAAATGTAAGATGAACATATTGAAATTCTGTCCATTTTCAATGAACTGTATATAAATTTTCATGTACTTTGATTTTATAAGATGGAACAAGCTTCTCATGAGGTAACGAGCTAACGTTGGTTTAGTGAAAAGCCTGCTGCTCTTAAAGTCTGAAGACCTGGATTTGAATCCAAATGGCTCTGTCTACTAACTGTATAAATTTATCTGGGCAAATTATTTAGTCTTTTCAGATCTCAGTTTCCTCATCCGTAAAGTGGGAATAAGAACTACCGCACCAGGTATGATGGCTAATGTTATGTGTCAAGTTGGCTGGGCTACGGTGCCTAGCTGTTGGTCAAATACTAACCAATTGCTGTTACGAAGTAGTTACACGTGATTAAATC